>NC_139716.1:3342891-3942891 GCF_964188405.1 Protomyctophum parallelum | reverse complement strand
CTCTGAAAAAGAGAATTTTAGACCTGAACTGCATTCAATAGCCTACTGACAAACTGTACATGGGATCAATGTGTATTTTATTTGTTTTCCTCCTAAAATTAGACATTTAGGGCTTTCATTCAGTGTGTAGTATGTATATGATAATAATTTATTTATGTTTATATCTGCCTGTCAATCTATGTGACTTTAAACCTTTATAACTCGCTATGATAACTTCATGAGGATGATGATTATGCGCACATATCTGATCATTGTCTCAGTAACAGGGGAAGCAACAACTTGATCAGTGTAGGCTACCAGTGTAGGCTACCTTCCACCGATCGTTTCGTTTCAGAACGATAGCATAGCGGTGTGAGACGCGTTAGTGGTTGACATGTCTGGACATGTTAGGGCAAACAACCACAGGAGCGATAAGCGAGAGACGCTAATCCCGGCTGTGATTTCGACAAAATGACAGACAACTCGATGGCTTCCGCAGTTTAGGATGAGCCATGTGTATTCGTTATACATTACAAACGTGTCGATTACGTCCCAGACGCCTAAATTGCGGTCTTATCACTGCAATTATAATGAATAAAAAGTCGGTTACAATCGCACTACGGAGTAGGATAGTGTTGGCTGCATTGGCTGGCGAAGGCGCTATGGCTAATGGCGATTATGGTGATCCACTGCCGTTATATCTTTTTTCCGAGAATGAGAGAGATGCAAAGCGATCGCAACTCGCAGTGGGGGGGGGGGTTCCACGGCTGTGATATCTCCTAGTATACGTGCTTCTTTGTCCAAAAATAGGTGGTGAAGACGTGACGGCGAAAAAAAGACAGTTGATCATATCTATACTGCTTCTCCTATGGCGGTCCTTCGAGAATACGTCATTCGTTTCGCGTATACCTGTCCGTGTGCGTGTTGAAATGGCGATCGACCGTTGCAGATTATTCTTGGTTTATACGGGCAGAGAGGGCTATCTTTTTCCGAGAATGAGAAGACGAGGCGGCGGACCGGCGGTGCAAGGCAGTTGCCGTTGGAGGCACAGCCACATTGGAATAGTGGATCATGAGTGAGTGGGGGGGGGGGGGACTGAAACTGCAATGCGATCGGAGACGAAGAGGCCCCCCCTCCATTGCTGCCTCGGGAGAAACCATGTAGAAACAGGAGGGGAGGGGGAATCGAGTGTATTCACACACACTAGAGTATGGGTACCTCCATTTTAGATCCCCTGACATCTGCGTTGATCTATGCCGTGCAGGCCGCCTCCAGTACGTCGTAATGGAGGGCGCTTGCCCGCATAGACCAGACCTCTTTTCAGGAGGGGGGGGGGGCTTTTAACTCCCGGATCACATACCGGACCTTTCTAGAGCCGATCGGTGTTACTTTCTTTGTTGTCCGGGCGCATAGGAAGATGATGTACAGTAATCATAAAAAAAACGTATAAAACGTATAGATACGCTTTGCGCATACGGCGTTCGAGATTAATAAAGCGTATGGCAGGGCTATTCAACTGGCGGCCCGCGGGCCAAATGCGGCCCGCGGAGCGCCCCCTAGTGGCCCTTGGAATAATAATTTAAAAAAAAAAAAAAAAAAAAAGCTTTTTTTTTTTTTTTTTTTTTTTTTTAAGAGAGAAAGTTACAGGTATGATGTGCGCGATATATAAAGTGCTAGATTATCATAATGACAGTAATCAGCCATAGTTGTTTCTAGGGGTGGGGGGCGAGGGGGGAAGCCCCACCCCATGGGGCCCGCGACCCGCAATTGTATTTGCGCGCGCATGAGACTGGACCATGGTCTTATTCAAAACTTATTTATACTACTTATTATTTGTGGACCTTCAGCATTTCTAGTTGAGGACCCCTGGCCTACATAGATCTTTGTGTTTAAACACAAAATACATTTGTAGAATCCAAAAAAATCCGCGCTTCGCGCGCACGCTTGCGGCCCTCCACACACAATCATTCTACAGTTGTGGCCCCCGACCTAATCTAGTTGAATACCCCTGGCGTATGGATACGTTTCCAGCATTTGATGTGTTAAAACAAGCATTGAACCTACAGAAAAAGAAGATCTACAAGCTCTGTCTACCGGTTATGCACCTTTTTTGTGGAATGACGAGTCAGAATTCAAAGTTTTCAGAGTCAAAACAACACTGTATTTTTTACAAATACAAACACACACACACACTGTATATTAAAATACACAACCAAGTAAATAAAAAAAACACTGTATATTAAAATACACAACCAAGTAAATAAAAAAACATAACAAATAAAGCGCAAAAAAACAACACTGTATATTAAAACAAACAAACAATTAAATAACAAAACATTACACATAAAGTGCATAGAAACAACAGTATTTTTTACAAAAGGCTATTCAATTCAGTCCTTTTTTTAAATCGAGATCTCCCTATGGGGAAGCGTGGGGGGCGGCAGGGCTGGTGGAGGTTGGCGGGGCCATCAGGGGCGGTGCTGGTGGGGGTGGCTGGGCCGACAGGGGCAGCAGGGGCTGGATGGGGCTGTCCTCCACCTTCGGATCCCAGGAGAAGGGGGGCCAGTGAATGCCATATTTCCCTAGGGTGGGCAGGGTGGCGGGGCAAGGCGGGCCGACAGGGGCGGTGGCGGGGCCGACAGGGGTGGCGGCGGCGGGGCGGACGTCGCTTGAGAAAGGGGCCATGGCCATGAGGCTTTCCTCCGCTTCATCTGAAGCCTCACCGTCGGGCAGAGGCTTGAGGACTCCTCAGAGGCGGTGGGGGCTGGCAGGGCCGCCGACAGGAGCGGCAGGGCCGACAGGGCTTGTGGGGGCTGGAGTTCCTCTTCCTCCTCCTCATCATCCCATTCCGAGGAATCTGAGAAATGACAGTGAACGACACAATATTAGTCTCAGAGTATGTGGTCTTTCACAAGTCAACACTGAATATTTTTGTTTATAAGAATCTTGCATATATTTACAGAATTGGAACTCACCGGGTTTGTCATCATATTGAATATGGACGGGTGAGTTGGAGTCGGTTTCATCACTGGAGTCTCCTGCAGTCCCCTCCACTTTAGCCAGATATACATACAATTAGATTGAGAGTCTCCTCCACTTTAGCCAGATGTATACAATTAGATTGAGATAGAAGTCTGTCGACTAAAAAATACATGTGATTGGATACAAGATTCATACAATTAGATTAAGATAGAAGTCTGTCTACTAAAAAATACATGTGATTGGATACAAGATTCAACTGATTTCTCCTATCAAAAGGAAACCAATATCCTAAATCCTAAAAGTAACTATCAAATGCCAAGAATGAAGGATACTTACAAGCCAAGAATGAAGGATACTTACAATACAAACTGTCTGCTCTGCCTGTGGGGGGGGGGGGCGCCTAACCCTCACCGCCTGGGAGGAGGTGGCGGTGCACAGTTTGAAATCTTTTAGTCTTTTGATTTCTTGTTTCAGGCCTTCCACAACCACATTTAGCCTGTAGACCTCTGCCTTGTTTGCCGCATAGAGGCGGCAGGGGCTACGCTCAGGGGCGCCATCAGGGGCGCTGGCCGGGGTGGCGGCAGAGGTGGTGGGGGCCTGTGGTTGTGGAGTTACAGGATGTTCTGAAACACACATTATTAACCTATGTTTAGGGTCAGTTAATTGGGCGTTTTAACATAGATTTGATAGGGAGATTTTGGTTTCCAATACCAATACAAACAACACACAAGTATTAATATAATTGTAATGGTCATTGAACCTACCACCAGCTCCGTGCAGGTCCAGGGACGAGACCATGGCGTAGCCCGTGTCCCTCAGGGCTCGCAGCTTTTGTATGCAAAGCATACACTTTGCTGTCACAAGATGCGCTTTCATGTCCTTTCCCTGTTGAAAAGTACAGCCTTATCAATCACTGGTTATTGTGTCGTACATTTTTTATTGACCCAATATGTGTTCCCTGGCAGGATTTGACTTCAACATGTCATGGGGAACGTAAGAAGCCAAGGGGGCGAACATCTTGCCAAAGTGATCTGAATATCAAACTTTGTTTGGGTGGTTCTAGTAGTAAGCAAAAAAACATTAACTTACCTTGACCTCATGAATGTCCTTCAAATGTTTGTCCAACCTTGACACCTTCGTCTTGTCGCAGAATGGACAGACATGCTTGTCCATTTTCTGATGAAACGAATACAAGGTAAGCCACGTTAGTGTAGAAAGTGTCTGCTAATTACACCATTAAACAATAATCATATTTTCATTTAACAATGATGCTCCTGGAGTCGACTTTACCTGCCGTGGACATAATCTTGGACCAGGCGCCTCTCCTCATCCTTCATGCGATGCTTGTTTTGCAGGTGGGATTTCAAATAAAATTCTCCAAAGCATAGTGGGCATACTGCCTTGAGTTGATGTAGCCTGCGCTTTGCCTTGTCCTAAAACAAAAGTTCATTGGGATTAGTAAGGTACTGGCGAGGTCCCCCAAGTGCCACTGGCCCCCAGTTCCTCCCCAGACAGTGCCCCCGCAGTGTCCCCCCAGTTAGGGTTAGTTAGGGTCCGTTTCAGATATTGGGCGAGAAATATCAATATGTCTAAGCCACATTTTCAAAGAATTCCCCTCCCCCAGTGAAGTTTTCCTACCAACTCCTATGTTAAAATGCCCCATTAACCACAGGTGTCCCTAACCCACATTTTCAAACAATTCCCCTCCCACAGTGACAAAAGCCTCGAGGGGAATCATTTCACTGTTACTAAACTAACTACATTTCAGTTTTCACCGAGTTAGCCAAAAGCTAATTTACATTTGTAGTCTCCTCTTAAAAGGGTAGTAAACTAAATATGCAAAGACACATACAGTACAATACAGATCAAAGAAAGACAGAGTGTATAGTGTGCCATAGTACACCCCCAGTGTCCCCCTAATTAGGGGGCAGTTTTTGGTTAATGACCTCGGTTATTAGGGTCAATTAACTGCAATACCTATTTTCTAAGAAATACATTCAACAGGGCATAGAATCAACATAAAAAAACATATCAATTTTAAAAGTTATTAAGCCGTTTAGGCCTTGAAGACGATTCTAAAAATGCATTCTAAAACCTAACCTAGGGTCTCTGAAAACCTTCAAATTCCACAACACCTGCCTCAGAAGATTCTTCTTCAGAATCCACTGGCCAAACACAACTGGTAGCTGTGATCGACCACACAGAATGCAGCCTACTGCGATCTGGTCTACCGGAGCATTGAATGCTCTGATTAAACCTGATTCTGTCCCTTTCCCATTGTTGACATTCGAAACGGGTGTAGCAACAGAAACCTGGAACTGTGGCAGAGTCGATCGTCGCCTATAAAAGCGCTAACCTAAGCTCTAGCTGTTGTGCTTTCCGTTGTGTTGGTTTAACTTTGCTTATCCTTTTGTTTTATGTTAGTTCCCTTCGGGAAGGAACGTTAGGTTAAGTTGTAGTTTTCCATGTTGTCTGCTGTTAGGTTAAGTTTATTGTCTTGTCTCTCCATTTTCATTTCGAGGGAACCATACCATTGTAAGTTGCACTGTTCCACTCAAATATTTATCCTATTTATAATATCGTCTACTATTGATCCTCTATTATAAACTATTATAAACGATTGCTTATCTACTTGAAAGTCGATTAACTTCCATCAATGTAATTGAGCCATTTGTATGAAACAAACTCTTGTAACTCTGTAAACTTTTTGACTGAGTACAAGTAAAGACTTTTTCAACTTTGAGTGAGGTTTCCTGTCCCGTTTATAGATCTGTTCTTTTTCAACAAAATGCTAAAACCAAAAGGGGTTCCCGCCAAAAATGGGTATAATGCATGGCTATACAATTATGACTTGCTGGTCATATGGCTGGTATAGGGCATATAGGACCTCAAGGACTGTAGCAATGGAACTTGCTTGGATTTCACTGCTGGAGGCAGTTGTTATTCATCTCAGGAAGGCCCTTCCATGACGACCTGCAGGGACACAAACACACATGATGTGATACGTGTGAACGTTGCAGAGAATGATCCCCACAAAGACCTCCTCAGGAGACTCAGATCTGAACCCCCCAAAAAGCTATTTCAATTGCCCTGCCCTTAAGCAGGCTGCTAAGGGCAATGGTAAGGCTGACGGAATCGGAAGTGGATATGTCGGATGCAGCTCAAAGTGAACTTTACTCTGGTTTGTCGCAGTCCGACCTTCCTAGCCCGTATTATTAAAGAAAAACGGGCAACACTGGCCGAAACCCAACCGATTATTGAGTGTCCGTTTTGGCCATTATCGCTGGACCGGAAGGTAAATCTGCTCAGCTCAAAGTTTGTGGCCTCACAAGCAAAACGTGGCCTCCTGGTCGCTATAACATGCATGCAAAATGTATTCTGCTGCTCTGGCTCTCTAAAACATACTGTAGTCTCGGCCTCACATTCAGACTGGCGGAGACAAAAATGGAGACTCACCTTTCCAAGTGACCGTAGTGGCGGGAAAGAAAATCTTTCACCATGTCGACAGTATTCTTGTACGTCTCGGATCCCAATTTTCTGGCAAAGTACAGTTTGGCACGGAGGAAGTAGCCGACAGGCCACAAGCTGCTGCCGGGCCCGCTCGTTGGCCATCTCATCCAGGGACTTGCG
Organism: Protomyctophum parallelum; assembly: GCF_964188405.1. Classification (NCBI taxonomy): domain Eukaryota; kingdom Metazoa; phylum Chordata; class Actinopteri; order Myctophiformes; family Myctophidae; genus Protomyctophum; species Protomyctophum parallelum. Next base: position 3,936,300 of record NC_139716.1, on the reverse strand, counting down.
AGCGTCGGCCAGCTCGGTCTCGTAGAGCCGCCGCACGGTGCTCAGCTCCCGGGTCTTGGACTCCTCATTCTCATCGAGGAGCAGCACCATGGCCGACCTGACATGCAAAAAAACACTCACTCCATGCTACTGCTTGGCCTCACTACTAATATAAAACTCACACCTGCTCATTTTGATAGGTCAAGATGGCCTATTCATACTCCATTTTAGGTGATAAGGTGACCACTGAAACGGTAAACAAGAAAGATGTTTTCGGGTGAGCAGCGAGTTGGCGTGACGTCATGTTGTAGTTTTCAGTGGTCACCTTATAACTATATACTGGAGTTATGAATAGGCCTTTAGTGTAGAGGACAGAGTACTGTAACTTCCAATGGGCCTGGTCTACAAGATACACAACACTACACCTCATTGAGTTCCACAAATCACGTTCAACCCAGATTTGACTGAAACAATTGGGTTAAATTAATTTCGCTACTATGCCACAAAAATGTAGAAATGGGAGGACGCACGGCCACCGGAGGACCGGGGAGCGGAGCGCGAAGAGCGGCCGCTGGAGGTGAACGGGGTGGAGGTGGAGGAGGCCATGCTGAGATGACGATATGGTGCTACTGTTAAGTCAAACCCCACTTCCACTCCAAATGACAGTAAAGGACTCAACTCCAAAAAAAAAAAGCTTTTTTTTTTTTTAAGAGAGAAAGTTACAGGTATGATGTGCGCGATATATAAAGTGCTAGATTATCATAATGACAGTAATCAGCCATAGTTGTTTCTAGGGGTGGGGGGCGAGGGGGGAAGCCCCACCCCATGGGGCCCGCGACCCGCAATTGTATTTGCGCGCGCATGAGACTGGACCATGGTCTTATTCAAAACTTATTTATACTACTTATTATTTGTGGACCTTCAGCATTTCTAGTTGAGGACCCCTGGCCTACATAGATCTTTGTGTTTAAACACAAAATACATTTGTAGAATCCAAAAAAATCCGCGCTTCGCGCGCACGCTTGCGGCCCTCCACACACAATCATTCTACAGTTGTGGCCCCCGACCTAATCTAGTTGAATACCCCTGGCGTATGGATACGTTTCCAGCATTTGATGTGTTAAAACAAGCATTGAACCTACAGAAAAAGAAGATCTACAAGCTCTGTCTACCGGTTATGCACCTTTTTTGTGGAATGACGAGTCAGAATTCAAAGTTTTCAGAGTCAAAACAACACTGTATTTTTTACAAATACAAACACACACACACACTGTATATTAAAATACACAACCAAGTAAATAAAAAAAACACTGTATATTAAAATACACAACCAAGTAAATAAAAAAACATAACAAATAAAGCGCAAAAAAACAACACTGTATATTAAAACAAACAAACAATTAAATAACAAAACATTACACATAAAGTGCATAGAAACAACAGTATTTTTTACAAAAGGCTATTCAATTCAGTCCTTTTTTTAAATCGAGATCTCCCTATGGGGAAGCGTGGGGGGCGGCAGGGCTGGTGGAGGTTGGCGGGGCCATCAGGGGCGGTGCTGGTGGGGGTGGCTGGGCCGACAGGGGCAGCAGGGGCTGGATGGGGCGGTCCTCCACCTTCGGATCCCAGGAGAAGGGGGGCCAGTGAATGCCATATTTCCCTAGGGTGGGCAGGGTGGCGGGGCAAGGCGGGCCGACAGGGGCGGTGGCGGGGCCGACAGGGGTGGCGGCGGCGGGGCGGACGTCGCTTGAGAAAGGGGCCATGGCCATGAGGCTTTCCTCCGCTTCATCTGAAGCCTCACCGTCGGGCAGAGGCTTGAGGACTCCTCAGAGGCGGTGGGGGCTGGCAGGGCCGCCGACAGGAGCGGCAGGGCCGACAGGGCTTGTGGGGGCTGGAGTTCCTCTTCCTCCTCCTCATCATCCCATTCCGAGGAATCTGAGAAATGACAGTGAACGACACAATATTAGTCTCAGAGTATGTGGTCTTTCACAAGTCAACACTGAATATTTTTGTTTATAAGAATCTTGCATATATTTACAGAATTGGAACTCACCGGGTTTGTCATCATATTGAATATGGACGGGTGAGTTGGAGTCGGTTTCATCACTGGAGTCTCCTGCAGTCCCCTCCACTTTAGCCAGATATACATACAATTAGATTGAGAGTCTCCTCCACTTTAGCCAGATGTATACAATTAGATTGAGATAGAAGTCTGTCGACTAAAAAATACATGTGATTGGATACAAGATTCATACAATTAGATTAAGATAGAAGTATGTCTACTAAAAAATACATGTGATTGGATACAAGATTCAACTGATTTCTCCTATCAAAAGGAAACCAATATCCTAAATCCTAAAAGTAACTATCAAATGCCAAGAATGAAGGATACTTACAAGCCAAGAATGAAGGATACTTACAATACAAACTGTCTGCTCTGCCTGTGGGGGGGGGGGGCGCCTAACCCTCACCGCCTGGGAGGAGGTGGCGGTGCACAGTTTGAAATCTTTTAGTCTTTTGATTTCTTGTTTCAGGCCTTCCACAACCACATTTAGCCTGTAGACCTCTGCCTTGTTTGCCGCATAGAGGCGGCAGGGGCTACGCTCAGGGGCGCCATCAGGGGCGCTGGCCGGGGTGGCGGCAGAGGTGGTGGGGGCCTGTGGTTGTGGAGTTACAGGATGTTCTGAAACACACATTATTAACCTATGTTTAGGGTCAGTTAATTGGGCGTTTTAACATAGATTTGATAGGGAGATTTTGGTTTCCAATACCAATACAAACAACACACAAGTATTAATATAATTGTAATGGTCATTGAACCTACCACCAGCTCCGTGCAGGTCCAGGGACGAGACCATGGCGTAGCCCGTGTCCCTCAGGGCTCGCAGCTTTTGTATGCAAAGCATACACTTTGCTGTCACAAGATGCGCTTTCATGTCCTTTCCCTGTTGAAAAGTACAGCCTTATCAATCACTGGTTATTGTGTCGTACATTTTTTATTGACCCAATATGTGTTCCCTGGCAGGATTTGACTTCAACATGTCATGGGGAACGTAAGAAGCCAAGGGGGCGAACATCTTGCCAAAGTGATCTGAATATCAAACTTTGTTTGGGTGGTTCTAGTAGTAAGCAAAAAAACATTAACTTACCTTGACCTCATGAATGTCCTTCAAATGTTTGTCCAACCTTGACACCTTCGTCTTGTCGCAGAATGGACAGACATGCTTGTCCATTTTCTGATGAAACGAATACAAGGTAAGCCACGTTAGTGTAGAAAGTGTCTGCTAATTACACCATTAAACAATAATCATATTTTCATTTAACAATGATGCTCCTGGAGTCGACTTTACCTGCCGTGGACATAATCTTGGACCAGGCGCCTCTCCTCATCCTTCATGCGATGCTTGTTTTGCAGGTGGGATTTCAAATAAAATTCTCCAAAGCATAGTGGGCATACTGCCTTGAGTTGATGTAGCCTGCGCTTTGCCTTGTCCTAAAACAAAAGTTCATTGGGATTAGTAAGGTACTGGCGAGGTCCCCCAAGTGCCACTGGCCCCCAGTTCCTCCCCAGACAGTGCCCCCGCAGTGTCCCCCCAGTTAGGGTTAGTTAGGGTCCGTTTCAGATATTGGGCGAGAAATATCAATATGTCTAAGCCACATTTTCAAAGAATTCCCCTCCCCCAGTGAAGTTTTCCTACCAACTCCTATGTTAAAATGCCCCATTAATCACAGGTGTCCCTAACCCACATTTTCAAACAATTCCCCTCCCACAGTGACAAAAGCCTCGAGGGGAATCATTTCACTGTTACTAAACTAACTACATTTCAGTTTTCACCGAGTTAGCCAAAAGCTAATTTACATTTGTAGTCTCCTCTTAAAAGGGTAGTAAACTAAATATGCAAAGACACATACAGTACAATACAGATCAAAGAAAGACAGAGTGTATAGTGTGCCATAGTACACCCCCAGTGTCCCCCTAATTAGGGGGCAGTTTTTGGTTAATGACCTCGGTTATTAGGGTCAATTAACTGCAATACCTATTTTCTAAGAAATACATTCAACAGGGCATAGAATCAACATAAAAAAACATATCAATTTTAAAAGTTATTAAGCCGTTTAGGCCTTGAAGACGATTCTAAAAATGCATTCTAAAACCTAACCTAGGGTCTCTGAAAACCTTCAAATTCCACAACACCTGCCTCAGAAGATTCTTCTTCAGAATCCACTGGCCAAACACAACTGGTAGCTGTGATCGACCACACAGAATGCAGCCTACTGCGATCTGGTCTACCGGAGCATTGAATGCTCTGATTAAACCTGATTCTGTCCCTTTCCCATTGTTGACATTCGAAACGGGTGTAGCAACAGAAACCTGGAACTGTGGCAGAGTCGATCGTCGCCTATAAAAGCGCTAACCTAAGCTCTAGCTGTTGTGCTTTCCGTTGTGTTGGTTTAACTTTGCTTATCCTTTTGTTTTATGTTAGTTCCCTTCGGGAAGGAACGTTAGGTTAAGTTGTAGTTTTCCATGTTGTCTGCTGTTAGGTTAAGTTTATTGTCTTGTCTCTCCATTTTCATTTCGAGGGAACCATACCATTGTAAGTTGCACTGTTCCACTCAAATATTTATCCTATTTATAATATCGTCTACTATTGATCCTCTATTATAAACTATTATAAACGATTGCTTATCTACTTGAAAGTCGATTAACTTCCATCAATGTAATTGAGCCATTTGTATGAAACAAACTCTTGTAACTCTGTAAACTTTTTGACTGAGTACAAGTAAAGACTTTTTCAACTTTGAGTGAGGTTTCCTGTCCCGTTTATAGATCTGTTCTTTTTCAACAAAATGCTAAAACCAAAAGGGGTTCCCGCCAAAAATGGGTATAATGCATGGCTATACAATTATGACTTGCTGGTCATATGGCTGGTATAGGGCATATAGGACCTCAAGGACTGTAGCAATGGAACTTGCTTGGATTTCACTGCTGGAGGCAGTTGTTATTCATCTCAGGAAGGCCCTTCCATGACGACCTGCAGGGACACAAACACACATGATGTGATACGTGTGAACGTTGCAGAGAATGATCCCCACAAAGACCTCCTCAGGAGACTCAGATCTGAACCCCCCAAAAAGCTATTTCAATTGCCCTGCCCTTAGCAGGCTGCTAAGGGCAATGGTAAGGCTGACGGAATCGGAAGTGGATATGTCGGATGCAGCTCAAAGTGAACTTTACTCTGGTTTGTCGCAGTCCGACCTTCCTAGCCCGTATTATTAAAGAAAAACGGGCAACACTGGCCGAAACCCAACCGATTATTGAGTGTCCGTTTTGGCCATTATCGCTGGACCGGAAGGTAAATCTGCTCAGCTCAAAGTTTGTGGCCTCACAAGCAAAACGTGGCCTCCTGGTCGCTATAACATGCATGCAAAATGTATTCTGCTGCTCTGGCTCTCTAAAACATACTGTAGTCTCGGCCTCACATTCAGACTGGCGGAGACAAAAATGGAGACTCACCTTTCCAAGTGACCGTAGTGGCGGGAAAGAAAATCTTTCACCATGTCGACAGTATTCTTGTACGTCTCGGATCCCAATTTTCTGGCAAAGTACAGTTTGGCACGGAGGAAGTAGCCGACAGGCCACAAGCTGCTGCCGGGCCCGCTCGTTGGCCATCTCATCCAGGGACTTGCGAGCGTCGGCCAGCTCGGTCTCGTAGAGCCGCCGCACGGTGCTCAGCTCCCGGGTCTTGGACTCCTCATTCTCATCGAGGAGCAGCACCATGGCCGACCTGACATGCAAAAAAACACTCACTCCATGCTACTGCTTGGCCTCACTACTAATATAAAACTCACACCTGCTCATTTTGATAGGTCAAGATGGCCTATTCATACTCCATTTTAGGTGATAAGGTGACCACTGAAACGGTAAACAAGAAAGATGTTTTCGGGTGAGCAGCGAGTTGGCGTGACGTCATGTTGTAGTTTTCAGTGGTCACCTTATAACTATATACTGGAGTTATGAATAGGCCTTTAGTGTAGAGGACAGAGTACTGTAACTTCCAATGGGCCTGGTCTACAAGATACACAACACTACACCTCATTGAGTTCCACAAATCACGTTCAACCCAGATTTGACTGAAACAATTGGGTTAAATTAATTTCGCTACTATGCCACAAAAATGTAGAAATGGGAGGACGCACGGCCACCGGAGGACCGGGGAGCGGAGCGCGAAGAGCGGCCGCTGGAGGTGAACGGGGTGGAGGTGGAGGAGGCCATGCTGAGATGACGATATGGTGCTACTGTTAAGTCAAACCCCACTTCCACTCCAAATGACAGTAAAGGACTCAACTCCAAAAAAAAAAAGCTTTTTTTTTTTTTAAGAGAGAAAGTTACAGGTATGATGTGCGCGATATATAAAGTGCTAGATTATCATAATGACAGTAATCAGCCATAGTTGTTTCTAGGGGTGGGGGGCGAGGGGGGAAGCCCCACCCCATGGGGCCCGCGACCCGCAATTGTATTTGCGCGCGCATGAGACTGGACCATGGTCTTATTCAAAACTTATTTATACTACTTATTATTTGTGGACCTTCAGCATTTCTAGTTGAGGACCCCTGGCCTACATAGATCTTTGTGTTTAAACACAAAATACATTTGTAGAATCCAAAAAAATCCGCGCTTCGCGCGCACGCTTGCGGCCCTCCACACACAATCATTCTACAGTTGTGGCCCCCGACCTAATCTAGTTGAATACCCCTGGCGTATGGATACGTTTCCAGCATTTGATGTGTTAAAACAAGCATTGAACCTACAGAAAAAGAAGATCTACAAGCTCTGTCTACCGGTTATGCACCTTTTTTGTGGAATGACGAGTCAGAATTCAAAGTTTTCAGAGTCAAAACAACACTGTATTTTTTACAAATACAAACACACACACACACTGTATATTAAAATACACAACCAAGTAAATAAAAAAACATAACAAATAAAGCGCAAAAAAACAACACTGTATATTAAAACAAACAAACAATTAAATAACAAAACATTACACATAAAGTGCATAGAAACAACAGTATTTTTTACAAAAGGCTATTCAATTCAGTCCTTTTTTTAAATCGAGATCTCCCTATGGGGAAGCGTGGGGGGCGGCAGGGCTGGTGGAGGTTGGCGGGGCCATCAGGGGCGGTGCTGGTGGGGGTGGCTGGGCCGACAGGGGCAGCAGGGGCTGGAGTTCCTCTTCCTCCTCCTCATCATCCCATTCCGAGGAATCTGAGAAATGGTTTCCGACCTCCAGCTGCTGCCGGGCCCGCTCGTTGGCCATCTCATACAGGGACTTGCGAGTTGGTTTCATCAATAAGGTTGAAAACCTTTGAAAACAAAGAAACAGGTTTTAACAACAATGCAAACAATAAACATATTTTCAAACAATAAGTTCTCTTTTTAAACATTAAATATATATATTTTAAATAATCAAAACCGTCTTTTAGACAAAGTGGTTTAAATATAGTGTTCACACAAAGAATGCCAAAATGTAAAGTCTTAAACTAACTCTAAAGTCGACATTTTAACAGTCTTAAATTAACTCATAAAGTCAACATTTCAACCCAAATTGCCAAAGTCATTTTCAATTAAACACTTCTGAACTGTAACCCTTAACAAATGACTCAAGCTAAGTAAACATTTAGTATTTCAAATTGAATAAGTGAAGAAGAAAATAGCTGAAAAAAGCTTGTAGATCAGCTCTAATTGCACAAGGCATTTTAAACCCAACATGAATTGTCCACATTTTTAGTAGGCCTTCAAATTCTTAAATCATTTTAACATTTCTCTCTTGGTCTTATTTTGTAAAGATATAATAGAATAGAATAAGTAGAATAAGTAAGTAAGTAGAATAAGTAGAATAAGCAAGTAAGTAGAATAAGTAGAATAAGCAAGTAAGTAGAATAAGTAGAACTAAACACACAATTAGCCTGAATTTAACCACATTAAGCTGAAGTAGAAAAGCAGTTGAATAAATATAACAGACCATTGGCGTCTTTGGGGTAGAGCTCCTGGGTAGACTTCAGCTTGCTTGTTTGTTTTTTGTGAGAGAGTCAGCACCACCAGCCTTTAACAGGTGTTCAATCACCCAAACGAGCACCAGCAGCCATCTTGCAGCTGATGCACTCTGGGAGATGTAGTTGTCTTGTTGTGTCTTGTGTCTTGTTGAAGATTCATGCTCCTTTTCTGAGTTTATGCTCCACTCATGAGTTTTAACTCAACAGCTACACCTGCAAGCGGTTCCACGACCACGACAAAACAATTTAGAACGTGTTAAAAAAACAGTGGTGGAAAAAAGTACTCATATTTCTTACTAAGTTAAAGTATCAATACTGCAATGTAGAAATAGTTACAAGTTAAAGGCCGGAATTAAACATTTACTTGAGAAAAATGTACGACACATTGTGAGATGGTAGATCGGCCATTTTCAAATTGCGAAAATGTATATAGACTAATTCAGAAACGGATCTCATGGTCGCAGCAAACTTATTTCCTGTAGGTGGAGAAGACATATCTGTGTAAACTTGCAGCCAGGTCTTCTACTACATTGAATGGTAAGAGTGACTGATGTTAGTCTGCTCAAACGTTACTCTTTTACTTGCTTTTTACTAACACTAACTTTACAAAGATGCCCAGAACATTGGGGTGAACCCGTGTAGTTTATGGCTGCTCCAACAGTAGTGGCAACATTCAACTTAGAAACGGAATGTCAAAAAATACACTGCAGTGGCTGAGACGATAGCAAGACCATTCGGGCGAGTGGTCTTGGCGACTCGCCAAAAAGTCAAGTCCACTCGGCCCAAGCAGAAGACCATTCGGCCCGGGGCGAGATGTCTTCCCCTTTTGGCGAGAAGTCTTCACTTTTTGGCTAGTGTTTCCTTCACTTTCAGCAACTACAGCCTTTGCTAGCTACTGTGCTAAAGCAACAAAAATAACATCCGTGCGCAAACCAAAACAAACCAGGGTTGCCACATATCGTGGATGTGAGAGTGAAACAACCAACAAGGCCAGTTCAAAGTATAGGTAAATCAGAAATGGTCCGAAAATTTGTATTAGATTTGTCTTAAAATGAATGCATTTCAAACTGGGTATTATATTGTCTGCAATGCATATCTTATCAACAGAATACTTTACTGAATATTTCACAAGAATATAACACAAGAGTCAAATGTACGGTCAAATGTAATGTATTTTATTTAAATATAGAAACAACAGTTTTTACAAAAAATATAGAAAAAAGTAATAAGTGAAAAAGTTGAAAGTGAAAAAGTTCTCAAAAAGTTCTCAAAAAGTTGTTGTCATATGTACAAAAACACTTTCAGTGAAAAAGTTGTACAAAAACACTTTCAGTGAAAAAGTTGAAAAAGAATCTCAAAAAGTTGTCATACATGTACACACTGTTTCAGTGAAAAAGTTGAAAAAAGTTCTCAAAAAACACTGTTGAAAGTGCTGTGTGCTGTCCCATTTCAGTGAGTTACCCCGAGGCATCTCCACACTGGGCCATTCACTTCAGAAGCAATCTTCAGCATGTCCATGATGGCGAGATTGTCCCTTTCAAAGTCCTTCCACAACTGGGCCAGATTCCCCTGTGTAGCCTTTGTTTGCCTTCGCTGGTAGCGGCGTAGCTTGTTCTCAGACACACAATTAATGTAATTGTCTCCACCAGGCCGAAGGCATGTGGGGAGAGTATGTTTTGCACTCCGTCCGTCCGCGTGTCCGTCCGTCCGTCCGTCCGTGTGCGTGTCCGTCCGTCCGTCCGTCCGTCCGTGCGTCCGTGAACAGCTAATCTCGGCCACCGTTAACCCGGTCGATGCCATATTTTGCACACACACTCCCTGGATGCCAACGATGAACCTCTGCCCCAAACTTTCCAGAACGGCCTGTTATAGCGCCACCAGGAGGCCGCTTTGTGCAAAACAAGTTTTTGCACAGTACACCTACAGATTTTGTCCAAACATCACACAAATTGGTACACAGTCTCTCTAGAGCCATTCAACGAAACGGGTCTTTCAGATTTATCAGACTCCATCCTGATTGGTTAACATTGGCTTCCAAAGTTCACAGGAGTGCTCAGTTTCAAACAAAATGCTGCAAATCATGAACACATCGCGTGATTTCCGTGAAATTGTGCACCCACATTCCCACTAGGCCGAGGACGAAATGCCACATGAACAATTTCAACTCAGCCTCAAGGTGGCGCTATAACTGGCCGAAAAGTGTTTTTACCTCTAACTGCACGGATCTGTGGATAACCTGGTGGAGACCTGTGCCCGGAAGGGCACTTTTTCTAGTTTTATGTTTGTTTCATTGAAATGGAATATCTCATTTCATTGTGGTACGTTTCCTCTTTGTTTTATCTAGATAGTGCCACTACCGTATTTTGTTTAGATTTATTTTATGTTACAGGCTTGCATGCCATATTTGCCAAACTGTGGCATTCTTTACACCAATAAGATACACCAACACCAACTTCTTGGGAAATAAAGAACCCAAATATATGTCTGTGTCCTGTGCCCTGTGCCCTATTTGCCAGGTTACATATGTATAAATGTATTATATAGATATTCCACTGTTATTTCTTAGCTTACGCATGTTTCATGATAAATGTTTTTATGTGATGTATTCCCATGCTTTTTTGTTCTTGCTTAATGTAAATCGCTCTGGATTAAGAGCGTCTGCTAAATGCCTAAATTGTAAATTGCCACGTCTAGTCATTATAAACTACTTTGGACTTGTTTATCTGTACATTTCTTAGAATATTAGTGGTCCATGATGACATGAAAATGTTTGAGAACCACTGCTCTAAAACAACATTGGACAATGATGTTTGACAGTCAGCAATATTGTTGCTTATTCTAGATTTATTTTCATAGACCTGGTTGCTTGTTTCCCTCTCATTCAATGTGGCAACCCTGGTCAAAGGTACTGTTGACTGTTAGTGATGTGCCAAACGGATCATTTCAGTGAGTGAGCATATTTGCATCTCGTTAGCCTATTCATACTGTAGAAACAGGAAGGAAGTGGTCAAGTAGATGAGTAGTTTAGCGTTTATTTTGTTGCTTTGTATGCAATCTCTTTTACGTTGCGAGTTAATAGTATCTTTCAAGACGTGATTCTGCCTTTCTATTTTGAACCCTTTTTGTGAAGCCTCAGTAACGTTGATAAATAATTATATAAATACTTTGGTTTAGATAGGTAATTCATATTTACAGTTGATAGATTAAAAGGTACATTTCATGTTTGCCAAAGGAAAATGTGTTATAGGCCTACAAATAATATTAGCCTTGCTTGTCATTGTTATAATGATACAGTACAGATACAATAACAAACATTCCATTATTGTTTCAAAAGGATAAAATGTAAAGGTTTTGTCATTAAGATAATTCATGATACAGTAATTCATGTTTTGCACTCAAAGGATTGTCAATTTGATATAAAAACAGTTCATGCTGAGCAATAGTAGTTATCAATGTATTTGTGACTTTTTGATTTTCATATAGTAGCCTACAGTATTCAGCTTTGCTACTGTATGGTTTGTCAATTGTCTTCGTCAGAAGCCATATATGTAACATTTGTGTACCGTTTGTGTGTTTTTCCACCTATAGTTCTTACGGTGTTTCTGGAATTAAACATTCTAAATCATCAGCGAGAGCTCATCCTTTTATCAGCCGGGGTACACTTACACTGCTGCCGTCATGTTTAACAGTATTTTGCGCAATTTATGTCCCCGTTATTTATTCATTTTACATTTGGTTGCAAAGTGTAAAAACAGTTCATTAAGTCAGGTTTAGTTCATTAATCCGAATTAACATCTGTATATTTCCTGTGCCTCAGGAATGTTGTACTTTCTGTTAAATGTACAAACTTGGTCATAGATGTTAATATTGATTGCCTAATTTGTTTAGGCCTACTTAGGATTGTAATTTCTCACATGCCAATATGTCATTAGCAGTAGCCATCATCATCATCGTTGTTGGGGGGGGGGGGGTGTTATTCATTTCGGGTCGAGTGGTCTTCCCCTTTTGGCGAGAAGGGGACGAGTTCTCTCGGAGAACCCGCCCTGGAAAGTGAAGACTTCTCGATCAAAGGGGAAGGCCACTCGCCAAAGGTGAAGTCCACTCGCCGAGGCGAGTAGTCCGGTATTCGCTGAGACCAGAGCCAGAGTAATGGTTGAGATGAAGCAGTGAAAGGTCATGAAAGATACATAACGTCAGTCTTACCCAATACCCAATCTTTCTGTTGTATGAACAGTTTGACCACAAGGCTGCTGTACTTCATACCTCATACCTAGCCCCTTTCGGCACCCTCGGTTAACTTTTCTGAATTTTGGACGGCGGTAGCCTAGGGTCCCTCATAGCTTATTCCACTCTCCATAGGACACATATTTACCTACTCTCTGTTCACGGAGACCTGGGCCTTCACTTGGTGAGATGTTTCAACACAGCTATAGGAGACAACAGAAACGTGTGCGAAATAGCACTAATTGGAGTTGCCGTTTAAGTATTTAAAAAAAAAGAGTCGCTGCTCCTCTCAGAAACATCAAGCGACGGCGCCGGTCTCCATGAACAGAGAGTAGGTAAATCTGCGTCCTATGGAGAGTGGAATAAGCTACGAGGGACCCTATAGGCTACCACCGTCCAAAATTCAGCAAAGGTAACAGAGGGTGCCAAAAGGGGCACCGTACTTTAAAATGCTTAGTAGCCTATGAGGTATAAAGTACAGCAGCCTTGTGTTCATACACAAGGCTGATGAATTCCTGTTCCGTTCTTTGGCTATATAGAAGTGCATGTCTCCAAATGTTTTGATGAATTGAACAAGCTGGACCCTCTTGTAAACAAGTGTAATGCTTGGGTCGTCAGTTAAGTTTTTGTATAGAGTTGTGCTTGAAATGTACTGTAATTCTGCAAACTGTTAATACTTCAAACCGGCAGCGGTTCACTTCACACACAAAAAACGCAGGATAGAACATCAGAATGTGTTCAAAACAAACAAACTAATAACGCTGAGTTTCTACTCAATATCAAACCCAAAACGAAATGCTAGTGCTCTAACCCGCGGCTAGCATTGGTGATATGACACTCCGCCAGTGCTTTAATAGTGCACCGTCACCAGTACAGCCCGTTGCTGTACAAAAACATTATCATATTCATATATGTGATTAATCGGTTTCCCAAAATGTTAACTCACCCGTCGGAGTCTTTGTGAAATGTATTATTCCATATTATTTAATATATATGCGTTTTAATCCCGTTTGTGTTCGAACGACGTATTTACCTCCTAGTTTACAACGCGTTTAATTCCGGGTTTCACCGGACGCGCCCCCTCGAGTCACCGCCGTCCATTGAGAACGTCCGAGAGATTCCGACACAGACGTGATTAAAACACCTCTCTTATTGGGAAAATATGGTCTAATACTTTGCACAAAGACTCCGAAGGGCGACTTAACATTTTGCGGCAACCGGTTTGATAATGATAGAACAAGTGAATCGATATTCATTCGTTGCAACAGCAAATCTGAAGCAGCAGAGTCGACTCTTAAGAGCACGTTTACAAACACACCAAACAATCAATCAAAGCCTCTTTTAATACGCAAACAAAACCCGCGGCTGAAATTAATCAATCAATATTATGTTGATGGATGGATGGATGGTGTGTTGTGGAATTTAATTTACTCACAGAAACAGTTGTAGGCTACAGAAACGCTGTGGTTGTTATTATTGTAGAGGCCGGTGTAGGAGCACACAGCACAGTAGCCTACACTCGATCAGCTCAGCTGATACAGAGAGGAGCAGATGACTGGATGGAGAAGGGACGTCACCAACACGAGACTGCATTTAAAGGGCGACGCAGGTGCGTGGAGGAAATTGACAGATTTTTGATGAATTGATTTTGGTGGACCCGCTTGTAAACAAGTTTAATGCTTTATTGGGTCTTCCACTCACAGTTAACAGTCTTTGTATTGAGTTGTGCTTGAAATGTACTGTAATTCTGCAAACTGTTAATTTCAATCAATCATTTTATTTCACAGTATGTAGAATGAACAGGAAAAAAGTAGCCTATACTCAAATGTTTTACTTAAAAGGATCCCTGTCTAATATGACAAATATGCCTTAAAACATTTTAACCTACTTGCCCTCTACAACTAAAATAAAAACACCTTAAATATTTTATTTATTTGATAAATATAACAAAATACATACATACATGGATGCACCTGGGACGTATCCTCAGTGATGTATCCCAAGGTCATCGGGGTAAGGGGTTTTCACTCAGGTCACCCAGCCGGGGTGATCAAGTCCCGACCTACGTCCCAGTAGCTACCCTCGATCAGTCCCATTAGGGAAAAACCAGGGCCACACAATCCGTTCCTCCTGAACTACTCTGCCGGGACTGGGAGGTACCATTCTGGCGCGTGGAAGGACTAGGCTCTGTGGGTTGACTACTCTTTTTTTTGAATATTCTGTTTTTATTTAAAAATTTTCACAAAATACACAGAACACCCGTCCACAGCCCTCCCCCTCCCCACATACAAACCCACATACATAGAATACAACACAGTTAAAGCATAATAACAATAATAATATTATACAAAAAACGTGGAAAACAAACAAAAAACTAAACTAAACAAAACAAGAGACAAATCTACTATACAGAGAAAATTGTTTCCGGTAGCAATCGATCCAGACTGAGGTTCTATCCTGGAGGCCAATCTTTCCGGTGATAAAATGGCCACCAACGTAATCAAAAAAGTCAATCAAAGAACAAGATTCCTTTACAGGATCTCCTCACTGGTCAACAAAAACACCTTGAAGACCTTAACAGGAGCCCTCGTACAAGGTTTCTTTGACTATGCATCCACCTCTTGGTACCACAGCACCTCAAAGGCCCTTAAAACAAGCCTCCAGACCTCCCAAAACAAACTGGTCAGGCTCCTACTTGGCCTCACCCCCCGAACCCACCTCACCCCTGCCCACTTTGACAGGCTGGGATGGCTTAAAGATTAAAGATGGTGAGGAGCTTCTTTCGGACATCCTCTTTCTCCTTTCCACAAGGACCTGGTTGTGTCATATGGGAGTGCTCCCAGTGTGGCTTCTCTCCAGACATTCCGGATAGTGGAGAGAGTCTTGAGCCCTGCTATGCTGGAATTCTCCTGGGTGGCTGTGTGCATGCATGCTCACTGGATACACAGATGCCCCATAGCCATAGTAATGAGAAGGAGTGTAAGCCATTATGTCTGGGTGGTGGGTGCTGGCTAGTCCCATGCTATGGTGTTGGCTATGGGGATGAAAGCCACCTGTGGACCACGAAGAGGACGAAACATTTGAGCAGCAACTACATGGTGTATTTTTAGGGGAACCAATGTTGTGCACTTTTAGGGGTACTGTTGGCCTGGAACTGAAGTTGGGATGGAAGCTCCTGTAACTGGCTCCATAGCGTTGATCAGTGTGGTCCCAGTAGGTCTCAATTGGTGGAATATCTATGGAACCCAAACCAGAGTCCAGCTGCTCCTGAGAGCCAGAGGAGAAAAGAGATTCCAGGTCAGAAGGAGAGTGTTGACTGACCTTCTCTTTCCTAGATGTTGGCCGCTTGCTGGAGTGGTGAGCCCCTTTGATCAGAACAACATTTTCACTGGTGTGGCCTTTCTTCAAAGAGCCTCTCCACTGTTCCAGGGTCAGTTTCTGGGCCATCGCCTCCTCCAGAGAGAGGCCATTGGCAGTCACTGGACCAGAACCCAATAAAGAATGTTTATGGGCTGATGAAGATTGCCTGGCCTTCTCACGAAGCTCATCGGCGAGAGAGCAATGGGAATGGTTAGCACGGTCTGGATGGTGGAATTTACATTTAATTCCATAAGTGCATTTCTTCCCTGAATGAGGATAGATTTATGAGATTATTATAGTGCTGTTTATTTTTTTCATATATCAATACAAAATGCACACAAAAGTTTATATTATATTATACAGATTGAGACCAGATATTGAAAAATCATATTATTATAATGGAAGTGGCCTCACCATAAGGACACAGCTGCTTCTTGGGTGTCCTTGGGACCTTTCTCAGGAAGTTGTCCAAAGTTGGTCCATGGCGACCTAGAGGGTCATCGGGAGGCATAAACCTGCAGATGAGATTCACGTTAGGTATCTGCCTAATACTTCCAAGAAGCAAGTATAGTGAGTGACAGAAGATGATTTACTTGTCATTAACAAAGGAGTACATGAGCAGCCTCTCCTCTATGAACCGCTTCCACTCCGGGTTCTCTCCTTGGAGATCACGGTACGTGTCGTTGGACACAACGATGCCGTCAGATTCGTATGCCAGCTTGACAATGAAGCGGTCATCATAGCAGATCACCCGTTTGCCAGCGATGCGGCGCGAAGGTGTAAATACCAGACATTTCTTCCTCTCAAGGTCCCACAGAATGTGATAGTCTTCGCAGAACGTTTTATGAAAAAGATAGGGTAGATGTCAGATTTATCACTGAAACAAGAATTTATATTTATTTCTGGCTATGTTGATCTAAACCAGGGTTCCCCAATTAGCGGCCCGCGGTTTTTTGGGGGGGGGGGGGGGGGGGGTCCTAGATATAAATGGCATTAAATTGGGGTCAGTAGCCTCTGCATGTCAAACTGGGGGTCCTTTTCAAATGGGGTCTTGCCCTGAACATTAATTTCAGGGCAAGACCTCGACCTCGCGCGTGCCGACTCGGCCCCCAGCCTGGTACCGTAGTCAAAATATGGCCCTTGAGGAAAATTTATTGGGGAACCCTGGTCTATACTATATACAGTGTACAATATATTGCATAAAGTTTATCGTTTATATTGTATTTTGCTTATCTTTGAGTAAATAGTTGAGACAAATGCCTTGTACAAATACTTGGCAATGACAAATAATTCTGATAATTGACAAATAATTAGATAAATACTAATAATGAACTGAATAATTAAAAGCAACCAACAATTTTATATAATAGCCTCTACTATTTTCTGAAAGGTAATTGTATTAGACATTGTGAGGACAACGTTGTGAAAAAAGGGCCTTGATAAGTTCCCTCTCCAATGAAATGTATTCCTCTCTGAATGAATCATAGAGTGAGTGTCAGTGATATCAAAAGCAAACAGGTTCTGCAGAATAGGACATAGGATCTAGAAATGATCATGCTTTTACAACCACTGTTGCTAATAGATGAACAGGCAGTTATATATGAGTAACACAGGAAATGATATAGCTGATAAAATAAAAGTCCCAGGTTAGCAACATTTGAGTAGTAAGTACACAGATCAAGGTTCATTCCAGTTGGAAAGGGAAACTTTCTGGGGTATTTACATCAGTGTCTAATTCAAGATTCAACATAACATTATTGTCTGTCACAAGGAACAGAAATGTCTCTTTGACCAGGCTCAGCAGTGCACATTTAAAACACATGTAAACACATGCGCACGCACGCACGCACACACGCACGCACGCACGCACGCACGCACGCACGCACGCACGCACGCACGCACGCACGCACGCACACACACACACACACACACACACACACACACACACACACACACACACACACACACACACACACACACCTTTGCAGCGTCAAACTGATGGCAGTGATCCCCCTGCGTCTTCACCTTTTGTTTGACTATAGGTCCTTCCCGACCAAACGACAACAAGGTTGAGAACCACTACTGCATATCAAACTGGCACAAATTGGCAGCACATTCCCGTCATCCTACCTGTGATGGGGACATCAGGTCTGGGGTGCTCCTTCCTCCATGATGGCACAAACACAGTGACATCAGTGTGACCTCTTTCAAGGAAGTAGCTCACAGCAAAGTGGATTCCCAGACAAGAGAACACTTCCTTGTTTCCGTGGCTGAATAAGCACAGGAAAAATGAAATAGCATGAGCAAGCAATCGTTTGGTCTTCAAATGAAACAGTAGTTCATTACTGCAAGCACACATGCAAACTTGCTTTCACCGTACCATTGATTTCCTGTTGCTGTCTTTTTATATCGCACTGTTTTTGTTCTTTTCTTAACCCATTTTGACCTGAGATCAGATTCTAAAAATGTCTTCTACATCCTGACAGTTTTCTGAAAAAGCTATGTTTCTATGTCAGTCGTTCTTCGATTTTTCAAAAATAGCAGACCTACAAGCTTGTAGCGCGGCACTCGGTGCCGCGCTATGAGCTTGTAGATCTGCTATTTTTTTTAAAGCATGTACAGCACTTGGTTGACCTGGTCATGTTAAATGTGCTATATAAATACAATTGGAGTTGAGTTGAGTTTAGTACCTGTTAATTTCATTCAATGCTGTAGTAGTAGACGGCAATGACACATTCCGCTTTCATGGCAACAAGTTACATTAAAAAGGTAGTTGTGTGAACAAAGATGTACAGTAGCAGCACTTACAGTATTCCCACAGCATATCGCAACATTTGCTATGCAAATGCCTAAACTGCCCAATATACAAGTCCGAAGTCGGGCCACTTGTCTCAGACACACTTCTACAAATCTAATTGAATTGCTAAAATCTGAGAACCAAAATAAATGAAATAAAACATGAGTAACTTTTAATTTGCTACATTTAGCAAACAGTGGTACAAGTTTTGCTAACTTAAAATTGCCCCTACGCAGCCCTCACATCTAGAGTTCGGCTCCATTAAGCCAATTTTAACATATAAGAAAAGTTATAGAACTTTAATTGGAATTGGTACAGGCATCAAAATAAAAAATAAACAGCTAAATAAATATCTCAAGATCTAATGTAATTGTGCCAAACCACCTACATTACACAGCAAAATCATCTACGGTATGTTAATTTAACTCTGGGAGTATACGAATTAAACCAAAATGGACCCATCATTGATTTTATAGTGTAGTATAGTACCTAATTGCCTAATTTACAGTATGCTTTGTCACCCGCCAAAAATAGGCAATCTATAAACTCACAACACGTGTTGTGAGTTTGTAGACAGGCTATTTGTGTCGTACGATGTAGTCTAAATCTGACTTTAGAAGAATGGAGCCATGAATTAAAGTGTTGTCAGGCCTGTTTCTATTCTGTGCAGACCTATAAAACAACCGTTCTCTGAAAGAGGAAAACTGTGATTTGCATGTTAAGATTTGCATACCTGGCGTGCCTGTGTTGTGTGCACAAAATGGGACAGTTTTATAGACGAGTGTGTGTGTGTGTGTGTGTGTGTGTGTGTGTGTGTGTGTGTGTGTGTGTGTGTGTGTGTGTGTGTGTGTGTGTGTGTGTGTGTGTGTGTGTGTGTGTGTATGGCATGTATAAAAGAAGGTGAGTGTACGTGAGGAACAGGCAGAGACTGGAATATAAGATGTTATCTTAAGGCTTAATTCACTGAGGGCATTCTCAACAGACTATGTAATTTATGAAGAGCTGGAAAGGACAGAATGTACCGTATTCTAAATGACAACAGATATCCCTAGGCTATTCAGCATCCCTATTCTGAGCATGTTATAAACGGCTAACATTTGACGAAAAATTTGTAAACATTTGCCTAAAATAGCATCCTTATACAAGCTCTACGTGAGTTTATACATCGGCATTATATATATCGGTTTATAATAGGCATTAGTAGTAGTAGTCGTAATAGCATAAATCTGCTAACTGAGACGTTAACCAGTATAGAGTAATGCCCAGTGGATAATAGGCTAATAATGATACGTAATAATAATAAGGCAGCAGAACAGTCAGTTCAGAAAAACATTCTTAAAGTGATTGTGACATTAAAAAAAAGGTTTTGGAATTGTTCTTGTTTTTTTTAGGTTTTCTAATCTCAATTGCACCCAAAAAACATGAACTTTTAACATTCAGTAGATTTTCTGTGATCTGGGGTTTTCTGGCTCATACAGGTGCTCTGATTTGCCGGCAGTAAGTGACATCACTTACTGCAAATCCCATATATGTCAATGGGATTTGCCAGCAGATGTCACTGTTTCACTGTGTTGCCTGTTTTCATTGTAGCTCAAAAGGCCCAAAAAACCCCAAAGAAAACTTCAGACCACAGAAGATCCACTGAATGTTCAAAGTTCAGGTTTTTTGGGTGTAATTGAGGTCATAAAACCTAAAAGAAAAAAGAAAAAGAAAAAGAAATTAAAATGAATGTCATAAAACCTTTAATGCTAATTGGCTACTTCATTGGATGACTGTGTTGTACAATTGAAACACATTTGTTTGTTTGTTCAATGAGCGTTTACATTTTCTCACCTCATAGCCACATTGCTCCATCAATGACGATGGGTCTCAGAGCGTCCCCATCCACACCGGCCTCTTCTCTGCTGAGAGACATGGAATGCTCCTCCCGGCTCCTGGACAACGGCAGCGACATGATGGTGACCGGCACCTCCTTCTCTTCTGGGCTGACACCAGCCTGGACCAGCTCCCCGAGAACCCTGTTAGTCAGCCTGTCACAATTATTATATTATCACCTGATTGCAAGTATTCAAGGTAATCGCAATAAAATAAAGTGGGTAACATTGGCACAAAAACTAATTTCACCTACTTTTTGTTTTACTTCTGTAAATCTTTGATGTGACAATAAAGCTGATTCTTGCATAATCATCGTAATCGTTACCATGTTGATAAATGTTGATAAATGTTTAAAGATAGGGGAAATAGCAGATCTACAAGCTCACAAAGCCTCGCATTGCAGTGGTGTTGTAAGCTTGTAGATCGGGTATTTACACTATTTAATTTTTTTGGGGGGGAAAGCATAGCCTAATTATTTAAAAGAAAATGGCAATTTTGGTCATAGTACATTATTTATTTATTATTGGTACCTGTCATTGTCAGTCATTTCTTTGTATATTTAAGTTATTCGTCATATCTTGCCATATGCAATTTTTGTTCACATAGCCTAAAAGCCAAACAGAAATTTTAACATTTTATGTTCCAGTGTTCAAGGCCAAATCGTCAACTAAAATGCCCTAGCTGTTAGTGTCTGTGTTCAGGCCAAACCTCTGGTTTTCTGGTTGTCGACTTCCATGCTTCTGTGTCAGTCTGTGTGGTTCAGACTGGCTGCATACAGGGTTTCGTTTTAACAAAAACACCTGCTTTCAGCTCTCCATCTTCCATGCAACTCAGAAAGCACATTTAGTGTTAGTTGCTGAACTGTTCAGCTCATGTTATTGGGATTTAAATCACTGGCAGCTGAGCATGAGCAAAATGAACTGACTTTACAACAATTGATATATCATTGTTGTGGTAGTTATTGATATAAACATTATGAATACAGAAACAATAGTAGCCTATAGGCTACTGTATGTAGCCTACCTGTCACATGAATTGCATCTTATTTTTATTTTTGATCACAGCCCACTTTTAAATATCCTATCTATTAGACCTGCTGCGTTCTATCTATACCAGTATAGATAGATGTGGTTATGTGTATGCTATAGATTCTATATGTATTTAAGATGTATAGATAAATAAAATAAATGATTCTACTAAACTTTATTATTATTTACTTTATTAAATTTCAAGAAATTTTACTGGGTGCCTGAAGCTCGCCAAGACTGTGCAGCATTTGAGCCACGGACCACCATTTGATGACATTTAGCCTCTCAGAAGGGTCCATATGGTTACATGTGAGCCAGGTCTCCCCATTGACTTTCAATTTATTTATTGCGCATTACGTTGCCACCAACATTCTAATGCTAACATGCTAACATGCTAATGCTATCATGCTAATGCTATCATGCTAATGCTATCATGCTAACATGCTAATGCTAACATGCTAATGCTAACATGCTAATGCTAACATGCTAATGCTATCATGCTAACATGCTAATGCTAACATGCTAACATGCTAATGCTAACATGATATCATGCTAACGCTAACATGCTAATGCTATCATGCTAACATGCTAATGTTAACATGCTAATGCTAACATGCTAATGCTATCATGCTAACATGCTAATGCTATCATGCTAACATGCTAATGCTAACATGCTAATGCTATCATGCTAATGCTAACATGCTAACATGCTAATGCTAACATGATATCATGCTAACGCTAACATGCTAATGCTATCATGCTAACATGCTAATGCTAACATGCTAATGATATCATGCTAACATGCTAATGCTAACATGCTAATGCTATCATGCTAACATGCTAATGCTAACATGCTAATGCTAACATGATATCATGCTAACGCTAACATGCTAATGCTATCATGCTAACATGCTAATGCTAACATGCTAATGCTATCATGCTAACATGCTAATGCTAACATGCTAACATGCTAATGCTAACATGCTAACATGCTAATGCTAACATGCTAATGATATCATGCTAACATGCTAATGCTAAGATGTCTGAGCTGTAAGGGTCCATTTGGTTTCGTTCAGGGGGGCGGCCCGGTTCCGGCGAGCCGCCCTGCTTCTGAAACGGTCGAGAAATGACAGTTACGTGTTTCCCCGATTTTCTCCATTGACTTTCAATGTGTGTGTGTGCGAGTGGTGGTCAACTTGGTCTAAGTGCATGGATCAAGTTTCAAGACTGTAGCATGTTGCAAACAAAAGTTATAGCTGTGTAAAGGCCAGCCAATAGGAATACAGAGGGGCGGAGCTTAAGCAATTAAGCCATTACAGCTTGTTTCTCTTGATGGTCTACGTCCATGTACCAAAATTTGAGGCTGTAGCATGTTGTAAGCAATAGTTGGAGCTGTGTAAAGGCCAGCCAATAGGAAGACAGGGTTTGTGTGTGTGCGTGCGCGTGCGTGTGCGTGTGTGTGTGCGCTCAGGGGGGCAACCCGGTTCTGGCGAGCCACCCCGCGTCTGAAACGGTCGAGAAATGACAGAGTTACGTGTTTCCCCGATTTTCTCCATTGACTTTCAATGTGTGTGTGTGCGTGCACATGTGTGCATGTGCGTGCATGTGCGTTCGTGTGTGCGCGTGTTTGAGAGGTGGTCAACTTGACCTTGAATCATTAACAAAGTATCAATTTCACCTGGGCTAGGGCTAGTCTATGCAAATGCAAACACTATTGAAAGTTAAAACCACACTGATTCAGTGAGAGAACGTATGTCCGAACAAATTGCTCTATCGCAAAAAGTAAACGTCAAATGCGATTTTTGTTTTCGCTGTGAGTGACCCGAGACATTGAGGTACGCCGTGTGCGATCGTGGTATTGGTACGATAAAAAACGTGGTTATGAGAGCGAGTTAAGAAATTGTGTTTGTGATGAAAAAATTGCTGACTCATTCATGCATTTAACATGGAGTTGTATGACACATTATGATGGTACACCTGTCGCTTTCAGGGCTGTAGTTCACGTACCGTATGAATCTGGGCTGTGGTTGTGACATTGGGTGAAAGAGGACGAGTGTGGCTACAAAATTACCGAAACCCATGCGTGTAAAGTTAATATTTTGGCCGTGAGGACGATTTGTTCGGAGAATTTCGCTACAGTCTTCACAATGTCTTGTCCCTCTGACCCGCTCTCTCTCTGGCCGTGCGACACTGCGAGTCGAGATTTTTGCTCAGACCACACACCCCTCTGACCCGCTCTCACTCTGGCCGTGCGACACTGCGAGTCGAGATTTTTGCTCAGACCACACACACTTTGAACTGCGACAGCGGGCAAACCGTGCAACGTATTCGAATTCCGTCTGAACCACGACAAAGTCGATGGCCTCGTGTGCTGTTTGAGGTTTAAATCGTGTTTCTACGTAACAGTATGCCAGAGTAATGTGGCTCCAAAGTAACGTGTCGTTTTCTGTTTTTACCCGCGTTTCCCCATTGACTTTGCATGGGGCATTTTTCGCGTCGTTTATTGCGAATTACGTCGGCACGGTAACCCGAAACGGAAAGAAAAGCACAAGCACACCATTCCCGGCCGAGCCGCACGTTTCGATGTATATATTGTGGGGCTTTGGTAAACCGTGCGGCCGGCCATAGACGTCAAAGTTTCGTGTCTTGATAATTACGATTAAGTATGTGTTGCGGATTTCAACCTGTGTTTCTGCCATTGCATGGCAGGCACCCAGAAAAATGAACCACGCGCTAGAGACCTGTAAGACGGGGCCCTTACCGGCCCGTCAAAACGGGCCGGGCCGTCTCTGTCCCTGACCAACGGGCCGTGGGCCGGGCGGGCTCACGTATATTCATTTTCCGATGTGAATTTCACCTGGACTTGCTTCCGCAGCGCGCTGCTGTCTACTCCATAGTGACGTGACACTAACCCCTCCACAGTCCACACACACAAGCACACTAAAATCTGGCCAAAACTATAAAGACTTTGTTTTACATTCTATCTCTCTCGCTCCGCGCCTAAACTCTCGTCCTCTCTCTCTCCTAATTATTATGCAGCGCAGCTGTACACACACACACACACACACACACACACCGAGTACTAAGTAGCCTAGGCTACGGCTCTCCTGAAAGAATTCATCTCAGGAGATCCGCAGCAATAAAAACAAATTAAATACTGCGGGAGCAATATTACCACACTAAACAAAGTTAGATTTGGGTTTTATAATGCAGCGTGAGTCCACTTAATTGTTCCTTAATGTGGGTTTATCAGAGCGATATAGTGCAGCTGTGAGTTATAATTAGTAGCTGGCTGCTGCTGTTGCGTCCGCGGCCGTGCACCAATAGAGCGACCGGCGGCGGCACTTACATAATATTAAATAAAAATATGTCGGGCTTCGTTTCTGGACTCTACCACGCGGTCTAAAGCGGCCTGCACCCATCTTAACGCATGATGAAACAGCAGGCAGGTGCACACATCATGGAAGAAAAACATTTTGGACAATGAAGCAAAAAGCACACACTAGTGAAAGACAAATTTACCTCCACACATCAGCGCGAGTCGGAGTGGCGTTGAGGTTCGCCTGTGAGCGTGGCCGGACACGGACAGGTGTCTCCTGGTTTGTCCCTGCAGTTCGCCATTGCTCCTTTCTCCGGGCGGGCGGGTTTGTTGGAGATGTTACGGAGGTAGAACGGCTTCTGCTGCGAGAGCGAGACCGCCGAGTCTGAGCCCTGGTCGTCTTTTTTCTGGCACGACCCCTTTCCTCGTCCATATCTAGACTATAACGCTAGCTAGCCTATTATTAATATCACCTCTAAATGTCGACTGTCGATAGTGAGCGGTGACTCGGTGAGCGCCGGCAGTGAAAGAAAGAAAGAAAGAGCGCGCTAACACGTTCGATATTCGTGCCTGTTGAGCCAATCACTGCCACCAACGTCACACAGTCAATCATAGTATGACCACACATCCAATCACATTAAAGCGGGACAAGGCGGGACTGTACTGATGCACTCTGGGTGTTTACCGGGTTGCCAAAACCACCTTCCATTTCAAAGTATTTTAGACACATAGGGCTATTGGGGGGAGATTTTGTTTTTAATATCGAACCTGGTAACCATCTAGTTTTAACTTGCACTTGTCCAGTCCAAAAGGAACATGCATTGCTGGCTGATTTGTACACTTTGTAATAGCCTTATAGGTCACATATCCAATTAAATTGTTGAAAGCATATACAACTAGAAACAACATTTCAAGAAATTTTACTGGGTGCCTGAAGCTCGCCAAGTCTGTGCAGCATTTGAGCCACGGACCACCATTTGATGACATTTAGCCTCTCAGAAGGGTCCATTTGGTTACATGTGAGCCAGGTCTCCCCATTGACTTTCAATGAGGTATTTTGTCTTAGTTCATTGCGCATTACGTTGCCACCAACATTCTAATGCTAACATGCTAACATGCTAATACTAACATGCTAACATGCTAGCATGCTAACATTTTAATGCTAACATGCTAATGCTAACATGATATCATGCTAAAATGCTAACATGCTGCTAACATGCACATGCTAACATGCTAATGCTAAACTGCTAATGCTAACATGCTAATACTAACATACTAGCATGCTAACATTTTAATGCTAACATGCTAATGCTAACATGCTAATGCTAACATGCTAATGCTATAATGCTAACATGCTAATGCTAACATGCTAATGTTATCATGCTAGCATGTTAATGCTAACATGCTAGGATACTTACATTTTAATGCTAACATGCTAATGCTAACATGATATCATGCTAAAATGCTAACATGCTGCTAACATGCTAATGCTAACATGCTAATGCTAACATGTTAATGCTATCATGCTAATATGCTAACATGCTAATGCTAACATGCTAATGATATAATGCTAACATGCTAATGCTAACATGCTAACATGCTGCTAACATGCTAATGCTAACATGCTAATGCTAACATGCTAATGTTAACATGATAACATGCTAATGCTAACATATCATGCTAAAATGCTTACATGCTGCTAACATGCTAATGCTAACATGCTAATGCTATCAAGCTAACATGCTAATGCTAATATGCTAACATGCTAATGATATAATGCTAACATGGTAATGCTAACATGCTAATGCTAACATGCTAATGCTAACATGCTAATGTTAACATGCTAATGATATAATGCTAACATGCTAATGCTAACATGCTGCTAACATGCTAATGCTAACATGCTAATGCTAACATGCTAATGCTAACATGCTAATGCTAACATGCTAATGCTAACATGCTAATGTTATCATGCTAACATGCTAATGCTAACATGCTAACATGCTAATGCTAACATGCTAACATGCTAATGCTAACATGCTGCTAACATGCTAATGCTAACATGCTAACATGCTAACATGCTAATGCTATCATGCTAATGATATAATGCTAACATGCTGCTAACATGCTAATGCTAACATGCTAATATTCTAACATGCTAATGCTATCATGCTAACATGCTAATGCTAACATGCTAATGCTAACATGCTAATGCTAACATGCTAATGCTATAATGCTAACATGCTAATGATATCATGTTAACATGCTAATGCTAACATGCTAATGCTATCATGCTAACATGCTAATGCTAACATGCTAATGCTAACATGCTAATGCTATCATGCTAACATGCTAATGCTAACATGCTAATGCTAACATGCTAATGCTATCATGCTAACATGCTAATGCTAACATGCTAATGTTAACATGCTAACATGCTAATGATATCACGCTAACATGCTAATGTTATCATGCTAACATGCTAATGCTAACATGCTAATGATATAATGCTAACATGTTAATGCTAACATGCTAACATGCTGCTGCTAATATGCTAACATGCTAATGCTAACATGCTAATGATATCATGCTAACATGCTAATGCTAACATGCTAATGCTATCATGCTAACATACTAATGCTAACATGTTAATGCTAACATGCTAATATGCTAACATGCTAATGCTAACATGCTAATGCTATCATGCTAACATGCTAATGCTAACATGCTAATGATATCATGCTAACATGCTAATGCTAACATGCTATCATGCTAACATGCTAATGCTAACATGCTAATGCTAACATGCTAATGCTATCATGCTAACATGCTAATGCTAACATGCTAATGTTAACATGCTAACATGCTAATGCTAACATGCTAACATGCTAATGCTATCAAGCTAACATGCTAATGCTAATATGCTAACATGCTAATGATATAATGCTAACATGGTAATGCTAACATGCTAATGCTAACATGCTAATGCTAACATGCTAATGCTAACATGCTAATGATATAATGCTAACATGCTAATACTAACATGCTGCTAACATGCTAACATGCTAATGCTAACATGCTAATGCTAACATGCTAATGCTAACATGCTAATGCTAACATGCTAATGTTATCATGCTAACGCTAACATGCTAACATGCTGCTAATATGCTAACATGCTAATGCTAACATGCTAATGATATCATGCTAACATGCTAATGCTAACATGCTAATGCTATCATGCTAACATGCTAATGCTAACATGCTAATGATATCATGCTAACATGCTAATGCTAACATGCTATCATGCTAACATGCTAATGCTAACATGCTAATGTTAACATGCTAACATGCTAATGCTAACATGCTAACATGCTAATGCTAACATGCTAACATGCTAATGCTAACATGCTAATGCTATCATGCTAATATGCTAACATGCTAATGCTAACATGCTAATGATATAATGCTAACATGCTAATGCTAACATGCTAATGCTAACATGCTAACATGCTGCTAACATGCTAATATGCTAACATGCTAATGCTAACATGCTAATGCTATCATGCTAACATGCTAATGCTAACATGCTAATGTTAACATGCTAATGCTAACATGCTAATGCTAACATGCTAATGCTAACATGCTAATGCTAACATGCTAATGCTAACATGCTAACATGCTAATGATAACATGCTAATGCTATAATGCTAACATGCTAACATGCTAATGCTATCATGCTAACATGCTAATGCTAACATGCTAATGCTATCATGCTAACATGCTAATGCTAACATGCTAACATGCTAATGATAACATGCTAATGCTATAATGCTAACATGCTAACATGCTAATGCTATCATGCTAACATGCTAATGCTAACATGCTAATGCTATCATGCTAACATGCTAATGCTAACATGCTAATATGCTAACATGCTAATGCTAACATGCTAATGATATAATGCTAACATGCTAATGCTAACATGCTAACATGCTGCTAACATGCTAACATGCTAATGCTAACATGCTAATGCTAACATGCTAATGATATCATGCTAACATGCTAATGCTAACATGCTAATGCTATCATGCTAACATGCTAATGCTAACATGCTAACATGCTAACATGCTAATGATAACATGCTAATGATATAATGCTAACATGCTAATGCTAACATGCTGCTAACATGCTAACATGCTAATGCTAACATGCTAATGCTAACATGCTAATGCTAACATGCTAATGCTAACATGCTAAGATGTCTGAGCTGTAAGGGTCCATTTGGTTTCGTTCAGGGGGGCGGCCCGGTTCTGGCGAGCCGCCCTGCTTCTGAAACGGTCGAGAAATGACAGTTACGTGTTTCCCCGATTTTCTCCATTGACTTTCAATGTGTGTTAATGCTAACATGCTAATGCTAACATGCTAACATGCTGCTAACATGCTAACATGCTAATGCTAACATGCTAATGCTAACATGCTAATGATATCATGCTAACATGCTAATGCTAACATGCTAATGCTATCATGCTAACATGCTAATGCTAACATGCTAATGCTAACATGCTAATGCTAACATGCTAATGCTATCATGCTAATATGCTAACATGCTAATGCTAACATGCTAATGATATAATGCTAACATGCTAATGCTAACATGCTAACATGCTGCTAACATGCTAACATGCTAATGCTAACATGCTAATGCTAACATGCTAATGCTAACATGCTAATGCTAACATGCTAATGCTAACATGCTAAGATGTCTGAGCTGTAAGGGTCCATTTGGTTTCGTTCAGGGGGGCGGCCCGGTTCTGGCGAGCCGCCCTGCTTCTGAAACGGTCGAGAAATGACAGTTACGTGTTTCCCCGATTTTCTCCATTGACTTTCAATGTGTGTGTGTGCGTGCACATGTGTGCATGTGCGTTCGTGTGTGCGCGAGTGGTGGTCAACTTGGTCTAAGTGCATGGAGCAAGTTTCAAGACTGTAGCATGTTGCAAACACAAGTTATAGCTGTGTAAAGGCCAGCCAATAGGAATACAGAGGGGCGGGGCTTAAGCAATTAAGCCATTACAGCTTGTTCCTCTTGATGGTCTACGTCCATGTACCAAAGTTTGAGGCTGTAGCATGTTGTAAGCAATATTTGGAGCTGTGTAAAGGCCAGCCAATAGGAAGACAGGGTTTGTGTGTGTGCGTGCGCGTGCGCGTGTGTGTGTGCGCTCAGGGGGGCAACCCGGTTCTGGTGAGCCACCCCGCGTCTGAAACGGTTGAGAAATGACAGAGTTACGTGTTTCCCCAATTGTCTCCATTGACTTTCAATGTGTGTGTGTGTGCGTGCACATGTGTGCATGTGCGTGCGTGTGCGTTCGTGTGTGAGAGGTGGTCAACTTCACCTTGAATCATTAACAATGTATCATTTTCAGCTGGGATACGCTATGCAAATGCACCCACTATTGAAAGTAAAAAACACACTGACTCAATGAGAGAATTTGTTCAGACATACGGTCCGAACAAATTGCTCTAGCGCAAAAAGTAAAAGTCGAATGTGATTTTTGTTTTCGCCGTGAGTGACCCGAGACATTGAGGTACGCCGTGTGCGATCGTGGTATTGGTACGATAAAACACGTGGTCATAAGAGCGAGTTAAGAAATTGTGTTTGTGATGAAAAAATTGCTGACTCATTCAAGCAGTTAACATGAAGTTCTATGACACATTATGATGGTACACCTGTCGCTTTCAGGGCTGTAGTTCACGTACCGTATGAATCTGGGCTGTGGTTGTGACATTGGGTGAAAGAGGACGAGTGTGGCTACAAAATTACCAAAACCCATGCGTGTAAAGTTAATATTTTGGCCGTGAGGACGATTTGTTCGGAGAATTTCGCTACAGTTTTCACATTGGCTTCTCCCTCTGACCCGCTCTCTCTCTGGCCGTGCGACACTGAGAGTCGAGAGTTTTGCTCAGACCACACACACTTTGAACTGAGATAGCGGGCAAACCGTGCAACGCATTCGAATTCCGTCTGAACCACAACAAAGTCGATGGCCTCGTGTGCTGTTTGAGGTTTAAATCGTGTTTCTACGTAACAGTATGCCAGAGCAATGTGGCTCCAAAGTAACGTGTCGTTTTCTGTTTTTACCCGCGTTTCCCCATTGACTTTGCATGGGGCATTTTTCGCGTCGTTTATTGCGAATTACGTCGGCACGGTAACCCGAAACGGAAAGAAAAGCACAAGCACACCATTCCCGGCCGAGCCGCACGTTTCGATGTATATATTGTGGGGCTTTGGTAAACCGTGCGGCCGGCCGTAGACGTCAAAGTTTCGTGTCTTGATGATTACGATTAAGTATGTGTTGCGGATTTCAACCTGTGTTTCTGCCATTGCATGGCAGGCACCCAGAATGATATATAATATATATATATATATACAAAGTTTGAATATTAAACTGTGGATACTGGATATACATGATTTAGGCCATACTAGATCTTTAACTCTTTCATGTTACACTCTTACACAATTAGAGAATGTAGAAGAATGTGTTATTTAGTTCAACATTTGCCTGCTGCAGATTTTCCTAATTAATTAGAGAGACAGAGAGAATTGTGTGCGTGCGTGCGTGTGTGTGTGTGTGTGTGTGTGTGCGGTTGTAATGCACGTAACTCGAGAACCGTTCGGTCCACCGACTTCAAATTTGACACATGCGTTCCACACCCCCACAGGGACGGCAGTGCCCGGTATCGAGTCAGTCGGACCCACGGTTTTCCAGAACCACCACAAAAAGTCTCTGGTCAGGCTCTGCCAGTGGGCCTAATGAGGCCAACTCTTTTCACCTGTGCAATTTCCAGCCAGTCTTCACACAGGCACATACACAGATCTCTGTGTGGGACACCGTCTGACAGTTAAAACGGGTGCTATGACAACGTTTATCATTAGGTGCCCAAGTTGCATCGTTCCCAAGTAGGACGGTGGCCGACTGCGACGGGCACGTACAGGTCTATTTTTTTTAATGTCCAACACAAGCCAGCATGGCAATGAACCCTAACAACGCATAAGCCTCTTGCCGAAGCTTGTGCAATTATTCCACCTCTGCAAGAACAAATGGGTTGGCTAAATTGTCAACGGTCATCTATAGTCAATTAGTAATCTATTATTATCTATAGTAGTAAGCCAAAGGGGTGGAGCTATCTCCTATCTTCTGCAGCGTGTGAGGCAGCTTAATATACTAAGTAGGTGCATCCCCGGGACATGACCCTATAGTACGACACATGGATTAAACCTTTGATGCTGGATTCCAAGCAGGGCCAGGAGGCATTATTTCTTTGGTATGACAAGGCTGTACTGTATCAGCAGCATATCAAATCAAAGCCCTTTTCACTGTTTGGCACTGAGGCTTTAATTAAGGCTAAACAAATGCATGTGCCCGCAAAGGTTGCCTGCTCTCCTAAGCTATCGAAACACACACAGGGGTGGCAGGGATAGAGTGACCGGATAGGAACGCGAAGTTTCCCAGTTCAAACCCAGGCTTCCTCAGTGTCGAAGTGTCCTTGAGCAAGCTCTGAACCCCAATTCCTCCCGATGTAATTGGTGCCTTTCATGATATATATGTTTTCCTCGATCCGGCATTGGTGTATGAATGTGTGTGTGAATGGATGAATGTTGCACAATCTATATGTAAAGGTGCATGTGTGGATGTGTGTGTGTGTGTGTGTGTGTGTGTGTGTGTGTGTGTGTGTGTGTGTGTGTGTGTGTGTGTGTGTGTGTGTGTGTGTGTGTGTGAATGGATGAATGCAATGCACAATCCATGTAAAGGTGTGTGAATGTGTGTGTGAATGGGTGAATGTAATGAACAATCTATGTGAAGATGTGTGGGTGAATGAATTAAATGTACATTATGGGACTCATGGGAGCCCATAATGCTAGAGGCCTCAACATCAAGGTTTCCCGAGGCCACCTCATACATGCAGGCTTCTTCACCAACTGTACAGTAGAAGCTCTTTAACAGTTTGAAGGGGTTTACGGCACACAGGCATGACTTCAGTAGCCTGTCAACCGGCTGGATACAGAATGTGCAGGGGTCTTAGTCATCCATGAGCATGCAGAGGACATATTTTATCTCCTTCTGACTGACTTCAATGAGCCAACAGGGACTAGCTGGGAACCAAATTCAACCAATAATGCTCTGAGTCTGAGCCCTGCTTGCCTAATCTGTACAGTAGGCTATGCACATTATGCAATTCGGCTCGCCGAGAGTAACGAGAAAACATATAGGTCTCCTCAAAAATGGACACTCCTAAAGGTCAACAGTCACCCAAGAGGCTTTGAAGCGACCTTTGGGCCTTAAAAATCATTAAAATATTTTAAAAAAATCATTTTGTTTCAGGCAGGACACTTTTTCATATTTGAAGGATGCCAAATCCGATGAAACGGGTCTCGTGTCTCTCCGACACTTCTAAGTGTCGACCACCGAAGACTAGACACGACATTCGGACTGCGCCGATTTAAAAAAAAGAAATTTGTTTCACACTTGTTCTGACTTACTTTTTGACGCTGAATCTGATATGCTTGGTGTTGTATAGCCACACTGGAACAGTAAGCAGCTGCAGCTGCTCAATTTGTTTGATTCCTAGGACCTTTTGTTGATCAGGCAAGTCTGACTGTGAGTGTGTGTGTGTGTGTGTGTGTGTGTGTGTGTGTGTGTGTGTGTGTGTGTGTGTGTGTGTGTGTGTGTGTGTGTGTGTGACTTCCGTTAATCTCCATATGTATAACCATTCTAGTCATACTGTT
Source organism: Protomyctophum parallelum (assembly GCF_964188405.1). Lineage (NCBI taxonomy): Eukaryota > Metazoa > Chordata > Actinopteri > Myctophiformes > Myctophidae > Protomyctophum > Protomyctophum parallelum. The sequence goes on along the minus strand of NC_139716.1, from coordinate 3,902,881 downwards.
TAAACAAAGCTGGTGAGAAATTACCAAAAGCTGACTAGCTGCTATATAGACAAATTTCAGAAAGGTCATCAGCTGGTGCACTGCCGCCAATACCAGTGTGCAGCAGCATTTAAGCTAGGGTTTCTATTAAAATAATAAGGAATGGCAAGTGAAAGGGTATTAGGAGGACTGTACTGGTCAAATGACGTGATCAACTGCACAGTTCCCTCGCCATTTGTGGCTTAAAGTCGGAGGTCACCCATGACACCATGACCCAAATGGCATTGAGGATTCACATGACTTCACTTGGCATATCTTTCAACTGTCTTCCAGGACATTCTTCCCAAAACATTGCAGCTCATCATTTGTCTGTAGTTAGATCGACGTATGATCGACCACACAGAGTTGGAAGTGGACTACAAAATAATTTACAGGCACATACAAAATATGTGCAGGTGCCTGTCTGTGTTTTGGTAAATGGCATGCACCATCATAATATGATCCCATCCCAGTCTCCTACCTGCCCAGAGGGGTTTGAAAATGTCTGTCTGTCTGTCTGTCTGTCTGTCTAGATATATAACGACTGGCTGCAAGCTTTCAACAAACTCAGGATATGCATCAGAAATGTTCGTATTCTAGAAGAATCCTAAAACCGGAAATTAGGGTTTCTTGCTATCTTCACCCTCAGGTCATTTTCGGAACACAAACATGACAAAAATAGAATTACGCTCATATCCTAGTATAATATATTGTTCCAGGGTGTATATTGAGTTCATATTTTACATAATATGCCGCATATCAACAAACTCAGGATATGCATATATATATATATATATATATATATATATATATATATGCAGCGCGGCAGCATATGCTGCTGTCTACTCCATAGTGACGTGACAATAACCCCACCACAGTCCACACACACACTAAAATCTGGTCAAAACTAGCTTTCTTTTACATTCTATCTCTCTCGCTCCGCGCCTAAACTCTCGTCTTCTCTCTCCACACACACACATACACACACACACACACACACACACAGTCACACACACACACACACACACACACACACAGAGGCGCAACACAGACCGAACGCGGCGCCGCCGAAAAATCCGTCCCCCCCGTCCCCCCCATTCCCCTAGGGGAGGGGGGGATGGGGGGGTCAAACCACCAAAAAACGTGTGGTTATGGTTAGGGGTCGGACTACAGAGGGGTCGTTCCAGTGCCTCTCCACACTACCCAAAACCCCCCGAAATGCACATACAAAACTGCATTTTGTTAGTCATTAATTACCTGCAACCTGTCTGTGCTTGGTTTTGGTGGTCCACTGGTCACGTCCCGTCACGGCTCTCCCATGTGTGACAAAACGTTCTTTAGTTTAACCAATGACCAACATCCGATTGACTGTCTGCAGCTCCTTCTCTTAAATAGGCTAAAACAGCCATGTAATTGTTCGTTGCATTTTACGCTTTAAGTTGTAACTTGTACTACTGGGCGAAAAAGTAAGTAACCGCACGATAATCCATATAACCATATCCATGATCCAATACATTCGTACGGTGGACGTCAACATCATTTCACACGGATGAATAGCAGCCCGGATCTAGAGTAAACCGGATATGGTGTTTTAGAGGCGGGACAAGAGCGAGGATTCTATTAAAAGGCAATACATTAAAAACAATAACTAGAAATCCCATGTCATTAATGACATTGAGGTTGAGGCTGAGGGTTTATAACATTTTGATATGTCACATCTCGTTATGAGTCAATGGATTAATTTATTCATTTGCATGCTGACAGCTAGAATTACACAATCACAGCTAGAAATGGTTGCATTACATGTAAACCACCACCAGTCGTCGCACTTGAGTTTTCAGAATGCAATTAAATGAATACAAAACAAAACAAAATATCTCTCAAAAACATTTATTGGATTTAGCAGCAGTGCCAGGCACTGGCAGTGTGGCACATGTAAACATTTCACATTTGGAAAGTGCTCTTCAAGTTACATTACACATGTAAACATTTCACATTTGAGATATTTGGAAAGTGCTACAAAAAACAAAGTGCAGCAGAAATATTGAGCATTTCACTCTGAGAGACTAGTTACCAGACAGAGAAGACACATGTTGCAAATACAAGTAGGCATTCATTAAATATCACAATTTGATATAAACGGATGCAATGTTGTAAGTGTTTAGTCTAATAACATTGTCATCTTCAAGTCAGCTTTGTGACATCTTCAAGTAAACATCATGTGGATGAGCAAGACAAGACAGTGTGGTTCCAATATGATTCAAATAAGGGTCCTAAATTTTGTAGAAAGCGTCCAATTTAGAATGCAACATGCAATGCAACCTCCAAGTACCGTGGCAGACAGTGTGGTTCCAATATGATTCAAATGTCACGCTATACAAATGAGCCAAATGTGTGTAGGCGGGTTTCGTTGTGTGAAATGAATTGTTGGGCAATATGTTTTGTTTTCACCATGTCAAGTTTGTCTTTATGCACATGGCATACAATAACACTGTTCAGTCTTTCCTGTTTCATGGTGGATCTGAGCCATGTTTTGAGCCTTCTCAAGGCAGAGAAGGTCCTCTCCGCCTCACATGTGGACGCTGGCACCACTACCAACAGCCTAACCAGAGCCTCGACTTGTTTAAAGAGCTCCCGTACCCCCGGCTTCAGCCCCTCAAGCACGGCAGCCGCCTCCCCACTGCAACTGAACTCATATTCATTGAAAAATAAAGGCAACTGATAAGAAAGAGCCTCCTCATCAAGCTCAGGGTATTGATCGACCACATCATGCACCTCCGCAGTGAGGAGCATATTCTCCAGTTGCTGCAAAGTCTTAAAACTGTCCTGGTCAAAGCGGTCAGCAATTTGAACATCCACTTTATCTAAGACCTGGAAGAACTCTACACGGTAGTAATCAATTGCTTCCACAGCAAAGCGTCTTTTGTTTGGCACCTCAATTGATTAGACTTTTAGAGAGTTAACCATTGCAGTTGCCTTTTCAAACAGGGAATTATAGTGTTCGTCATTCCGTTTGCCCTGGAAAGCAGAACGCACTATGCGAACAGCATCTTGCATGCCAGAAACAGTTGCAGTTCTGGACTGCAGAGATGTGTTGAGCCCTTCCAGTTCACCTACTACAGCAGAAGCAAGTGTAAGAGCCAACACAGTTTTCCCCCGATTAAAATGTTGAAATAAGCCACTAGCAGTTGAAGCAGTATTTGAGGTACCAGTACCCATTTCCTCTAAGCTACTGAGGACACTGCCATATTGATGAAGCACAGCCTTGATTGCTCTATGACGTACAGTAAATCTAGTTGGGCAAAGAGGTTTCAGGGTGGTCATGGTCTTATTTTCTGAAGTGGCAATTTTCTCAAAAATAGCCTTGAACTTCCCTGACTGGCCAAAGAGAATGCCTAACTGGTGGACCCAAGAAAGGGCGTCCCGAATCAGTGGGGAGACAGAGCAGGCAGCCTGTGTGATCAAGTTGACACAATGTGCACCACAATGAACAAAAAGAGCTAAAGGCTGTTCCCTCTTCAATATGGCTTGTGTGCCGTTGTATTTGCCAGACATGTTAGCAGCCCCATCGTAACTTTGGCCACGTAAACCAGTCATGGGTAGATTCAACCTTAGCAGGACATCAGTAATCATGTTAGCAATTCCGTGAGCAGTTGTGTCAGACACTGTATGAAGCCCAATGAATTCTTCATGAGGAACCAAGTGTTTGTCAACATAACGCAGGCAGATAGACTCCTGCTCTGCACCAGAAATATCTTGGGTACCATCTACTATTAGAGAAAACTGGAGAAGAGGAAGACCCTTGATTGTGTCAATCATCTCTCTAATGATAGAATTTCCCATTATTTTCAGAATCTCATTCTGTACAGCCCAACTTGTATAATTAACAGTACGTGTCAGCCACTTTTTTAACACAGGATCATCCTCTGATCTAAGCTTTAACAGCTGATAGAGATTTCCAGATTCAGTAGTGTGGCCTCTAAAGGCTTGACCCTGCCTAGCAAGGTACTGTACTGAGGTAATAATCTTGTTTAAGCAATGCCTTGCATCCTCTTGTTGTTTTGCCCAAGCACTGGACAACTGTACAGTGACAGGATAAGACTGATCTGCTGCTACAGCATGAATATGACACTGGGTTCTCTCATGAGCTCCAAATTTTCCTATGGCCTTTTTCCAGTTTGTAAAACCTGCTGTTACAAAAGCAGGTTCTGTTTTTTGACCAGAGGATGACCTGTTTCCAGTATACAAGTTGGAACAATAGAAACACAAGACACCGTGTACAGACGGCCTGTAAGTTAACCACTGGTAATCGTTAAACCATTTCTGTTGGAATGATAAGACCCTGTTTGGAAGAATTTGTTTTTCTATGAATTTCACATGTGGATGATATGGCTTGGTACCATCACTGATATCAGTATCAGTCAAATCTGCCTCCCTGGACTCTGTTCTGCAGCCAGCATCTGGTCTCTCCTGGGTCCTCCTCTGGAAACTGGTCTCTCCACGGTGTCTGGCCAGCACAGGGATCTTTGATCTCGGGATCCTGAGGTCAACCACTGGTGCCTGCATACAGTATATGAATGAGAAAACTATAACAAAATAAAAATAAAGAAAACACTATTCATCTATATAATGAAAATGATACCTACTTTCTTCTGTAGACCCTCCTCTCTCCGCTGTGTCTCCAAAGCTGAGGGACCTCTAGACAGAGTAGACTCTGGGGCCAGCAGTGAACCTCTGGTGCCTGCAGAATAGGACAATACAGATACATGTATCACTAAACACTCAAATTGTGAAAATGGAATTAATCCATTTAGACCCGAGGACAATTCTACAAATCCTAGAAGTGTTGAAAAAACCTATGTCAGTCGTTCTCAAACATTCATGTCAAAGACCCCAAAATGTATATGTAATTGGCCACGACCCCCATCTGAAAATATGTTGTTCCAGGGACCCCCTAGAGGCAAAGAGGTGCTAAAAACATTCGCTCTGAAAGAATATATATACACACATTCAAAGATTTGTGGCACATTTTCAAAAATAGATCTATTCGTAGCACAGCACTGAGTGCCGCACTACGAGCTTGTAGATCTGCTATTTTCCAATAGCTAAAGTATAACATGATGCTTAAAACACCAAAAGGGGCTCCCGTCCAGAATGGGTTAATACCTACTTGTATTTGTTTGATGTGGTCTCTTCTCTGATGAACTGGAACTGGTCTCTCCATGGTGGCCAACATCTGCTCTGGCAAGCAATGGGATCTCTGATGCCTGCATATATTAATGAGAAAATTAAAAACAATATATATATATACAAACACTATTCATCTATATAATGGAAATTAAACCTACTTTCTTCTGTAGACCCTCCTCTCTCCCCTGTGTCTCCAAAGCTGAGGGACCTCTAGACAGAGTAGACTCTGGGGCCGGCAGTGAACCTCTGGTGCCTGCAGAATAGGACAATACAGATACATGTATCACTAAACACTTACAACATTGCATCCGTTTATATCAAATTGTGATATTTAATTAATACCTACTTGTATTTGCAACATGTGTCTTCTCTGATGTCCTGGAACTGGTCTCTCTATGATGGCCGACTCTGGCCAGAAATGGGATCCCTGATCCCAAAGCAGAGGGACGTCTGGGCTCTTGGGCATCTGCACCAATGTCTGTTGTAATGAAGTTAAGACAGTTAACTGAGAATTCATGATGAACTACTGGATTCTGTAACCTCTGTTCTCTCCATGGACTCAATGATCCAGCTAGGACTTGTACCTGTGCTGTGGCCTCTGGTCTCTCCTCCTCCCTCCTCATCCAAAATGTAGATAGTATTTGCATCTAGAGATGGGACAATGCACAATATTATTGTTTGCAACTATAAAAATGCTCTAAATTTGTATTATAGTGAATCCCTTACTCTCTGTATCTGCTGAACTCTGTGTCAAGTCTGTGCTCTGGACACTAGGACTTGCATCTGGTCTCTCCGTGGCACATATATAATTTGCATCTAGGAGCAGGACAATGCACACATTTAGACATTTAGACTATCACAACACAATAATTAAAATTACCCCTACTCTCATCTGTAGACTCTGGCAGCTGCTCCTGAGACTCTGTGTGGCTCTGCAGTGGGTCTGCTGTGGTCTATGGAAATGGCACAACAAGTTGAACGTTGACATGAACACTTTATTCAAGGACTTAAACAACGTATTTGTAATTTGTAATTTGTAATTTCGTTTCTTCATTTCTAATTTCACGTGACGCTTCTTCATGTTCAACCTTCCAAAGTTCCCCACACACACACACACACACACACAGATACTGTGATACTAGGCTAATGCTTTAATCATGAACACAAGTACAAATGTAGGCTAGCGAAGACTATAATTAGCATAATACGCTAGCCAAGCTACCGGTAAGCTACAAACTTTACATCCACGTGCCGCACGTGCGACGGTCACGGTGCAACAATTAGTTTGTTAAACATATGATATAGCTAACTTACATGCCGTCATTTAACCTGAGAAACAGAAGCACTGTAAGCACACATGACATCTCTGAAACTGAATTATAAATTAACACAAAAGGTTTTACTGTAGCTTTTCCATACCAAGGCAAGAACCAACGTTAAAAAAAAAACACCAGGTAGAAACTACCTGGCACGCATTTCTCAACACAAGTTTCACCCCATGTGGGCCACAAATGCAAACATTCAATCAAACGCAGGTTCCTAATACTAGTTATAAAGCTTTACAAATGAAATCTACTTCATTTGCCATTGACATGTTAAATAATTCTTAATTTATTACTTACAATGCATCTCCATGTTGTGCTCGCTCGGTGCCACACTGCCACTGCTTGCGGTACAAACTGCAAAGAGGAAGTGACTGAGAGACGCTTACCTATTTTTTCATGGGAAACGGTTTGGCCCGGGAACGGGCCAAACCATTATGGGATTTACACGGAGGGGTGCACCAAATACAATCTTCAAAATATATCACGTTTATGAAAGCAGGATTTCTCCTAAAATAACTTTGGAGCCAGGGGGGATACAGGGGGGGACCCCCCAGCCAAGGGGGGACCCCCTAACTCATCTGGGGGGGACCAATGTGACGCTGGCAGGGGATTCGTCCCCTGCGTCCCTGCGGTTATTGCGCCCCTGCACACACATACTTTATGAAAAGGTTGAATACAAAATTGTGATCTTGCTGCCAGAGCAGAGGGATGTGGTGCCACCTTTAATGCGTACAACGAATGCTCAAAAAATGTGCAAATGGTCAATCTTTTGAATGGAACTCAGATCTTTGCTCCCTCCATTTTCAATTGTATGTAGTATTCACTGCAAGCTAATACTTTGGATATACATTACATGACACTTATGTGTGGCTTTGAAGTATTGGGTGTATTCATGAAGGACATTCATGACTGAACAATTCTACTAGGCCTACAGATTATCAATTTTCACCGACCTAACCTAAATAAATTATGCTCTGTCTGTAGCTCAGAATACATGATATTTCTACATTGCTTTTGTCTTAAGTCGCTGTATTAAATCTGTCACATGCTTTTTGCCAATATTTTCACTCTACAAATTTAGCACTACTGCATTTATTTATTTTGTGACATAAAAATGTTTATATAGTGCATTCAATCTACAATGCCAGATTTATATGTAGTAATTGTATAACAGTCATTCAGTCTCTGCCTGAGATGCCATTACTGATAGTTTATAGAGATTAAGTAAATAAAATATTGCATTTGGAATTTATGCTTTTCTAGCTGTTGAGTCACATTGAATACCAAACATGCCTTTGTCCTAATTATATTCGTACAGCAGGGGGGGAAAAATAGACTTGTCTGTATTAAAGCTTTGGTGTCTCCAAACAATCCTGCATTTCAGTTTGTATTTAAGGAGCATTCAAAATAGTGTGCAGAGTTTGCAGACGTCCTCTTCATTGCATGTTGGTATCGAAAATCGTAGCTTGAAATATGTCTACAGTAGCCTACACAAAACAGTGTATGTATAGGCCTTATGTATAGCCTATTTATAAAGGAGCAACACATCCCACTTATTTAAATGAGGCACTGTCTGAATTAATAGCACAAAGATATATTAAAACCAAGTATAAACTAGCTCTGTATAAATACAATAGGTGAATCCCAATTGGGAGTGTTCACCCTACAAGGTGCGGTACTAGGTAGGATAGGGTAGGGCACTGCACTGACACTACCCTATGGAGGTGGCATAGTGCACACGCAGAGGGCATGTCTGTGGATTGAGACAGCGTTCACTGGGCTGAGCTGGGCGGAGCCGAGTGGAGCTGGGCGGAGCCAAGCGGTGCCCCAGCGTTCTCGACTGGCGGCCATTGCTGTTTACACGGACTGACTGCAGTGTTGGTAAAAGTAGTTAAAACTACCTTTTTAGCCCACGGAATTTACTTTCAAGTAATTTTTGGGGAGTATTTAGTTGTTTAAACTTCATGTATGTGGTCAATTCATCATAAAAGGGCCTATTTAAAAATATCCCACAACGGCGTCGGAGAATTCAGAGAACCGTAGGTCTCGCTTTGGGGGCTGTCACCAGGGAGCTGTACCCGTTTTTACCTCTCCTTTGTCGGCGTGGGCCGGGGCGATTTCCCCCCGTTTCTCCTGCGGGGCGACGTGGTGCCCGTGTGTGATGCGGTTCGTTTCCAGTTGTTTTGTTTCCCCGGGTGTCGGGTGCAGTGTAAATAAAAGCTATTCTATAAAATATCTATTGTTATTATTACTACGTCGAATCTGATTTGGCTTGAGTCCTGACTCGTTGCAAAGAGTTTCTGAAAGGAAGGATATACCAAACTGCATATAGCCTGCCATACACTTCATAATGATAAATGTTTTTACATTTGGACAGAATACAGACTATCGTCGCATCTGCTGTTTGATTTGTATTAGCAGGCACCGATCAATCACTGATCATATAGGCTAAGTTTATTGCTATAATGTCATTTAATATAGGTATACTTTTACATTTAAACAACCACATATAGGCCTATAGCCTATACCTACTGTAAAGTGAGTATAAACTGTTAATTCAACTGAGGGAAAATAATTAATCAGAATGATACTCTTAATCAGTTAATTACATTTGCATTTACATGAATGAAAAGGTTAAACCAGGCCAACTCTCAGCTCCAAATGGATAGGCTACATTTATCACAATAATATTTTACTGTGTAATTAACACAAATCTTACAAATGCTGTCACTCAGTTATTTAATTTAGGCAGAAAATATCACTGAATAGTGTATGCAATTAATGCATTCAAAAGAGCTGAATAAATGTTTTATGGACCCATAGTAGTGATTATTATTTAATAATAATAATAATAATAATAAAACTTTATTTGTATAGCACCTTTCATGACATGAAATGCAGCTCAAAGTGCTTTACAGAGCAATGGAGCATTAAAAAACAAGCAGTAATGCAATGCAATACAGTGAGGACATGAATAACAAAAAATTAAAAGATCAATTAAAAGCAATGTTGTAGAAGTGGGCCTTGAGCTGTGCTTTAAAAATGTCTACAGAGGCTGCCTGACGAAGGTACAGTGGGAGCATGCCGTCGGCCCGTAGAAGCAAAAAGCTGCTTCCCCGTATTTTTTAGTTGCCATTTATTTAGGCAAAGCGAGCAGGCCAGCAGTGGAAGACCTTAGGGGGGGGGGGGGGGGGTTTGGGACATATTTAGGCAGGCAGTCATGTAGGTAGGAAGGTGCGAGACCATTGAGAGCTTTATACACAAGTAAAATCATTTTAAAATCAATCCTAAAAACAACCGGAAGCCAGTGCAGTGAAGCCAAAACTGGAGTAATATGTTCTCTCATCTTAGTTCTAGTTAAAACTCTGGCTGCTGCATTTTGGACAAGTTGTAATCTGTCAGTTGTTTTCTTAGCCAGTCCTGAAAAAAGTGCATTGCAGTATAAATCAAGCCGAGAAAAAACAAAGACGTGGATTAGCGTTTTTGCATCGTCCAAAGACAAATAGGCTCTGATTCGTGCAATATTTCTAAGGTGAAAAAAGGCAATCTTGGTAACATGATTAATGTGTTTGTGTGTGATTAATTTAAGTTGTTTTGCCATACCCATTTATTTTGCCATAAATCAGATAGCTTTAAGGTACGGCCATGACAGCAATGGTAGGAAAAAAGATATATAATATATTAATCATATTTGGATATTCGGTTTTCGGGGGGCCAACTGTTTCCTATATTCGGTATTCACTGCAGTTTCGGCCAATAATTTCCCTTTCGGTGCATCCCTAGTTGTATGACTGTATGTATGAGTATGTAAATAGTTCAATTCAACTTTGTAAATACAACATTTATTTATTGTTATTTTGTCTTCGGTATAAAAATGAATGAACATTGAACAAGGATACCGTATCTCAGACTCAATCATGTAATAAATAACGTCAAAATCAAGTAATTCCAGTAGAAAATTAACACAAATAAATACATAAAAAGTACATTCATTGCACATTGGGCCCTGGTGTTCCTGACCCTGCTCCAGACCCCAGTGCAGCTGTACCACTATGGTCTGGTATGGCCTCGGCTAGGCCTGGTGGTGCTGTAGGCCAGCAGTCCGGCTCCGCTCCAGAGACTTCCAGACATGGCAGTCTCACGTGATGGTGCTGCTGTAGGCCCGCCGCTGCAGGCCACCTCCTCACCCGTCTTTGGATACCCGCCGCTGCAGGCCACCTCCTCACCCGTCTTTGGATACATGCACTCCTAAGGCAGTGGAGAATGAAGGTTTCAGAACCACTGGCTTAACAGGTTATTTGTATGGCAGTAGTGCTACAACTCAGAATTCCCTTATTGTTAAAAAAAAAAGATGGCTTTTGTGCTTGGGTAATAATTATGTTCTGTTGTGGTCCAATGATGACTTTACAACAGGTTGCCAAACATTAGAACTTGAAGTCAATACACCACATTAACACAATACATAATTTAACACAGATGAAACCATAAGAAGGTTAAAGTATTAAGTGCATTATACTATACATGGAATAAAGCTAAATATAATCTCAATGTAATGATGTTTTAGGCAGACCAGCTGAAGAAATCATGGCATTTCTGAGACTGTTCATGTTTCTGGAATATGCTTCTAAACTTGTATTCTATTGCTAGTTTGATCACTTTCACTTTAAAATAACATGAATTAATAAATTACTGAAAATAGCCAATCTACAAGCTCACAAGTCACAACATGTCGCACTGCAACGTGTTGTGAGCTTGTATATCTTCTATTTTTGGTGTGGACTTTTCTAGTCCTCTATAGCAGTAGTTCTCAAACATTTGACTGAGTGTACCCCAAAATAACTTTCATTCACGGCACGTCTGAATTACAATTTGTGTCTTACACACACAGCCAGACAGACAGACACACATACACACAACGCATGTTTAGTTTAAGCACAACGTCGGTGGATATTTTTTTCTTTGCAAGGAAGCGGGACTCAGGTTGAATCAGATTCGACCATAGACTCGACGTGGTAATAATAATAATAACAATAATATAGTGGCTGTTATTTGTGGTGCACTTAGTTGACATTTGGGGGGGTGGAACGGTTGGGGGCGAGTTGCATGTGGGCTGTGGGTGTCCACAGTGGATTCGACATTTGGGGGGGTGGAACGGTTGGGGGCGAGTTGCATGTGGGCTGTGGGTGTCCACAGTGGATTCATGTCATGCACGTGGATCGTTTCGTTCCGTGGGAGGGACGGGGGGAATCGCTTCGGCCTGTGCCGACCGGGGAGAGGTGGTGGCGGGTGCATCAGCATCTCCTTGCTGGCAGCCCCCGGGGCGAGACCTGTGGCTCTCTGGATTCTCCGACATCGTTGTGGGATATTTTTGAATGGGCTGTTTTGTGATTGATTGACCGCATGTATGAAGTTTAAACAACTGAATACTCCGCTAAAATAACTTGAAAGTAAGTAATTAAGTTATTTAACTTACTTCCGACATCTTTCTTTTCCTCTTGTTGCTGTCCTCTGCTCTGCTGCGGGCTGGTGGGGAAGGGGTAGAAATGCCGAGAGCCTGCGCAGTACGGCTGCGCCGTGGCGATGTACACTGCACCGAGAGGGTACATCCCCAGTGGCCTTTAGAAGCGAGCTCGGGCGGGGAAAAATAGTGCGTGGCCCAGTGCAGTATCAACAGGACACTTTTTTGCGCTCTGTGGAATGGGATGCACTGCGGCGCGGCGCTGTGACGTCATATACCACGAAATACGCACTTCTCAGTGTCTACACTCTCAATTGGGATTCACCTAATGTCTCTTAAATAATCAGTGCAGGCAATACACAATACAATGTCTCTTGAATAATCAGTGCATGTGGCAATACACGATACAATGTCTCTTAATGGATACACAACACAATGTCTCTGTATGGGTACTTAACTCGCCATGCCGGCGCGACCCTCCCCCGGGGTCTTTGCTTGTGACACCGTCCAACTCCCCGGGGAGATGCGTGCTGGACGACGTGATGTACGGACAAGTTAACGTTCAGTACTTCTCAGATCGCAGGTCTGCGGCGGAGCAAGGTGAGCGCACACTCTCTAAGCCCCGCTATCTAACTACAGGAGACCGCAGGTGTAGTCTCCCCTCCTGCTAACTGACAGCTGAGCTAGCTCCCCCTCACTACCTGTCTTCGCCGCCGGCAAGACTATAAGCACTTGCGAACGGCCCGCTCCCGCACCCAGAGTGCCGCTTCACAAGACGTGGGCTCCAACGACGCACAAACGTCTAAGTGTTACTTTTATACTGGCGTCCTATAGTCGCCACCTGATTCAATGCATGCAATCAATGTCCCCATTCGTTTACCACACCCGTCTGTGTGGCGTCATCAATGAGTGTGTTCACACACACGCACATCACGATATTGTTGTTCATCCAGACTGCCTGGTACACACATGCATCACCCTTCTAGGGCGCGTTCGGAAATAGCGCACTGTGCAAACTAATAGGCGAGCAGTGAGAGAGAGAAGAGAGAGACAAAGAGATTATGTGTGTGTGTGTGTGTGTGTGTGTGTGTGTGTGTGTGTGTGTGTGTGTGTGTGTGCGTGTGCGTGTGTGCTGTACACAGCATGGGTTTCTTCAAGATTAAGTTATATGACCCCTTGCTATTACATTTTAAATGTTGATTATTACAGTATTATTACACACTATTGTGCCCAGGCACTGGCCTACTTGGATTGATGCAAGTTGGAAATTCATGCTCACCCAGTTATTATTCATGTGTACCTGTTATGCCCATATATAGATTTATTTGTCAGGCATGCCCAAATATGGAGTCTATATGCAGATGTTTCATTGTGATGTCTGAACAGGCCAGCTCCATATATGGAGCCTGCAGGGGCCCTGTCCAGAGCCTGGGCAGAGGCCTTTTGTGGTGGTTCTGGACAACATGGTAGTCGGCCTATGGCTGCGCACTGCATTCCCTGTGGGGGTGTGGAACGCGGGTGTCAAATTTGAAGTTGGTGGGGTGAACGGTTCGTGGATTACAGACATACACACACAGAGACATGCGGTGCATTTATAGATATAGATAGGCCTAATGTGTACCACATCATGGACTTGAAGGTATAGGCCTACTGTTATGAACCATGACCTATACTTCCATTGAAATCCTTTGAAAGAAAGTACAACGTACCATATATGCATCTACATAAATGCAGACTGGCTCAAGTCAGAGAGAGCCAGTATAGGACTTTACCTCACGCCTGGACTGCTTCAACAGAACAGGACCTGAAGGTCCAGAGACTAGAGAGTGCACTTGTCTAGAAAGCCTTGCACCAGACGGTTCATTCAGGAGTGGTGGGCAATGGTTCTGCAGGGTCATGGTGCTGCGGTTCCGCTTGCTGCTTGCATGACCCTCCCAAAGGCCTCACCGAGGGTTGTTGTGCTTCCTCCTCACAGAGAATACAGGCTGGGGCCTGTGTCCATATATTATCTCTAGTTGTTTTGATAAAACGAGTAACTAATAACTATAATGGTATATTACTGAAGTAATTTTGGGAATAAGCAATATTACCGAGTTACTTGTACTACTTTTCTAATAGTTAAACACCACATTGCCTATTATTGGCTACAGTTACAGTACACTGAAAATAGTGAATATGCCCTGCCATTTATTTGAATTGTTTTTTATGCTTGATCTGACATACTAAAATTACTTTTCTCAAGTTTTTCATCTATCCATTGGTATAATGTAATTTAAAAGGGTTCGTTCAACTTAAATATGTGTTCTGTTGGTTCAATTTAAATGGAATACTCGTATTAAAGCATTCACATTGCATTCCTTTGTCACGTGATGCTGTCACGTGATGCTGACGTCATTCTCAGATCTTTGCTCAGCCTCAGATGTCCGCCATTACACTCGGTGCGCACAGTTGGACGGTCGGCGCGCGGCGAACAACATTTCTGCAGCCAGCGGGTGTTAATATTCACAAACCACGGTAAGAAATATGAAAACATGATTGAGCGTTTTTGTTCAAATTATTGTTATATAAACTGCTGTTTTACGAACATAACATTTTAACCAAACAGTAATAATGACTACTATAATTTGTGTGTGTTGGTCACTCCACTACTCCTACAAATTTAACTGAACTAAGAAACTGAACCAAATGTAGATATTTTCTATGCATGTATTTACTGAAATGGCGTTTTTGGTTTTGCAACTATACAATGTTGTGGTGTCTGTGAATGCTATAGCATGATGTGACTGATGTGGCTACTAGCTAACTTGGTGTGGCTATAGCTAGAACAGCAACTTGAATCAGAGTTGCCGCGTTTAGCACTTGTTGTATGAAATTAGTTTAGTTGAAACGTGAGTTGGCTCGTAGCCTATATGTGTTGCGATAGTTTTGTGTGGTTTTGTTCGCCATTATCATTATTATGATAGCTTGAGTGAATGCTGTTGCATGCACGGGATTAGAGCTACCAGAGCTATAGCTACTAGTGTAGCAATGGCGGCAACGCCGGTGGCCGGCTCTGGCCACCGGCTCTGGTCCATTGCTACTGGTGTGGAAATGGCGGCAATGCCGGTGGCCGGCCGCATGCGTTAGCCTTAGCGTTTAGCTGCAAGCTAGCCCCGGTCCAGGGCTAGCTGCAAGCCTGGCCTGCAAGTGCTAATACGGTAGTTAGCAACGTTAGCATCTCGTTACTGTCAACTGGTGTGGACAGTGACACCGGGTGTCTGTTTCTCTCGCTTGTGTGCGTGCATGCGTGCGAGTAAATTTAAGCGTGTACATAATTTATTTGCATGCGTGTGTGTGTGTGTGTGTGTGTGTGTGTGTTCATGCGTGTAAATAAATATATAAAAAAGAACATGCAGCTCAACTGTTGAATAAAGGAGAGGATGTTAAATTGACTAAGGCTAAAAGCATGAAGTAAACTGACCCTGTTGAATAACCAAACCAAAACATATTTTTTATTGCATTGGGCCTGTTGCTTGCAGAAACAAGCTGGCCTGTTTGAAGTGAGCGGCGCTCTTAACAGCATCCATTCATTGTCATTCCATTTCATCCCATTCATGGGAATTTAATGTAGGACAAAAATGGCTGATATATGACATTAATTCTCCATTCATTGTCAATGGTATTTAGGACAAATCTAGACTATAACTGAATATATGAGGGGCTGGCGCTCCTCAAATTGTTGTTGTATGTCTATGATCATCTGTCATTTGAGTGGTGCAACCACTCCTATACACAGCTGTGTTTGTGGGTCTGTCCCTGTGTCCCTGGCTGTGTACGAGTGTTTTAGTCCTTTATGGCATTGAAATGGTTGGTCGCATGCAGAATTGAAATGGCCAATCTACAAGCTCACAACTTGTTGCAGCACAGGGCTTGTGCTTGTAATTCTGCTATTTTCATCATGCAACCAAGAATAAAATGACTTGTCCCTTAGTACAGTGGTTCCCAGGGGTCCTTGAGGCAGTTCCAGGGGGTCCCCAGCTATAATGATAGTTTTAAACCAAATGAACCTTTATGTGTCTGTAACTCAGAGAGTAACGGGTCCATTAGGTTTCATTTGTACACTCTCAGAGTTATATTAACGTTGATTTTACAATATACATTGGGGGTCCCAGAGATATAAATCCCATTTACTGGGGGTCCGAATAGACTAATGCATGTCAAACTGGGGGTCCTTGAAATTAAACGGGTTGAGAATCACTGCTAGAGCCTTAAAAACCTTCTCTTATGAAATGTGATGAGGTCATTTGGGCAATTGGCTAAGCCCAAATATAGCCCAAGGAGTACGTGTTTTTAGTGCAAAACTAATGCCACACTAATGTCATATGCCAAACTAATGTCACATCGGCCCAACATTTTGTGTTGTCACGATCCAAGTTGGCTTTGTTCGCTTGCAGACAGGGCTCCAGACTAAATACATGACCTTATCACTGATAAGGTCATGTATTTATATAGGCCTATTGGTGATAAGTTATCACAAGGGTTATCACAAAGGATTTCTTGGCTGGAGCATAAACGCCTTAAATTAAGCACATAACATGGAATATTTCTCACTCACACACATTCTATAAGCTACCTGGCCTTGGCATGATTATTATAATTAATTAACCTAATAGTGCATTTTTTATTTGGCTATATGAAACAGAAATGAGACACACCCCTTACCTTCTGCATGGGCATGTTCAACCTCAACATGGCCAATAAGGATAACATTGAGGTGCCCACAATGTTTACGTGCACCACCGTTTTACAATGTGAAATGCCACCGAATTCATAATCCTTGCCCACTTTGCTCCTGTCTTTTCTTTATGAAACCGCAACATGTGAAAGCTGATGTGCTTTTATTGTGAAGGGGAAAGTTTCTGAAAGTCTCAGCCTGCATATTTCCATGTGCTGAAAATAGACAATCTACAAACTCACAAACGTCTTGTGCCTCTTTCTCTCTGTAGGCCCACATGCTGTTCTGGAAGGACTGACCATTGGCCCTCTGCAAGTCACTCTCCACTGAGGAAAGGCAACTCAGGCATACCTTGTGAGTAATGGTAATAGATCACTCCATTACATCGCCATACTTAATTAAAAGCGTGATCAACTGATTTTAGACTTTTTGCATGCAGAAACTAGCCGATCTACAAGCTCACAAACGTCTTGTGCCTCTTTCTCTCTGTAGGCCCACATGCTGTTCTGGAACGACTGACCATTGGCCCTCTGCAAGTCACTCTCCACTGAGGAAAGGCAACTCAGGCATACCTTGTGAGTAATGGTAATAGATCACTCCATTACATCGCCATACTTAAAGGAGAATTCCATGCTAGTATGCTTTCTTATCTTTCTTACCTTTCTTTGTAGTTGTTACGTCCCCACCAAAGAGGTCCATGTGTTTTTTTGTGCAAAAACTCCTTATTGGCTATTTTCCCTACCATAAGCCCTCAATGAATTGCATTGCATTGCATGGGAATTGTATGGGGCTATGGGGTGTTATGCTAGTTCGCTTATTTCCATCGAAAGAAGTAGTAAAGTGTGCCGCTTGGGATATTATTTACATTATGAAGAGGGGATATATACAAAGAAATTATAATTTTGAGCGATGGAAATAAGCGAATTAGCACAACACCCCATAGCACCATTCAATTCCCATTCCATTCAATGCAATTCATGTAGGGCTTATGGTAGGGGAAATAGCCAATAAGGAGCTTTTGCACAAAATAACACCTGGACCTCTTTGGTGGGGACGTAACAACTACAAAGAAAGGTAAGAAAGCCTTTTAGTATGGAATTCTCCTTTAATTAAAAGCGTGATCAACTGATTTCAGACTTTTTGCATGCAGAAACTAGCCGATCTACAAGCTCACAAACGTCTTGTGCCTCTTTCTCTCTGTAGGCTGTTCTGGACGGACTGACCTTTGGCCCTCTGCAAGTCTTACTCTCCACTGTGAGGCCCACCTGCTGTTCTGGAAGGACTGACCATTGGCCCTCTGCAAGTCACTCTCCACTGTGAGGCCCACATTCTGGACAACTGACCACTTGGCTGCTCAGTAAGTGTTGAATGCCAGTGTGGAAATGCAAAGACTGTGGTGTTACCAAATCAAGAAGGTCGGAGCTTCTCAAGCATTACAGACTTGATCATATACAGTTTGGACGTGGCAATAAGTACCCATGCACATATGCAACCTGCCCGTGCTCCTATAGATCCTGGAATTCCCTGAAGTCTCATTTGTCAAGGAATCACAGTCGACTTACCACTGAAAATCCTGAACAGAGAACTTTGTCATGCCTTTTGTGTGAATATAAAGACAGCACAACTTTGAAAGAGTATTTGTATCACATTGCACAGCATTTGCAAAAACTTGAAACTGTTACATGTATTTTTCAAGGGTGTCAATATAAGACAAATATTTCTGGATCCTTCAAGACTCATAAGTACAGAAAACACAACAAATGTTCTATAAATGATTTAAAGCCTTGCATTGCTCAGAGTTTGAGGCCAGACCCTAGTCATCCCTCTGAAGATTCAATTGTTGGCAATGATTTGCAGGAGCCTATTTCGGATGATGAGTCCAATGCTTCTGTCCATGAAGCCCAAAATATTGAAGATTTGTCCACTACTATAGAGAGAAAATTTGCCTCAGTTTTATTGAAATTGGAGCATGTTAGTCTTGTCCCTGGTGTGGCTATTGATGAGCTCTTGCAGGATCTACAGTATTTAAGTACGGTTTCAGTCCCTGTAGCCTATCAAAAAATAACCCTGCTATTGCAGAAACATAATTGTGTTGTTGATGCAGCTATTGTGCAGGAATTGGCTTATGTTCTCTGCACGTCACACCCCATTCCAACAGCAATCGGAGGTCCCCTCTCCACTGTATGGAAACGGAAGGCATACTACAAAAAACATTTTGATGTTGTCGAACCTTTAGAGTATGTGCTAGACGCCAAAGCTAAAAGATAATTTCAGTACATTCCCATACTTAAATCTTTGCAGCAGATTCTGGAATGTGAGTCAATACTTGCCAAAACAATCAATTTGAAATCTAATTACAGAGCAGGTGATCAACTGAAATACACAAGCTTTTTTGATTCCCTTAATTGCCAACAGAATGCACTATTGTCTGAGACTGCCATTTCATTGTTACTTTTTACGGACGAGTATGAAATTGCCAATCCTCTTGGCACATCAAAGAAAATACACAAAGTATTGGGAGTTTATTGGACCTTAGGTAATTTACCTCCAGGCTCCAACTCATCCCTGTCGGCCATATATTTTTGTGCCTTGATCTATAGCGAGGATGTTAAAAACTACGGATATGAAAAGGTTTTGGAGCCTTTGTTAGATGACCGTTTTCATCTCTAAACTGGGAAAGACGATAAAGGGCACTGTTCAGTGTATTGCTGCAGATAACCTTGGTGCACATAGTATTGCAGGGTTTGTGGAGAACTTCTCAGGCCACTATATGTGCAGATTTTGTACAGCAACAAAGACAGAAATTCAGACTACACAAGTTTCATCAGGAACATTCACTCGGAGAACAGAGCCAATTCATGCTGCACATCTAGAGGCTATCAGGCAAAATAACTTGGATAATCATTATGATGTAAAACGTGCTTGTGTAATATCAGATAAGCTGTCTCACTTCAATGTAACGACTGGTTTCCCCCCTGATATTATGCACAACCTTTTTGAGGGAATTGTGCCGAGAGAGATATCATTGTGCTTGACTGTGTTAATATCTAAAACATATTTAACATTGGCCTACTTGAATGAGAAAATTAAAACATTTTCTTTTAAATGGAATGACAAAACAAATTGTCCCCATGCAGTACCCCTCACATTTTCCAAAAGGAAAACAATAGGAGGTAATGCCCATGAAAACTGGAGTCTGCTGAGGTTTTTACCTTTTTTGATTGGAACCAGAGTGCCTGTCGGGGAACCTGCGTGGGGAATTCTAAATAACTTGAAAGACATTGTAGACCTCGCCGTTGCACCTACTCACACCAATGAATCTATAGCTTACCTGCAGTTTAAGATATCTGAACATAGGGTACTATTCCAAGAGGTTTTCCCTGATGTCAAACTTTTGCAACTTTATTGCAACTGGGGAGCTTTCTGGTATGCCTGAGTTTGGTGAGATAATCCAGATGATTGTTCTCCAAGACAAACCAGTTTTTATTATCAGAAAGCTTGAATCCTGGTACACTGAACATTTCAGAGCCTTTATCCTGATGAAGTCGACCTCTACTAGGGATATTGAGCTGGTAGAACACCATCATCTTAAAGACCCATACCCACTGGCTTGCTACACTGTTGGAGAGAGGCGCATGGTGGTTCCAAAGCGATACATACATGTTTAAGGTTATTATTGTTATTACATATTTTTATCACATGGTCAAAGTCATGGCTTGAATGCCAATTTTATCCAATCAGGAGAGAACTTTGATTAATGTTGGTATTACAGCCTGAATGTTTTTTTATTTCTTTAACCAGAGCTGGAGGGACAGGGGGACCCCTGTTACTGAACAGACACTCCATGTATCAATGAAAGTAACATTACTAGTTTACTATTGCTTTTCTCCCCAACTCAGAATCTGTCGACCATGGCCCAAAACAAGACTGCAAAGCTGTTGGTTCAATTGAGTGATGAGCATCGAATTAAGTTGGTTCTGAAAGATGGGATTCCAGGAACGATGGAGGATCTTATTGTTGCTGTGAGGGACACTTGTGGAATAAGAGGGAACTTCAGGCTTGAATACATGGACCAAGAATTTGGTCTATTTGTAATTTTGACAAATACTGGAGACCTTGAGAACCTTGGTACTATAAAGGTACTCCCATTGCCTGATGACGTTGCAGTGGCTGAAGACCCAACAACTGGTTTGGACCAGCATCGTGGTGACGGCATGTCCACTCATTCTACTGAGACGGATGTCACAAGTCTTTCCTCACAGAGTCCGTTTCCCTAAGAACTGAACAATGGCCAGAAGTATTTCCCATTCCAGTCTTCTCTACTAGTACTGAACTGCAGTTGGAGAAAGGGAATGCAACTCATCAGGCAGGTGGTGTAAGACTCGTTTACGCTACCAAGTTGTTATCAGATATTCTACAAAAGATGGGTGATCAGATCTACAAGTACAAACCGTACCCCGGGAGGAACGACTACTTGGAAGCTGCACAGGCACTGATCAAGAAGCACCCCTGCTTGAGCAACCGCGTGGGAAATTTAAATGGTGCCTATGGGTGGTCAAAGAAGTTGGAGACAAAGCTGCAGAACATGCGCACTAATTTTAAGGGACTGGTTAAGGAGAAATGCTCTGAGTTTGAAATAAATTCCCTGAAGAATAAGCCTCCAGGTGCTGCCTATCCAGCAAAGAATGTCAAACGAGCCAGACGTGGTGAGGCCAACCATGTGCCATCCTTTCCAGTCTGGGCGACGGAAGAGAAACTTGAAATCGAGCGCAAGTCACTTCTGAAGGAGGTGAAGAAAAAGAACAATGAGAGGATCATCAGAGAAAAAATGGCCATGATGTTTTCACTACGGAGACAAGAAATAGTGGATAAACAGCCCAGGGTGGAGGAGCTACAGGAGCGATGGCCAGCACTATTTCATAAAGAGGAGGTACAGTAGTAAGCTGAGTTAATTGTAACATTGTGTGTGGTGTGCCGTTTGGTTTTCTGTGACTACTGGCCTGCTAATCCATCTACTTCTCTTAAAGGACAACTTTCGTTTTTTTCAACCAAGGTTCATGTTTTAGTTTGTTATTAGAGAAAGTAAAAGATGAGTGTTAATCTTTTTTCATTTGCTGCTTTCTTTCGTTTTAGGGATTTTAGCTGTTTTTGACAGGGGGGCGGGGGCATTTGAGCATGGGGCTAAATATGCATTTTTTAACAATTTTATGGTGATTTATTTATTTATGGTTTACTATAGTCCTAATAAACGCCAGGAAATTACATCTGGCCACAGAAGATCACAGGATCTACTGAATGTGAAGGTAGCCTACTGGGGGAAGGCTTATACTGTGTGTATAGGCTCAATATGTCAGTTTGTCACATTCAATAGATCCTGTGATCTTTTGTGGTCAGATGTAATTTCCTGGCGTTTATTAGGACTATAGTAAACCATAAAAAAATAAATCACCATAAAATTGTGTTAAAAAATAGTAAATGCATATTTAGCCCCATGCTTGAATGCCCCCGCCCCTGTCAAAAACTGCTAAAATCCCTAAAACGAAAGAAAGCAGCAAATGAAAGAAGATGAACACTCTTTAGTTTCTCTAATAACAACCTAAAACATGAACCTTGGTTGAAAAAAACTAAAGTTGTCCTTTAAGGGCCTTGCAAACGGGGAGCGGGAACGCACCTGCTGTTGCCTGGATCAACGACAGGTCTGCTCAAGAGGGGCGAGACAACACAAGTGTAAAAAATAAGCTAAATCGTATCCAGGTCTGGTGAGTTGCGGGCGTGTGCACAAAACGAGCACACGCCCAACACATTCAGGGGACCTCACTCACGTAAATACGCTTGCGTTGTCGCACCGTGACTTCTCCGAGCAAAAACGCAGGTCTCATTGAAAATGAACTATAGGCGCGTTTTATCGCTCCCCGTTTTCAAGGCCCTTTACTCTCGACATCCCTGCCTGTGCCTCTCAACCACCTGTGTCCCTCTTTCCAACCCCCTGCTTTGCCTGATACTCTCCCTTGTGCCTGCCCGTGTCCCTCTGACATCCCTCTCGCCTCTTCTACCCCTACCTGCCTGCCTTCATCTAACATGAAATATGTTCATTTCAGATATGTGCCGAATTCCTCCGCATCACCACAGTACCTCTCGAAGCAAGGTTTATGGAAAGTCTGGATAAACGGACCAGTGATCTGCTTCAGATTATCCGTGGCAAAGGAGGAGCGATCCGTGCTAAAGTGAACGATACACTTCGAGATATTGATCAGGTATGAAATGCAGGTGGATCATTTCATTTAAATTAGGCCAGTAATGTTAAGTTGCATTTTAAGCCATTACATGTTTTCAAATATCTGTTCTAGAGTGTGGACATAAACGTCCGAAGAGAGTGTCTTCTCAAGTGCCTCATCTTGTACCTGGGTGAAGACGTGAGCTGCCTGATCAAAGAGTTCCTGGTAAGACAAATTGACATCTTTAACCCAGATTAGACTGGAAACCCCTTTGTCACTTTAGTTGCTATGCTATCTTATATATCTGAAGGAACAGGTGAGACTGTCAGTCTTGTCATATGGTGTCCGGCTGTGTGCTGCTTTACAGGTAAAAACATTTAGCTTTGTCTTTTGTCATGTCTCTTGTATACGCATTTGTACGATAGAGACCACCTCTGAGCTATGTTATGATTAGCAGAATAATGCTGACACCCTAGCACTAAGAACTTGTAACCCACAGTCAGACTGGTCATATTGACGCTGGCGCTGGCCAATGTTTGACCCACTACAGAGATACTTTACTAAAGGAAGGGAGACGTTGGAGCATGTTTCATGGTAGCCTATACAGTTCCACCCTGCGTGTGTGTGTGTGTGTCACCTGAGTTGTAATTATACCTGCGTACTGTAAAGACACAGCACTGATATATATATATACAGCCTGACTTGCCTCGTTAGAAAAGACTGACAGACCTCTTGAAGATGTGTAGGTGCATACTATCTAGCTGAAAAAACAGGTGAGTCTCAGTTTTGTCTGTCTTAACTGTGACAAATGCTAATGTTTTGTCTCTTTCTCCCTCTTTGTTTGTCTGTCCTTCAGTTTGACCAGAAGGATGATGCTGAGATGGAGCTTGCGCTTGCCGCCACCGCCATGGGGGTGTTTGTCCTGCGTGAAAATCAAGATCCTCTCTGTGAGCCGGTGGAAATTGGCATCATTATTGATGGTGTTAAGGTACTCTGTGACCAAGTAAATGCTTTACTTGGAGCAAGGTTATTTGTGAGCCTTACAAATCACATTCCATTTAAAACATTCTGTCCCTTTTGTTTTTATTTGTAAAATAATTACATGGCCTTTGAGCCTAAACCTATGAAACCTCAGCCAAAATGGTCTTTATAATTTAACAGAGCCTCATGGACATGGCAAAAATATGTCTCATAGGGTACAGAACCTTACAGCAAAGCTGTAACATCTTGTGTAAACGGCAAATTTGTCAAGAAGGTACATGATTTTACAGCAAAGCTGTAACATCTCGTGTAAACTCTTACTTGGAGCAAGGTTAATTGTGAGCCTTAAACATCACCTACAGTTTAAAACATTCTGTCCCTTAATTTGGTTTTATTTGTAAAGGTTGAGGTTTGAGCCTGAGGCTGAGGTTTGAGCCTAAACCTCAGCCAACATTTGACTGATTACTATGTTCTTTAATGTCCTACAATATATGACATAGAGAGCAAAAATGTGAAGAAGGGTGAACTTTTTGTGTATCTTCAAGTTAATTGGCTTCCATTGAATACAATTTGTAGCCTGTTGTTTTGTAGCTACCAGTGTGAACACAGCACAACAACAGCAGCAGCTCTTTGTCATAGCAGCCATTGGCTACGTTTACATGAGCAGTTAAATCCCCTTTTCATTCCGAATAGAAGTTCAATCCTATTAAACGTTATGTAAACACCTACAAAAACTTACATCCGAATGAAAACGCTCGATGCGATCTAAAAACCATTCCGATGTCACTGGCCGGATTACTCCGATTTTCAATGCGATTGAAAGAAAATTGGACTCATGTATACACTGCTTCGGATGTAAATTCATTCTGGTCTTTCTGAGCATGCTCATTTCCATTGCGCTCCAACTCCAAGGCGCTCATAAGCCTCATATCCAAGGCGCGCCGAGGAGTTTGCACATAGAGCGCGTTATTTCGTGCATTTTGTGTGTGTGTGTGTGTGTGTGTGTGTGTGTGTGTGTGTGTGTGTGTGTGTTCAACGGTCTCTCTCTCACACTCTCTCTCTCTCTCTCTCTCTCTCAAAAATAACGAGCGACCCGATACAATAATAATCAGTGTGTTGCGTGCCCTGGCCGTGCTGTAGATAATAAAGTAGGCTACACATAAAAACGAGATGATCACCTTCCCAGCGGAGCAGGTGGGGAAAAAAAGACGGTAAACATGTATGTCCGTCCCTATCCAAGCAGCAGCCTCAAAACTACTGCGGAATGAAATGATGGGATTTCAAAGTGTCGTCTTTCGTCTGAAAGTCACAATGAATGAACTGCCTATATTTTATGTGTCCAACAGATGGCGTAGTTTCACGTGAATTAACATGTATCATGTCTTCTATCACTTCTCCATATAAACACTCATTCGGAATGACCATTTCCCATGTAAACTCGCGGCAAAAAATATTACATCGGATGTATTTTATTCGGAAGTATTTATTCGGAATGATCACCCTTCATGTAAACGTAGCCATTGTCTGTTTCCACTCCTGTGTAAAACTGCTGCCCCGTGTGAGGCTCGAACTCACGACCTTCAAATTATGAGACTGACGCGCTGCCTACTGCGCCAACGAGGCTACAAATCACATATTCATGCAAGCAAACATGGGTTATTACTACACTAATTCCAGTATTAAACTTTTTATAACATAGGCCAAATGCCACTGGTAAACGGCCAGGCAAGCTCTGATCTCAACCTTACAGTGTGCACAAGGGGAATTAGCTCAAATGGTAGAGCGCACGCTTAGCATGCGAGAAGTAGCGGGATCGATGCCCGCATTCTCCAAGGAGCACGCATACTTGGACCCTTATACGGTCATGCATAAATGATAGTAACTACTGCTTATAAATTGAGAGTAGCCTATTATTGCCTTATTATACTGTTACAGTTTCATTACATAAGTGTTGAATTACATTACATCCTTATTACAATGGTATTACATTGGAAAGCAATACGTGGATTTGAACCAGGAATTTATATGGATGTCAGGATGGCCGAGTGGTCTAAGGCGCCAGACTCAAGGTGACAAACCTTCCAGGTTAAGGGACTTCTGGTCTCCGAATGGAGGCGTGTGTTCAAATCCCACTTCTGACAATAGTTTTACATATGGAACAAGTCCCCGGGGCAATTTTGCTATTCTTTTAGACTAAATTAGAGACCTTTTGGCTTTACCGTCTCTGGCAAACGCTTTTAAATATCTATGAAGCACACAGAAGAAAACCATTTACCTGTAGTCTACATTTTGTGTATCTTCAAGTTAATTGGTTTCCATTGAATACAATTTGTAGCTGACAGTGTGAACACAGCACAACAACAGCAGCAGCTCTTTGTCATAGCAGCCATTGTCTGTTTCCACTCCTGTGTAAAACTGCTGCCCCGTGTGAGGCTCGAACTCACGACCTTCAGATTATGAGACTGACGCGCTGCCTACTGCGCCAACGAGGCTACAAATCACATATTCATGCAAGCAAACATGGGTTATTACTACACTAATTCCAGTATTAAACTTTTTATGACATAGGCCAAATGCCACTGGTGAACGGCCAGGCAAGCTCTGATCTCAACCTTACAGTCTGCACAAGGGGAATTAGCTCAAATGGTAGAGTGCTCGCTTAGCATGCGAGAAGTAGCGGGTTCGATGCCCGCATTCTCCAAGGAGCACGCTTTCTTGGACCCTTAAACGGTCATGCATAAATTATAGTAACTACTGCTTATAAATTGAGAGTAGCCTATTATTGCATTATTATACTGTTACAGTTTCATTACATAAGTGTTGAATTACATTACATCCTTATTACAATGGTATTACATTGGAAAGCAATACGTGGATTTGAACCAGGAATTTATATGGATGTCAGGATGGCCGAGTGGTCTAAGGTGCCAGACTCAAGGTGACAAACCTTCCAGGTTAAGGGACTTCTGGTCTCCGAATGGAGGCGTGGGTTCAAATCCCACTTCTGACAATAGTTTTACATATGGAACAAGTCCCCGGGGCAATTTTGCTATTCTTTTAGACTAAATTAGAGACCTTTTGGCTTTACCGTCTCTGGCAAACGCTTTAAAATATCTATGAAGCACACAGAAGAAAACCCTTTACCTGTAGTCTACTTTTTGTGGAAAATGCTTGTAAATATCTATGAAGCACACAGAAGAAAACCCTTTACCTGTACTTTTTGTGGAAAATGCTTGTAAATATCTAAGAAGCACACAGAAGAAAACCCTTTACCTGTAGTCTACTTTTTGTGTATCTTCAAGTTAATTGGCTTCCATTGAATACAATTTGTAGCCTGTTGTTTTGTAGCTGACAGTGTGAACACAGCACAACAACAGCAGCAGGTCTTTGTCATAGCAGCCATTGTCTGTTTCCCCTCCTGTGTAAAAGTGCTGCCCCGTGTGAGGCTCGAACTCACGACCTTCAGATTATGAGACTGACGCGCTGCCTACTGCGCCAACGAGGCTACAAATCACATATTCATGCAAGCAAACATGGGTTATTACAACACTAATTCCAGTATTAAACTTTTCATGACATAGGCCAAATGCCACTGGTAAACGGCCAGGCAAGCTCTGATCTCAACCTTACAGTGTGCACAAGGGGAATTAGCTCAAATGGTAGAGCGCACGCTTAGCATGCGAGAAGTAGCGGGATCGATGCCCGCATTCTCCAAGGAGCACGCATACTTGGACCCTTATACGGTCATTCATAAATGTTAGTAACTACTGCTTATAAATTGAGAGTAGCCTATTATTGCCTTATTATACTGTTACAGTTTCATTACATAAGTGTTGAATTACATTACATCCTTATTACAATGGTATTACATTGGAAAGCAATACGTGGATTTGAACCAGGAATTTATATGGATGTCAGGATGGCCGAGTGGTCTAAGGCACCAGACTCAAGGTGACAAACCTTCCAGGTTAAGGGACTTCTGGTCTCCGAATGGAGGCGTGTGTTCAAATCCCACTTCTGACAATAGTTTTACATATGGAACAAGTCCCCGGGGCAATTTTGCTATTCTTTTAGACTAAATTAGAGACCTTTTGGCTTTACCGTCTCTGGCAAACGCTTTAAAATATCTATGAAGCACACAGAAGAAAACCCTTTACCTGTACTTTTTGTGGAAAATGCTTGTAAATATCTAAGAAGCACACAGAAGAAAACCGTTTACCTGTAGTCTACTTTTTGTGTATCTTCAAGTTAATTGGCTTCCATTGAATACAATTTGTAGCTGACAGTGTGAACACAGCACAACAACAGCAGCAGCTCTTTGTCATAGCAGCCATTGTCTGTTTCCCCTCCTGTGTAAAACTGCTGCCCCGTGTGAGGCTCGAACTCACGACCTTCAGATTATGAGACTGACGCGCTGTCTACTGCGCCAACGAGGCTACAAATCACGTATTCATGCAAGCAAACATGGGTTATTACTACACTAATTCCAGTATTAAACTTTTTATGACATAGGCCAAATGCCACTGGTAAACGGCCAGGCAAGCTCTGATCTCAACCTTACAGTCTGCACAAGGGGAATTGGCTCAAATGGTAGAGCGCTCGCTTAGCATGCGAGAAGTAGCGGGATCGATGCCCGCATTCTCCAAGGAGCACGCTTTCTTGGACCCTTAAACGGTCATGCATAAATGATAGTAACTACTGCTTATAAATTGAGAGTAGCCTATTATTGCATTATTATACTGTTACAGTTTCATTACATAAGTGTTGAATTACATTACATCATTATTACAATGGTATTACATTGGAAAGCAATATGTGGATTTGAACCAGGAATTTATATGGATGTCAGGATGGCCAAGTGTTCTAAGGCGCCAGACTCAAGGTGACAAACCTTCCAGGTTAAGGGACTTCTGGTCTCCCAATGGAGGAGTGGGTTCAAATCCCACTTCTGACAATAGTTTTACATACATATGGAACAAGTCCCCGGGGCAATTTTGCTATTCTTTTAGACTAAATTAGAGACCTTTTGGCTTTACCGTCTCTGGCAAACACTTTCAAATATCTATGAAGCACACAGAAGAAAACCCTTTACCTGTACTTTTTGTGGAAAATGCTTGTAAATATCTAAGAAGCACACAGAAGAAAACCATTTACCTGTAGTCTACTTTTTGTGTATCTTCAAGTTAATTGGCTTCCATTGAATACAATTTGTAGCTGACAGTGTGAACACAGCACAACAACAGCAGCAGCTCTTTGTCATAGCAGCCATTGTCTGTTTC
Organism: Protomyctophum parallelum; assembly: GCF_964188405.1. NCBI lineage: Eukaryota > Metazoa > Chordata > Actinopteri > Myctophiformes > Myctophidae > Protomyctophum > Protomyctophum parallelum. The sequence goes on along the minus strand of NC_139716.1, from coordinate 3,873,701 downwards.
CCCTCCTGTGTAAAACTGCTGCCCCGTGTGAGGCTCGAACTCACGACCTTCAGATTATGAGACTGACGCGCTGTCTACTGCGCCAACGAGGCTACAAATCACGTATTCATGCAAGCAAACATGGGTTATTACTACACTAATTCCAGTATTAAACTTTTTATGACATAGGCCAAATGCCACTGGTAAACGGCCAGGCAAGCTCTGATCTCAACCTTACAGTCTGCACAAGGGGAATTGGCTCAAATGGTAGAGCGCTCGCTTAGCATGCGAGAAGTAGCGGGATCGATGCCCGCATTCTCCAAGGAGCACGCTTTCTTGGACCCTTAAACGGTCATGCATAAATGATAGTAACTACTGCTTATAAATTGAGAGTAGCCTATTATTGCATTATTATACTGTTACAGTTTCATTACATAAGTGTTGAATTACATTACATCATTATTACAATGGTATTACATTGGAAAGCAATATGTGGATTTGAACCAGGAATTTATATGGATGTCAGGATGGCCAAGTGTTCTAAGGCGCCAGACTCAAGGTGACAAACCTTCCAGGTTAAGGGACTTCTGGTCTCCCAATGGAGGAGTGGGTTCAAATCCCACTTCTGACAATAGTTTACATACATATGGAACAAGTCCCCGGGGCAATTTTGCTATTCTTTTAGACTAAATTTGAGACCTTTTGGCTTTACCGTCTCTGGCAAACACTTTCAAATATCTATGAAGCACACAGAAGAAAACCCTTTACCTGTACTTTTTGTGGAAAATGCTTGTAAATATCTAAGAAGCACACAGAAGAAAACCATTTACCTGTAGTCTACTTTTTGTGTATCTTCAAGTTAATTGGCTTCCATTGAATACAATTTGTAGCCTGTTGTTTTGTAGCTGACAGTGTGAACACAGCACAACAACAGCAGCAGCTCTTTGTCATAGCAGCCATTGTCTGTTTCCACTCCTGTGTAAAACTGCTGCCCCGTGTGAGGCTCGAACTCACGACCTTCAGATTATGAGACTGACGCGCTGCCTACTGCGCCAACTAGGCTACAAATCACATATTCATGCAAGCAAACATGGGTTATTACTACACTAATTCCAGTATTAAACTTTTTATGACATAGGCCAAATGCCACTGGTAAACGGCCAGGCAAGCTCTGATCTCAACCTTACAGTCTGCACAAGGGGAATTAGCTCAAATGGTAGAGCGCTCGCTTAGCATGCGAGAAGTAGCGGGATCGATTCCCGCATTCTCCAAGGAGCATGCTTTCTTGGACCCTTAAACGGTCATGCATAAATGATAGTAACTACTGCTTATAAATTGAGAGTAGCCTATTATTGCATTATTATACTGTTACAGTTTCATTACATAAGTGTTGAATTACATTACATCATTATTACAATGGTATTACATTGGAAAGCAATATGTGGATTTGAACCAGGAATTTATATGGATGTCAGGATGGCCAAGTGGTCTAAGGCGCCAGACTCAAGGTGACAAACCTTCCAGGTTAAGGGACTTCTGGTCTCCCAATGGAGGCGTGGGTTCAAATCCCACTACTGACAATAGTTTTACATACATATGGAACAAGTCCCCGGGGCAATTTTGCTATTCTTTTAGACTGAATTAGAGACCTTTTGGCTTTACCGTCTCTGGCAAACACTTTCAAATATCTATGAAGCACACAGAAGAAAACCCTTTACCTGTACTTTTTGTGGAAAATGCTTGTAAATATCTAAGAAGCACACAGAAGAAAACCATTTACGTGTAGTCTACTTTTTGTGTATCTTCAAGTTAATTGGCTTCCATTGAATACAATTTGTAGCCTGTTGTTTTGTAGCTGACAGTGTGAACACAGCACAACAACAGCAGCAGCTCTTTGTCATAGCAGCCATTGTCTGTTTCCCCTCCTGTGTAAAACTGCTGCCCCGTGTGAGGCTCGAACTCACGACCTTCAGATTATGAGACTGACGCGCTGTCTACTGCGCCAACGAGGCTACAAATCACGTATTCATGCAAGCAAACATGGGTTATTACTACACTAATTCCAGTATTAAACTTTTTATGACATAGGCCAAATGCCACTGGTAAACGGCCAGGCAAGCTCTGATCTCAACCTTACAGTCTGCACAAGGGGAATTGGCTCAAATGGTAGAGCGCTCGCTTAGCATGCGAGAAGTAGCGGGATCGATGCCCGCATTCTCCAAGGAGCACGCTTTCTTGGACCCTTAAACGGTCATGCATAAATGATAGTAACTACTGCTTATAAATTGAGAGTAGCCTATTATTGCATTATTATACTGTTACAGTTTCATTACATAAGTGTTGAATTACATTACATCATTATTACAATGGTATTACATTGGAAAGCAATATGTGGATTTGAACCAGGAATTTATATGGATGTCAGGATGGCCAAGTGTTCTAAGGCGCCAGACTCAAGGTGACAAACCTTCCAGGTTAAGGGACTTCTGGTCTCCCAATGGAGGAGTGGGTTCAAATCCCACTTCTGACAATAGTTTACATACATATGGAACAAGTCCCCGGGGCAATTTTGCTATTCTTTTAGACTAAATTTGAGACCTTTTGGCTTTACCGTCTCTGGCAAACACTTTCAAATATCTATGAAGCACACAGAAGAAAACCCTTTACCTGTACTTTTTGTGGAAAATGCTTGTAAATATCTAAGAAGCACACAGAAGAAAACCATTTACCTGTAGTCTACTTTTTGTGTATCTTCAAGTTAATTGGCTTCCATTGAATACAATTTGTAGCCTGTTGTTTTGTAGCTGACAGTGTGAACACAGCACAACAACAGCAGCAGCTCTTTGTCATAGCAGCCATTGTCTGTTTCCACTCCTGTGTAAAACTGCTGCCCCGTGTGAGGCTCGAACTCACGACCTTCAGATTATGAGACTGACGCGCTGCCTACTGCGCCAACTAGGCTACAAATCACATATTCATGCAAGCAAACATGGGTTATTACTACACTAATTCCAGTATTAAACTTTTTATGACATAGGCCAAATGCCACTGGTAAACGGCCAGGCAAGCTCTGATCTCAACCTTACAGTCTGCACAAGGGGAATTAGCTCAAATGGTAGAGCGCTCGCTTAGCATGCGAGAAGTAGCGGGATCGATTCCCGCATTCTCCAAGGAGCATGCTTTCTTGGACCCTTAAACGGTCATGCATAAATGATAGTAACTACTGCTTATAAATTGAGAGTAGCCTATTATTGCATTATTATACTGTTACAGTTTCATTACATAAGTGTTGAATTACATTACATCATTATTACAATGGTATTACATTGGAAAGCAATATGTGGATTTGAACCAGGAATTTATATGGATGTCAGGATGGCCAAGTGGTCTAAGGCGCCAGACTCAAGGTGACAAACCTTCCAGGTTAAGGGACTTCTGGTCTCCCAATGGAGGCGTGGGTTCAAATCCCACTACTGACAATAGTTTTACATACATATGGAACAAGTCCCCGGGGCAATTTTGCTATTCTTTTAGACTGAATTAGAGACCTTTTGGCTTTACCGTCTCTGGCAAACACTTTCAAATATCTATGAAGCACACAGAAGAAAACCCTTTACCTGTACTTTTTGTGGAAAATGCTTGTAAATATCTAAGAAGCACACAGAAGAAAACCATTTACGTGTAGTCTACTTTTTGTGTATCTTCAAGTTAATTGGCTTCCATTGAATACAATTTGTAGCCTGTTGTTTTGTAGCTGACAGTGTGAACACAGCACAACAACAGCAGCAGCTCTTTGTCATAGCAGCCATTGTCTGTTTCCACTCCTGTGTAAAACTGCTGCCCCGTGTGAGGCTCGAACTCACGACCTTCAGATTATGAGACTGACGCGCTGCCTACTGCGCCAACGAGGCTACAAATCACATATTCATGCAAGCAAACATGGGTTATTACTACACTAATTCCAGTATTAAACTTTTTATGACATAGGCCAAATGCCACTGGTAAACGGCCAGGCAAGCTCTGATCTCAACCTTACATTCTGCACAAGGGGAATTAGCTCAAATGGTAGAGCGCTCGCTTAGCATGCGAGAAGTAGCGGGATCGATGCCCGCATTCTCCAAGGAGCACGCTTTCTTGGACCCTTAAACGGTCATGCATAAATGATAGTAACTACTGCTTATAAATTGAGAGTAGCCTATTATTGCATTATTATACTGTTACAGTTTCATTACATAAGTGTTGAATTACATTACATCATTATTACAATGGTATTACATTGGAAAGCAATACGTGGATTTGAACCAGGAATTTATATGGATGTCAGGATGGCCGAGTGGTCTAAGGCGCCAGACTCAAGGTGACAAACCTTCCAGGTTAAGGCACTTCTGGTCTCCCAATGGAGGCGTGTGTTCAAATCCCACTTCTGACAATTGTTTTACATATGGAACAAGTCCCCGGGGCAATTTTGCTATTCTTTTAGACTAAATTAGAGACCTTTTGGCTTTACCGTCTCTGGCAAACGCTTTAAAATATCTATGAAGCACACAGAAGAAAACCCTTTACCTGTACTTTTTGTGGAAAATGCTTGTAAATATCTAAGAAGCACACAGAAGAAAACCGTTTACCTGTAGTCTACTTTTTGTGTATCTTCAAGTTAATTGGCTTCCATTGAATACAATTTGTAGCTGACAGTGTGAACACAGCACAACAACAGCAGCAGCTCTTTGTCATAGCAGCCATTGTCTGTTTCCCCTCCTGTGTAAAACTGCTGCCCCGTGTGAGGCTCGAACTCACGACTTTCAGATTATGAGACTGACGCGCTGTCTACTGCGCCAACGAGGCTACAAATCACGTATTCATGCAAGCAAACATGGGTTATTACTACACTAATTCCAGTATTAAACTTTTTATGACATAGGCCAAATGCCACTGGTAAACGGCCAGGCAAGCTCTGATCTCAACCTTACAGTCTGCACAAGGGGAATTGGCTCAAATGGTAGAGCGCTCGCTTAGCATGCGAGAAGTAGCGGGATCGATGCCCGCATTCTCCAAGGAGCAAGCTTTCTTGGACCCTTAAACGGTCATGCATAAATGATAGTAACTACTGCTTATAAATTGAGAGTAGCCTATTATTGCATTATTATAATGTTACAGTTTCATTACATAAGTGTTGAATTACATTACATCATTATTACAATGGTATTACATTGGAAAGCAATATGTGGATTTGAACCAGGGATTTATATGGATGTCAGGATGGCCAAGTGTTCTAAGGCGCCAGACTCAAGGTGACAAACCTTCCAGGTTAAGGGACTTCTGGTCTCCCAATGGAGGAGTGGGTTCAAATCCCACTTCTGACAATAGTTTTACATACATATGGAACAAGTCCCCGGGGCAATTTTTCTATTCTTTTAGACTAAATTAGAGACCTTTTGGCTTTACCGTCTCTGGCAAACGCTTTAAAATATCTATGAAGCACACAGAAGAAAACCCTTTACCTGTAGTCTACTTTTTGTGGAAAATGCTTGTAAATATCTATGAAGCACACAGAAGAAAACCCTTTACCTGTACTTTTTGTGGAAAATGCTTGTAAATATCTAAGAAGCACACAGAAGAAAACCATTTACCTGTAGTCTACTTTTTGTGTATCTTCAAGTTAATTGGCTTCCATTGAATACAATTTGTAGCCTGTTGTTTTGTAGCTGACAGTGTGAACACAGCACAACAACAGCAGCAGCTCTTTGTCATAGCAGCCATTGTCTGTTTCCCCTCCTGTGTAAAACTGCTGCCCCGTGTGAGGCTCGAACTCACGACCTTCAGATTATGAGACTGACGCGCTGCCTACTGCGCCAACGAGGCTACAAATCACTTATTCATGCAAGCAAACATGGGTTATTACTACACTAATTCCAGTATTAAACTTTTTATGACATAGGCCAAATGCCACTGGTAAACGGCCAGGCAAGCTCTGATCTCAACCTTACAGTCTGCACAAGGGGAATTAGCTCAAATGGTAGAGCGCTTGCTTAGCATGCGAGAAGTAGCGGGATCGATGCCCGCATTCTCCAAGGAGCACGCTTTCTTGGACCCTTAAACGGTCATGCATAAATGATAGTAACTACTGCTTATAAATTGAGAGTAGCCTATTATTGCATTATTATACTGTTACAGTTTCATTACATAAGTGTTGAATTACATTACATCCTTATTACAATGGTATTACATTGGAAAGCAATACGTGGATTTGAACCAGGAATTTATATGGATGTCAGGATGGCCGAGTGGTCTAAGGCGCCAGACTCAAGGTGACAAACCTTCCAGGTTAAGGGACTTCTGGTCTCCGAATGGAGGCGTGGGTTCAAATCCCACTTCTGACAATAGTTTTACATATGGAACAAGTCCCCGGGGCAATTTTGCTATTCTTTTAGACTAAATTAGAGACCTTTTGGCTTTACCGTCTCTGGCAAACGCTTTAAAATATCTATGAAGCACACAGAAGAAAACCCTTTACCTGTAGTCTACTTTTTGTGGAAAATGCTTGTAAATATCTATGAAGCACACAGAAGAAAACCCTTTACCTGTACTTTTTGTGGAAAATGCTTGTAAATATCTAAGAAGCACACAGAAGAAAACCCTTTACCTGTAGTCTACATTTTGTGTATCTTCAAGTTAATTGGCTTCCATTGAATACAATTTGTAGCCTGTTGTTTTGTAGCTGACAGTGTGAACACAGCACAACAACAGCAGCAGGTCTTTGTCATAGCAGCCATTGTCTGTTTCCACTCCTGTGTAAAACTGCTGCCCCGTGTGAGGCTCGAACTCACGACCTTCAGATTATGAGACTGACGCGCTGCCTACTGCGCCAACGAGGCTACAAATCACATATTCATGCAAGCAAACATGGGTTATTACTACACTAATTCCAGTATTAAACTTTTTATGACATAGGCCAAATGCCACTGGTAAACGGCCAGGCAAGCTCTGATCTCAACCTTACAGTCGGCACAAGGGGAATTAGCTCAAATGGTGGAGGGCTCGCTTAGCATGCGAGAAGTAGCGGGATCGATGCCCGCATTCTCCAAGGAGCATGCTTTCTTGGACCCTTAAACGGTCATGCATAAATGATAGTAACTACTGCTTATAAATTGAGAGTAGCCTATTATTGCATTATTTTACTGTTACAGTTTCATTACATAAGTGTTGAATTACATTACATCCTTATTACAATGGTATTACATTGGAAAGCAATACGTGGATTTGAACCAGGAATTTATATGGATGTCAGGATGGCCGAGTGGTCTAAGGCGCCAGACTCAAGGTGACAAACCTTCCAGGTTAAGGGACTTCTGGTCTCCGAATGGAGGCGTGGGTTCAAATCCCACTTCTGACAATAGTTTTACATATGGAACAAGTCCCCGGGGCAATTTTGCTATTCTTTTAGACTAAATTAGAGACCTTTTGGCTTTACCGTCTCTGGCAAACGCTTTAAAATATCTATGAAGCACACAGAAGAAAACCCTTTACCTGTACTTTTTGTGGAAAATGCTTGTAAATATCTAAGAAGCACACAGAAGAAAACCGTTTACCTGTAGTCTACTTTTTGTGTATCTTCAAGTTAATTGGCTTCCATTGAATACAATTTGTAGCCTGTTGTTTTGTAGCTGACAGTGTGAACACAGCACAACAACAGCAGCAGCTCTTTGTCATAGCAGCCATTGTCTGTTTCCACTCCTGTGTAAAACTGCTGCCCCGTGTGAGGCTCGAACTCACGACCTTCAGATTATGAGACTGACGCGCTGTCTACTGCGCCAACGAGGCTACAAATCACGTATTCATGCAAGCAAACATGGGTTATTACTACACTAATTCCAGTATTAAACTTTTTATGACATAGGCCAAATGCCACTGGTAAACGGCCAGGCAAGCTCTGATCTCAACCTTACAGTCTGCACAAGGGGAATTAGCTCAAATGGTAGAGCGCTCGCTTAGCATGCGAGAAGTAGCGGGATCGATGCCCGCATTCTCCAAGGAGCACGCTTTCTTGGACCCTTAAACGATCATGCATAAATGATAGTAACTACTGCTTATAAATTGAGAGTAGCCTATTATTGCATTATTATACTGTTACAGTTTCATTACATAAGTGTTGAATTACATTACATCATTATTACAATGGTATTACATTGGAAAGCAATATGTGGATTTGAACCAGGAATTTATATGGATGTCAGGATGGCCAAGTGGTCTAAGGCGCCAGACTCAAGGTGACAAACCTTCCAGGTTAAGGGACTTCTGGTCTCCCAATGGAGGCGTGGGTTCAAATCCCACTTCTGACAATAGTTTTACATACATATGGAACAAGTCCCCGGGGCAATTTTGCTATTCTTTTAGACTAAATTTGAGACCTTTTGGCTTTACCGTCTCTGGCAAACACTTTCAAATATCTATGAAGCACACAGAAGAAAACCCTTTACCTGTACTTTTTGTGGAAAATGCTTGTAAATATCTAAGAAGCACACAGAAGAAAACCATTTACCTGTAGTCTACTTTTTGTGTATCTTCAAGTTAATTGGCTTCCATTGAATACAATTTGTAGCCTGTTGTTTTGTAGCTGACAGTGTGAACACAGCACAACAACAGCAGCAGCTCTTTGTCATAGCAGCCATTGTCTGTTTCCACTCCTGTGTAAAACTGCTGCCCCGTGTGAGGCTCGAACTCACGACCTTCAGATTATGAGACTGACGCGCTGCCTACTGCGCCAACGAGGCTACAAATCACATATTCATGCAAGCAAACATGGGTTATTACTACACTAATTCCAGTATTAAACTTTTTATGACATAGGCCAAATGGCACTGGTAAACGGCCAGGCAAGCTCTGATCTCAACCTTACAGTCTGCACAAGGGGAATTAGCTCAAATGGTAGAGCGCTCGCTTAGCATGCGAGAAGTAGCGGGATCGATGCCCGCATTCTCCAAGGAGCACGCTTTCTTGGACCCTTAAACGGTCATGCATAAATGATAGTAACTACTGCTTATAAATTGAGAGTAGCCTATTATTGCATTATTATACTGTTACAGTTTCATTACATAAGTGTTGAATTACATTACATCATTATTACAATGGTATTACATTGGAAAGCAATACGTGGATTTGAACCAGGAATTTATATGCATGTCAGGATGGCCGAGTGGTCTAAGGCGCCAGACTCAAGGTGACAAACCTTCCAGGTTAAGGGACTTCTGGTCTCCCAATGGAGGCGTGTGTTCAAATCCCACTTCTGACAATTGTTTTACATATGGAACAAGTCCCCGGGGCAATTTTGCTATTCTTTTAGACTAAATTAGAGACCTTTTGGCTTTACCGTCTCTGGCAAACGCTTTAAAATATCTATGAAGCACACAGAAGAAAACCCTTTACCTGTACTTTTTGTGGAAAATGCTTGTAAATATCTAAGAAGCACACAGAAGAAAACCGTTTACCTGTAGTCTACTTGTTGTGTATCTTCAAGTTAATTGGCTTCCATTGAATACAATTTGTAGCTGACAGTGTGAACACAGCACAACAACAGCAGCAGCTCTTTGTCATAGCAGCCATTGTCTGTTTCCCCTCCTGTGTAAAAGTGCTGCCCCGTGTGAGGCTCGAACTCACGACCTTCAGATTATGAGACTGACGCGCTGCCTACTGCGCCAACGAGGTTACAAATCACTTATTCATGCAAGCAAACATGGGTTATTACTACACTAATTCCAGTATTAAACTTTTTATGACATAGGCCAAATGCCACTGGTAAACGGCCAGGCAAGCTCTGATCTCAACATTACAGTCTGCATAAGGGGAATTAGCTCAAATGGTAGAGCGCTCGCTTAGCATGCGAGAAGTAGGGGGATCGATGCCCGCATTCTCCAAGGAGCACGCATACTTGGACCCTTATACGGTCATGCATAAATGATAGTAACTACTGCTTATAAATTGAGAGTAGCCTATTATTGCCTTATTATACTGTTACAGTTTCATTACATAAGTGTTGAATTACATTACATCCTTATTACAATGGTATTACATTGGAAAGCAATACGTGGATTTGAACCAGGAATTTATATGGATGTCAGGATGGCCGAGTGGTCTAAGGCGCCAGACTCAAGGTGACAAACCTTCCAGGTTAAGGGACTTCTGGTCTCAGAATGGAGGCGTGTGTTCAAATCCCACTTCTGACAATAGTTTTACATATGGAACAAGTCCCCGGGGCAATTTTGCTATTCTTTTAGACTAAATTAGAGACCTTTTGGCTTTACCGTCTCTGGCAAACGCTTTAAAATACCTATGAAGCACACAGAAGAAAACCCTTTACCTGTAGTCTACTTTTTGTGGAAAATGCTTGTAAATATCTAAGAAGCACACAGAAGAAAACCATTTACCTGTAGTCTACATTTTGTGTATCTTCAAGTTAATTGGCTTCCATTGAATACAATTTGTAGCCTGTTGTTTTGTAGCTGACAGTGTGAACACAGCACAACAACAGCAGCAGCTCTTTGTCATAGCAGCCATTGTCTGTTTCCACTCCTGTGTAAAAATGCTGCCCCGTGTGAGGCTCGAACTCACGACCTTCAGATTATGAGACTGACGCGCTGCCTACTGCGCCAACGAGGCTACAAATCACTTATTCATGCAAGCAAACATGGGTTATTACAACACTAATTCCAGTATTAAACTTTTTATGACATATGCCAAATGCCACTGGTAAACGGCCAGGCAAGCTCTGATCTCAACCTTACAGTTTCCCCAAGGGAATTAGCTCAAATGGTAGAGCGCACACTTAGCATGCGAGAAGTAGCGGGATCGATGCCCGCATTCTCCAAGGAGCACGCATACTTGGACCCTTATACGGTCATGCATAAATGATAGTAACTACTGCTTATAAATTGAGAGTAGCCTATTATTGCCTTATTATACTGTTACAGTTTCATTACATAAGTGTTGAATTACATTACATCCTTATTACAATGGTATTACATTGGAAAGCAATACGTGGATTTGAACCAGGAATTTATATGGATGTCAGGATGGCCGAGTGGTCTAAGGCGCCAGACTCAAGGTGACAAACCTTCCAGGTTAAGGGACTTCTGGTCTCCAAATGGAGGTGTGTGTTCAAATCCCACTTCTGACAATAGTTTTACATATGGAACAAGTCCCCGGGGCAATTTTGCTATTCTTTTAGACTAAATTAGAGACCTTTTAGCTTTACCGTCTCTGGCAAACGCTTTAAAATATCTATGAAGCACACAGAAGAAAACTCTTTACCTGTACTTTTTGTGGAAAATGCTTGTAAATATCTAAGAAGCACACAGAAGAAAACCGTTTACCTGTAGTCTACTTTTTGTGTATCTTCAAGTTAATTGGCTTCCATTGAATACAATTTGTAGCTGACAGTGTGAACACAGCACAACAACAGCAGCAGCTCTTTGTCATAGCAGCCATTGTCTGTTTCCCCTCCTCTGTAAAAGTGCTGCCCCGTGTGAGGCTCGAACTCACGACCTTCAGATTATGAGACTGACGCGCTGCCTACTGCGCCAACGAGGCTACAAATCACGTATTCATGCAAGCAAACATGGGTTATTACAACACTAATTCCAGTATTAAACTTTTTATGACATAGGCCAAATGCCACTGGTAAACGTCCAGGCAAGCTCTGATCTCAACCTTACAGTCTGCACAAGGGGAATTAGCTCAAATGGTAGAGCGCTCGCTTAGCATGCGAGAAGTAGCGGGATCGATGCCCGCATTCTCCAAGGAGCACGCTTTCTTGGACCCTTAAACGGTCATGCATAAATGATAGTAACTACTGCTTATAAATTGAGAGTAGCCTATTATTGCATTATTATACTGTTACAGTTTCATTACATAAGTGTTGAATTACATTACATCATTATTACAATGGTATTACATTGGAAAGCAATACGTGGATTTGAACCAGGAATTTATATGGATGTCAGGATGGCCGAGTGGTCTAAGGCGCCAAACTCAAGGTGACAAACCTTCCAGGTTAATGGAGGCGTGGGTTCAAATCCCACTTCTGACAATAGTTTTACATTATGGAACAAGTCCCCGGGGCAATTTTGCTATTCTTTTAGACTAAATTAGAGACCTTTTGGCTTTACCGTCTCTGGCAAACGCTTTAAAATATCTATGAAGCACACAGAAGAAAACCCTTTACCTGTACTTTTTGTGGAAAATGCTTGTAAATATCTAAGAAGCACACAGAAGAAAACCGTTTACCTGTAGTCTACTTTTTGTGTATCTTCAAGTTAATTGGCTTCCATTGAATACAATTTGTAGCTGACAGTGTGAACACAGCACAACAACAGCAGCAGCTCTTTGTCATAGCAGCCATTGTCTGTTTCCCCTCCTGTGTAAAACTGCTGCCCCGTGTGAGGCTCGAACTCACGACCTTTAGATTATGAGACTGACGCGCTGCCTACTGCGCCAACGAGGCTACAAATCACTTATTCATGCAAGCAAACATGGGTTATTACAACACTAATTCCAGTATTAAACTTTTTATGACATAGGCCAAATGCCACTGGTAAACGGCCAGGCAAGCTCTGATCTCAACCTTACAGTTTCCCCAAGGGAATTAGCTCAAATGGTAGAGCGCACGCTTAGCATGCGAGAAGTAGCGGGATCGATGCCCGCATTCTCCAAGGAGCACGCATACTTGGACCCTTATACGGTCATGCATAAATGATAGTAACTACTGCTTATAAATTGAGAGTAGCCTATTATTGCCTTATTATACTGTTACAGTTTCATTACATAAGTGTTGAATTACATTACATCCTTATTACAATGGTATTACATTGGAAAGCAATACGTGGATTTGAACCAGGAATTTATATGGATGTCAGGATGGCCGAGTGGTCTAAGGCACCAGACTCAAGGTGACAAACCTTCCAGGTTAAGGGACTTCTGGTCTCCGAATGGAGGCGTGTGTTCAAATCCCACTTCTGACAATAGTTTTACATATGGAACAAGTCCCCGGGGCAATTTTGCTATTCTTTTAGACTAAATTAGAGACCTTTTAGCTTTACCGTCTCTGGCAAACGCTTTAAAATATCTATGAAGCACAAAGAAGAAAACTCTTTACCTGTACTTTTTGTGGAAAATGCTTGTAAATATCTAAGAAGCACACAGAAGAAAACCGTTTACCTGTAGTCTACTTTTTGTGTATCTTCAAGTTAATTGGCTTCCATTGAATACAATTTGTAGCTGACAGTGTGAACACAGCACAACAACAGCAGCAGCTCTTTGTCATAGCAGCCATTGTCTGTTTCCCCTCCTCTGTAAAACTGCTGCCCCGTGTGAGGCTCAAACTCACGACCTTCAGATTATGAGACTGACGCGCTGCCTACTGCTCCAACGAGGCTACAAATCACGTATTCATGCAAGCAAACATGGGTTATTACAACACTAATTCCAGTATTAAACTTTTTATGACATAGGCCAAATGCCACTGGTAAACGTCCAGGCAAGCTCTGATCTCAACCTTACAGTCTGCACAAGGGGAATTAGCTCAAATGGTAGAGCGCTCGCTTAGCATGCGAGAAGTAGCGGGATCGATGCCCGCATTCTCCAAGGAGCACGCTTTCTTGGACCCTTAAACGGTCTTGCATAAATGATAGTAACTACTGCTTATAAATTGAGAGTAGCCTATTATTGCATTATTATACTGTTACAGTTTCATTACATAAGTGTTGAATTACATTACATCATTATTACAATGGTATTACATTGGAAAGCAATACGTGGATTTGAACCAGGAATTTATATGGATGTCAGGATGGCCGAGTGGTCTAAGGCGCCAAACTCAAGGTGACAAACCTTCCAGGTTAATGGAGGCGTGGGTTCAAATCCCACTTCTGACAATAGTTTTACATTATGGAACAAGTCCCCGGGGCAATTTTGCTATTCTTTTAGACTAAATTAGAGACCTTTTGGCTTTACCGTCTCTGGCAAACGCTTTAAAATATCTATGAAGCACACAGAAGAAAACCCTTTACCTGTACTTTTTGTGGAAAATGCTTGTAAATATCTAAGAAGCACACAGAAGAAAACCGTTTACCTGTAGTCTACTTTTTGTGTATCTTCAAGTTAATTGGCTTCCATTGAATACAATTTGTAGCTGACAGTGTGAACACAGCACAACAACAGCAGCAGCTCTTTGTCATAGCAGCCATTGTCTGTTTCCCCTCCTGTGTAAAACTGCTGCCCCGTGTGAGGCTCGAACTCACGACCTTGAGATTATGAGACTGACTCGCTGCCTACTGCGCCAACGAGGCTAGAAATCACATATTCATGCAAGCAAACATGGGTTATTACTACACTAATTCCAGTATTAAACTTTTTATGACATAGGCCAAATGCCACTGGTAAACGGCCAGGCAAGCTCTGATCTCAACCTTACAGTCTGCACAAGGGGAATTAGCTCAAATGGTAGAGCGCTCGCTTAGCATGCGAGAAGTAGTGGGATCGATGCCAGCATTCTCCAAGGAGCACGCTATCTTGGACCCTTAAACGGTCATGCATAAATGATAGTAACTACTGCTTATAAATTGAGAGTAGCCTATTATTGCATTATTATACTATTACAGTTTCATTACATAAGTGTTGAATTACATTACATCATTATTACAATGGTATTACATTGGAAAGCAATACGTGGATTTGAACCAGGAATTTATATGGATGTCAGGATGGCCGAGTGGTCTAAGGCGCCAGACTCAAGGTGACAAACCTTCCAGGTTAAGGGACTTCTGGTCTCCGAATGGAGGCGTGGGTTCAAATCCCACTTCTGACAATAGTTTTACATATGGAACAAGTCCCCGGGGCAATTTTGCTATTCTTTTAGACTAAATTAGAGACCTTTTGGCTTTACCGTCTCTGGCAAACGCTTTAAAATATCTATGAAGCACACAGAAGAAAACCCTTTACCTGTACTTTTTGTGGAAAATGCTTGTAAATATCTAAGAAGCACACAGAAGAAAACCATTTACCTGTAGTCTACTTTTTGTGTATCTTCAAGTTAATTGGCTTCCATTGAATACAATTTGTAGCCTGTTGTTTTGTAGCTGACAGTGTGAACACAGCACAACAACAGCAGCAGCTCTTTGTCATAGCAGCCATTGTCTGTTTCCCCTCCTGTGTAAAACTGCTGCCCCGTGTGAGGCCGCAGTCACACCTATCAGACAACGTGTGTTGTGTGATAAAACAATGTTTTCTGTCTTGTCGTTTGTCGCATCAATTTACCACAATGCTTTGCGGAATCTGGGCGGTGCGTGGGCGGTGCGAGGACATGCGGAAACAGATCCACGTGTTGCCTGTTGTCCTTACGCTGTTAGCTGCGGGACACAGTAGCTAGTAGCTTGGTGGTTTTTTCAACTTGTTTGTGGTGACAAAATGTTTTTTTGGAGGAGAAAGAGGGCTCTTGTCCTGGCGATCTTGGTGGCGAGGAGAAAGAGGGAAAGGGAGACGCGCCAGAGAGAGCTTGTGACCAGGAGATTGAGGCAGGAGGAGGAGGAGAGAATGCGAGCGAGGGAGATTCAAATGGCCCCTCCGGTCCGTAGAAGGAGGCGAGTGTGGGTCGATCCGATCTTTCAAGTTCGGAAACGACTCGGGGACGGTCACCAGCTTTATTGGCAGCTACGTCGGGATGAAACCCGTTTCCACCAGGAATTCAGGATGTGTATCCAACAGTTCTATTTTCTGCTGGCGAGGGTGACGCCAGAAATTCAGAAGCAGGACACTTTCTACAGGGAAGCGATACCTCCCGCTGAACGTCTTGCTATCTGTTTACGGTACAGTAACTATGTTACGTTCATTTTGTTGATTACCCACCTAGTAAATGCATTGTTAGCTCGAAAACTCGCCAATCAGCTAACGTGTGCAGCAAGGAATGCCAGGTAGACTTAAATAATTATGTTACTGTAAGCTGGACATCATAACAGCACCAGGAATGTAAATTGGATGTGAGGATGAAAGATAATATTATATAGGCTATATGCTTAGTGGATAGTTGTCTACTAAAGGCTGCTGGTGTTTCACCATGATACTGACATGACACTGACATGATGTCAGTATCATGGTCAATATCATGTCAGTATCATGTCAGTGTCATGGTCAGTGTCATGTCAGTGTCATGTCAGTATCATGGTCAGTATCATGTCAGTGTCATGTCAGTGTTATGGTCAGTGTCATGTCAGTATCATGGTCAGTGTCATGTCAGTGTTATGGTCAGTGTCATGTCAATATCATGGTCAGTATCATGTCAGTGTCATGTCAGTGTCATGGTCAGTGTCATGTCAGTATCATGGTCAGTGTCATGTCAGTGTTATGGTCAGTGTCATGTCAATATCATGGTCAGTATCATGTCAGTGTCATGTCAGTATCATGTCAGTTTCATTGTCAGTGTCATGTCAGTGTCATGTCAGTATCATGGTCAGTATCATGTCAGTGTCATGTCAGTGTCATGTCAGTATCATGGTCAGTATCATGTCAGTGTCATGGTCAGTGTCATGTCAATATCATGGTCAGTATCATGTCAGTGTCATGGTCAGTGTCATGTCAGTATCATGGTCAGTATCATGTCAGTGTCATGTCAGTGTTATGGTCAGTGTCATGTCAATATCATGGTCAGTATCATGTCAGTGTCATGTCAGTGTCATGGTCAGTGTCAGTGTCATGTCAGTATCATGGTCAGTGTCATGTCAGTGTTATGGTCAGTGTCATGTCAATATCATGGTCAGTATCATGTCAGTGTCATGTCAGTATCATGTCAGTTTCATTGTCAGTGTCATGTCAGTGTCATGTCAGTATCATGGTCAGTATCATGTCAGTGTCATGTCAGTGTCATGTCAGTATCATGGTCAGTATCATGTCAGTGTCATGGTCAGTGTCATGTCAATATCATGGTCAGTATCATGTCAGTGTCATGGTCAGTGTCATGTCAGTATCATGGTCAGTATCATGTCAGTGTCATGTCAGTGTTATGGTCAGTGTCATGTCAATATCATGGTCAGTATCATGTCAGTGTCATGGTCAGTATCATGGGCAGTGTCATTGTCAGTGTAATTGTCAGTGTCATGTCAGTATCATGGTCAGTGTCATGTCAGTGTTATGGTCAGTGTCATGTCAATATCATGGTCAGTATCATGTCAGTGTCATGTCAGTATCATGTCAGTTTCATTGTCAGTGTCATGTCAGTGTCATGTCAGTATCATGGTCAGTATCATGTCAGTGTCATGTCAGTGTCATGTCAGTATCATGGTCAGTATCATGTCAGTGTCATGGTCAGTGTCATGTCAATATCATGGTCAGTATCATGTCAGTGTCATGGTCAGTGTCATGTCAGTATCATGGTCAGTATCATGTCAGTGTCATGTCAGTGTTATGGTCAGTGTCATGTCAATATCATGGTCAGTATCATGTCAGTGTCATGTCAGTGTCATGGTCAGTATCATGGGCAGTGTCATTGTCAGTGTAATTGTCAGTGTCATGTCAGTGTCATGTCAGTGTCATGTCAGTATCATGGTCATTATCATGTCCGTATCATGGTCAGTATCATGTCAGTATCATGTCAGTGTTATGGTCAGTGTCATGTCAATATCATGGTCGGTATCATGTCAGTATCATGGTCAGTATCATGTCAGTGTCATGGTCAGTATCATGTCAGTGTCATATATTACATCAATCAATTATTATTATTATTATTATTATTATTATTAATCAATAAACCAAAAGGGCAATAAACATAACTGAAAAAGCTGCTTATACTTTCAAATCTAAACCAAATAGTTGTGAAAGTGATCTGTCGGAATGGTGGGACTTTTTCTGCCGCGGGTCCCTGTCGGAATGGTGGGACTTTTTTCTGTCGGAATGGTGGGCTGTTTACAAATATGGAGCATACCACCATTTCGACAATTAGAAGTCAATGTCGGAGTGGCAGCATGTCGGAATGGAGAGTGAACACCGTTTGGGGTCATGCAAGGTGGAGAGAGCACCAAATACTTTCCAGCTCTGTTCAACTGGCTTTTTATAGCTTATATAGTTACCTACTGTAAATCAGCGGGTCTTACACTTTAACATGTCAAATATGATTTTCTGCCGAGGATCCCCATGTGAAAAGATGTGTTGGGAACCCCCTGGTCCAGTGCGTCATGACGCACTGGACCAGGGCTAGGGAACCCCCATGCAAGTAGCCCAAGATTAAACTCGTAGCGTTTTTTTCCCCCGATTCGGACGATATCACAATCATGATATATATATATATATATATATATTAACACATTTTGCAACACACTTCTCACTTTGAGAACCACCACTGTAAAAGCAATCATACAGATCATAATCCAATTTCAATTCAAAGGAGATTCATTGGCATGAGAAAACAAACGTTTACATTGCCAAAGCAAGTGTCACAATACACTAAAAAAGGTTGAAAATGGGGGAAGTATATGCAGTTGGAGGAGGTGCAGCATTTTGCAAACAGAGCTATGTCACTTTGCATCGTTATGTTAGAACATGGTATAAAGCTTTTTGAAACAAACTGTCACTTTGGGACAAATGACAATTATTCTCAGGACTATTGAAATAGTATGCAGACTCTGATATAAGATCTGTTTAAATCCAAAGTTAAACATTTGAATAGGAAGGAAGGCACTGGAGCATCACAGACAGTTCAAGCCCTTTTTAATGCACACACAGGGTGAAGGTAAAAAATGACAACAAGTATAGGGCACATCTTTGTCAGGTCATGTTACCTATACATAATTATTATGATCAAAATGTTCTCAAACTGTCTGATGCTCCACTGTCTAACCCATTTTGGGCGGGAACCCCTTTTGGTGTTTTAAACATTGTGTTATAATTTAGCTATTGAAAAATAGCAGATCTACAAGCTCATAGCGTGCTACGAGCTTGTAGGTCTGCTATTTTTGAAAAATCGTAAAAATGTGGCGCAAATCTTTGAATATATATTAGGTCTAAATGGGTTAAACATTTGAATGTCGTGGGAAAATTTAAACTGTCATATTATAGATGCATTATGTATAAACAGATTTTTTTATATATATAACTTTTTTAATTCAGAAATGTCGACCATCTGAAAAGGATGTTA
Source organism: Protomyctophum parallelum (assembly GCF_964188405.1). Classification (NCBI taxonomy): domain Eukaryota; kingdom Metazoa; phylum Chordata; class Actinopteri; order Myctophiformes; family Myctophidae; genus Protomyctophum; species Protomyctophum parallelum. Next base: position 3,854,554 of record NC_139716.1, on the reverse strand, counting down.
ATTTGTGCACTCAATAGTTGCTGTGGGCTACTTTTGAACAAATGATTTCATCATTCAGCCATGCCATTGTTCTCCAGAGCCACTATTAAAGCAATGCCATTATGATTATAGATCCGGTATATATGGATGCTGAGGTTCTGTAATATTAATAATGCAGAGCTAACATTATCTTATCAACATCACTTGTAACATGTCAGTTCAGATTGTGTGTTAACGTTGTGATTATTGTCTCTACCTATTTTACAGGTATCTTACCACTGGTCACAACTACCTGGCCATCTCCAGCAGTTTCCGTGTTGGCCGCTCCACTGTGGTTGGCATTGTGCCCACTGTGGCAGCTGCCATCTGGAACACCATGGCTGAGGACTTCATGCCTGTGCCAAAGAAGGATGATTGGAAGGCTATATCCGATGTATTTGGTGAGAAGTGGCACTTTCCTCACTGTGTGGGTGCCATAGATGGCAAACACATTGCCATCAAGGCACCCGACAGATCAGGATCGCTCTTCCACAACTACAAAGGGCACTTTTCAATTGTCCTGCTGGCTGTGGTGGATGCTCTTGGCTTGTTCCGTGTGGTCGACGTATGTGCGTATGGGGGTGGCAGTGACGGTGGGGTACTTGCAGTGTCTCATTTTGGGCGGGCTCTGACGAGGGGTACACTGGACCTTCCCGATGATGCCCCGCTCCAAAATGCTGAGCACCTGGGGCCACTTCCGTACGCGTTTGTGGCGGATTTGGCTTTCCCTCTGCGCCAGAACCTGCTTCGCCCATACACGCGTCAGTCGCTCCGCACGGACACCCACCGTGGTACTTAAGACACGCAAAATACAGCCCTGTGAGTTCCAATGAACCTGAGAGCGATGCCGTCCAGGGTCACCCATGGCGGTAAGGTCAAAGGGGAGGTTCCATTTTCTTCTTTTTTGTCCTTTTTAGTTAGAAGATTGTGAGTTCCAATGAACCTGAGAGCGATGCCGTCCAGGGTCACCCATGGCGGTAAGGTCAAAGGGGAGGTTCCATTTTCTTCTCCATTTAATTTGTCTTCTCCTTGGATCGTCACCTTGTAGTGGTGGAGAAGCTTGTGAGTTCCAATGAACCTGAGAGCTATGCCGTCGGGAGCTTTGCTCCTGGTAGGGTCACCCATGGCGGACAGCTCAAGGGGGAGGTTCCAGACGAAGTGCGATCCAACAGACACATGCTGACATTCCAGGAGCATCACAACAGCTGGGAATGAGGATCTGAAGGCTGCAGCAGCATTGAGCCCCTACTATTCTTGGACTCTATGCGACTGGATCCTGACCCACATCTGTTAATGACTGCTGAATGGCTGTCTGTGTGCCCGTCTCCCCATGTGATGCAAACGCAAAGGTATCCTCCCGAAAGTGAATGTACACATGACATCCCTTATTTCACCTGACAGTGGATGACCACCACAAATGAGCTGGACATCCTGCAGTCAAAATGACCAAAATCTCCATCCGGCCCGGTCAGAAGCTAACAGCACTGTTACAAGCAACAGTCTACAAGCTACAGGTCCACAGTGTCATGGAGTACGCCTCACTCCATGACTCCATGATGAGTGCTCCACCTACAAATCTCGGTCTACTTGAAGGAGGAAGGCTCTCAAAATAATTTGACTTGACCAGGAGGACACTGCCAGTACAACACTCTCCATCGACAACCATAGCCACAGAAGACACATTGCTGCTGCTACAGTCCTTTACAAAATGCCCCCCCCCCCCCCCCCCACTGCCCTAGGGACCTCCAGGACATGCTCCCTCCACCACAAATCAGATGGCGAAACACCCACCTTATATGGCACAGCTCCAACACCCCCCCCCCCCTAGGCTCCAATACACGCACATTGGACAGAACCTTTCTCCACACAGCTGTATGTGGGTGGAACAGCCTACCAGAGCATGTAGTTGACTCCATCACAGCCAATGGCCTTCAAGCCTTTAAACGTGGAGTTCATAGAAACCTCCTGACCACCCCCTCACACTGACTGTTGTGCTGCAGTGAACCGTAGGATTGGCCAATGGAAATATATATGCAGTGACAGATGACACTATGATCCCAGGTAAATGTCCCTGTGAAGCAGTAGTAACATGTAGTAATATGCATTATCAATCTCCCCACTGACATTATTGAACACACTGAGTTTGGACATATACTGTCTTATCACTGAAATCAGTATACACATGCTTTTTAAGTTTATATATACCTGAACTAAGTTGTTACATGTCATTTCTGATTGTGTGTTAACATTGTGATTGATTTTTCTCTTCCTCTTATCCAGACACCATGTCACTGGTAAATAATATCACTACATTTGCAAAAGCGTCCTCATACCAAAGTCCCTCATCACAGCTGAGTTGACACGAGAAGTTGATGATCAGTCTACAGTGAGCAGTGTCCCCATGAGCAAGTAACACATGTAGGAGCTACACACTACTCCTCCTACTTCCACAGCTGACCTACGTCACGCTGACAAACCAAAGGATTCCTAGTGCAGCTACAAAAGAAACTATCATCCGAGGTAACGTCCCTGTTAAAGCATTAGTAACATGTAATAATCTGTATTCTCCGATTCCCCACTGTCATTGCTCAGTGCAAACATGTACATCTGCTGTCTTTGATTCATGTCCACCTATCTCTGCAGAATGTTGAAGGAGTCAGTGGAGGAGTACCTGTCCCTGCAGGAAGTGCTGTGCCAAGCTGCTCAAAGAGGAGGCCTTCCTGGAGGGACCAGACCACCTGATCTCTAGAGCAAAGGTCAGGAAATGATGTGTCTGCCTGTGTAACTCTGTTAGTAAGATTGGATATAGACCGATTCCGTAGCAGTTTCATGGTCGCAGCCTACGTATTTCCTGTAGGCGGAGCCGGCATAGCTGCAGGGTTTAAATCCTCACCAGGCACACCTCTTCTACTATAGTGAACGGCAGAGTGACTGATGTTTAGTCTGCCTCAAACGTTACTCTTTTACCTCCTTTTTACTAACACTAACATTACAAATATGCCCAGAACATCGTGATGAACCTGTGTAGTTTATGGCTGCTCCAACAGTAGTGGCAACATAAAAAAGAAAAAGAAAACGGAATGTCAAAATATCCACCGTGACTTTATACCTCATACTTTAAATGCTTAGTATGAGGTATAAAATACAGCAGCCTTGTGTTCATAAAACAGAAAGATTGGGTATTGGGTAAGACTGACGTTATGTATCTTTCAGGACCTTTCACTGCTTCGTCTCAATGGCTCTGGTCTCAGCCACCGTGGTGGATATTTTGACATTCCGTTTTATTTTTATTTTTTATGTTGCCACTACTGTTGGAGCAGCCATAAACTACACAGGTTCATCACATGTTCTGGGCATATTTGTAATGTTAGTGTTAGTAAAAAGGAGGTAAAAGAGTAACGTTTGAGGCAGACTAAACATCAGTCACTCTGCCGTTCACTATAGTAGAAGAGGTGTGCCTGGTGAGGATTTAAACCCTGCAGCTATGTCGAGTCCACCTACAGGAAATACGTAAGCTGCGACCATGAGACCCGCTACGGAATCGGTCTATACTGCTGAGGTTGGATACCACCTCCCCAGCCACTGCAGATATGCTACTGTATGTCCAGAGATTATAAAAATACGTGTGAACATGTGTGCAGGTACTCTGACCTGGACCAGTGGATCTCCCAGTACCAGACAGCCTTCTCCAGCCTGCAGGCCATAAAGCTGGCCATGCCTCGGTGAGATGCAGTGATACTGTGCTGTCATATGTGCACTCCTTGCAAATGAACCCATTAAGACTTCAGCTCGATTCTACAAAATGTTTTCTAAATCATGAAAAACCTATGTTTCTATGTCAGTGGTCCTGAAACTATTTCATATCAACGACCCCTAGAATTATATGTATTTGGCCTCCGACCCCCATCTCAAAATATGTTGTTCCAGGGACCCCACAGAAGCAAACATTTGAGTTAAAAACGTTTGTTTTGAAAGAATATATGTTCCAAATTTGAGCCACATTTTCACAAATTTTCAAAAACAGCAAATCAACAAGCTTGTAGCACAGCACCAAGTGCCTCGTTATCAGCTTGTAGATCTGCTATTTTTCAATAGCTAAAGTATAACAATGCTTAAAACACCAAAAGGGGTTTCCGTCCTGAATTTGTTAACAATATCAACCTGGTATGGCACTCCTACTATGCTTGACACAGTAGGTGGATTGAACTATTGGTGCACAGGCCTTTGTCTGGCTGGCAGAATGTAGAACAGCAGGAATACTATTTAGGATACTAAAACATCATCATTGTGAATATTGTTCATTGTGTAGGAAACGCCACTAGCATATGGGACGCTCCTTTCAACACTATTTCACTGGCATTATATTTTTGCTCTAATCCATCCATGTACACCTGAACTATAATTATCAACCATGCTTGTTAACATTGATGATTGTGTACCTCTTTTACAGATATCTTTGCACTGGAATTGTCTATCACTCCATTTCCAAAAGCTTCCTCATACCATAGCCCCTCACCGCTGCTGTCACGTAGTGAGTACGTTCATCAGAGAAACGTGACACAACAGCCAGCAAGAGGATGGAACGGGGAACCTTCCAATTCCAAGACGGCCACTCCACCTCCTGAGTCACTTGGTAATCATGATATTGTAACACTTGGTGCAAATGGTCTCCCATAGTGAAGTACGTAGACAATGCTCACTTTCATGTGACCCAACAACATTAACAAATAGCCATTGAAAAACATGTCATAATCATTCATGCAAAGTCATTTAGGACGAATGGATCAGCAATGCCTATAGAAAATGCTTGATTTTCAGTCGTCTTGCTGTGTAACCCTTTAAAAGTTTTGAAATGCGACACATTTGGAATTACTTAACTGCAGTGTATCCTGCAACCTACTCCGCATGACTTATTTAGTTATTAATTTGTTTCAACGTGTGACTTTAATATAGTGTAAGCTGAGCTTAGGTTGCTACCAACCGGATTTACTTTTAGACATGGTTCAAACTAAATTTGCTGAGAGGGACCAAATGCTTAATTGTTGCTTATTTATTTTGGTCCGGTTAGCGTTCCCCACAGGACATTGTAAACGTAACCAAATATGCAAATGAGACATGGTCAGGCCATGGATCTATTGACAGAATAGGCTATTCCTGTGGAAGATTATTTCACTGACAAACTACAACACTTCTGTTGTAGTTTGTTTTTGGATATTATCAAATATCTGTGATGAAAAACAGTGAGTACATTTAATAGTCACTTATAGGCTCATTAAAAAAGGAAAAGGCATGCATTTCAGGCTACGGACAGAGGGCGTAACCCCCCACGCACGCGCGCGCACACACACACACACACACACACACACACACACACACACACACACACACACACACACACACACACACTCATGTCTAGCCACCCCTCTGCCGATTTTTTATTCATGACAAAAAAAGTCAAATAAGGGTTTCATTAACATAGGAATTAGGAATTGATTCTGAAAAAAACAAAAAACATGGTAATACATCAAATACATAAAAAATAATTAGTGATGCACCGAATATTCGGCCGCAGAAAAGATTCGGCAGAAAATGGCTAAAAATGCATTTTCGGCCTATTCGGTTTCGGCCCAAATAGGCAGAAAATATATCACTGAATAGTGTATGAAATTAATGCATTCAAAAGAGCTGAATAAATGTTTTATGGACCCATAACAGTGATTATTATTTAAGTTACGTTTTGCCATAACCATTTATTTTGCCATAAATTAGGTAGCTTTAAGGTACGGCCATGACAGCAATGGTAGGAAAAAAGATGTATAATATTAATCATATTCGGATATTCGGTTTTCGGCCAACTGTTTCCTATATTTGGTATTCGGTTTCGGCGCATCCCTAAAAATAATTGTCATCAAAAAAATATATATGGCCGTGGCTCAGCGGTCCAGGCACCTTGGCTGGTGATCCAGTCTGGCAGTGTGCCACGGGCTCGACTCCTGATCCCGACGGCCTTCACTACGTGTTGTTAGAATTGTCTGCGTTGCTTTGGTCGGAATTTTGTGCATCCACCAGTGCCTGGTGGATAGCCAGGCGAAGTTTGTTTTTGGACCTGGCTGTAAGCTTGTCCATTTCATGGCCTATAAAATAAACAAAATGGTGCGTGTCTGGTTGTAGGTCCCGTCCGTCCCTCAGCTGATGCAGAACATCACGCTCGAAGGCGTTGGGCTGCTGTTCGGACGCTGTGCTGTTCTGACCCTGTGCTGCACCCTGCCCAGACCCAGAGGCCGTCTGCTGCTGCTGACTGGATCCTATTCAACAAAGGTTCAACCATTTATTACATTGACTTTGTATTGTATTACACAACCATCATGTCAAATCTGACTATAGTCACACAAAGTTTAAATCAAATATTACATTGGGGTTGAGTTGTTTTTGTCTTGGCTTTGTACAAGTGTACACCACTTTCACCATTTGGTGTCTCTGACAGAGGCTGACCAACAGAGGCTGGTGGTCTGCCCTGATGGCTCCTGGTGGCAGGGTTCCACTGCCTGTAGGTGTGACTGCCTGATATGAAGTAAGATTTAATAGCATTATATAGAGCTTGTATTTTTTGGTGTTTGACTTGCAAATCCCAATGAGTTGTCTAAAGCTCTTACCATTTCCACTAGCTGATGGCACAGGACTCTGCTCAACCACAGCAGAGGCCTGTGGTCCAGTCAGATGACCGTACTGGTCACCAGTCACCTGACTGGACCACTGCTGGTTTGCCGACCCTGCCGAGGCCTGTGGTCCAGTCAGATGTCCTCTGCCTCTGCCTTTGCCTCTGCCTCTGCCTTTGCCTTTGCCTCTGCCTCTCCCACAGCTGGTGGCAGTGTGACTGACCTCTATGAAGTAAGATTTAATCGCAATTTGATATAGAACTTGAATTGTTTTTGGGTTAGATTCTTAAATGGAAATGGCTTCATTTGGAATGTCTTACCACTTTCAGCAGCTGTGTACAGCATGGGCCGGTGACCTGCCTGGTACCCAGGTACTGAGGTCGGCGATCTGTGGCCTGCTGACCGACTGGACCCTCGTCTTTTGGCTGCTATGAAGTAAAGTTTAATCATAATATGATATTGTGCTAGAATAGTTTTGGTTGCATTTGTAAATGTCAATGACTGTCTTTTACACCTTACCAGTTTCACCAGCTGGGGACTGCATATACCCAGATATATAGGGGTATAGGGGTCCAGGGGTGATGGGTCTGTGGTCTGCTGACCAACTCGGCCCTGCTGCTTGGCTGGTGTGCAGGTGTGCAGATGTGCTGTGACTGGCAACTATGAAGAAATTTAATCATATGATATTAAGCTTGATTTTCTTTTGTTGCATTTCTAAATGTCAATGTCTTGTCTGTACATCTTACCACGTTCAGCAGGCTGTGGACCTCTGGCTGGCGCTGACAGCAGAGACTGGGACTGGCTGGGCTCGTCTTCTATTAGGTAATGTTGCAAACATGTCAGTAGACCTTTCTATTGGATTTGTAAGCCCTAAAGCACAACTACATTTAGGATACATTGGTGGAATCTTTTTGGTGTTTGCTTGTGTGAAAAGTCTGCATTTGAGACCTCTTTCTGTACATGAGGAGATTATTCTGGATTCTTTAGCAACTTTAATCCAGCTCTCAAATGTTTGGAGTTCCGTCGTGGCTTTGTTACGACAAACCTAAAACTCTAGCAAAGTGTAATTTAGTTATTTGGATAACTATCACATGTTACCTTACCTGGTACATTCAGGTACACCAAGTCTAGGGTGTACTCTGGGTCATCCTCAAAGGCTGCTGGTGACCTTGCCACGTCCATGTCAGCTCCACGTTGAGTTGGCTCTGAAATTGTATAAAGTCTAAAGTAAGGTTTCATGTCTTAACATTTAGAGCAACGAAGGAATAAGAAAGCTTCTGCCGACTCCCTTCCATGAAGTAAAGTTCAAACATTTATTTAATTTGTTGTTCTTGTAAACATTTGTTCTGATTAATATGCATGTCTTATTTTTACCCCTTTCAACAGCAAACATGTCCTGCCTGGTAATCTGTGTGGCATCTGTAAAGTAAGGGTTAACATGTTATTGAATACAGCTTTATGGCTTGATGTTGAATTTGTTATTAGTTGTCTTATTACTAATATACATAATTCTCTTACCACTGTCATCGATGTAGGGGTGGAGGACATGGTGAAGCTGCACACTTCTTTCTATGAAGTTAGATTCAAACATATATTGTGTACACCTGTATGGTTTGGATTGGTGTTGTTTGTAAACTGTTATGATTAACATGCATAAATTGCATATATTACCTCTTTCAGCAGGAAACGGCGAGCTGGGCACCTGATATGGTGGCAGACTTCTGTCTATTAACAAATGGGAAAGAAAATGGAGGTTCAGAATTCCCAAGATTCAAAAGAAAAACAAATACATGAACACATTTCCAGAAATGTCATCATAGATAAGGTAAAATCAGCACTATTAAAAGTGTACAGATGCTTAGAACTAGAATCATCCTAGGATTCTCTCACGACTTTACAAAGGTCTTCTGGAAATGCAAGTTCACAATACATTGCATGTTAATGAAAGGTGTGCGACAAATTTGATAAACATCTTGGGAGACAATCTTTAAATTCTCCAGCTCAGAAAAGAAAAACCAAGGCTCTGGATGTTAGAGATGAGGTGATGCTAATCTTTTTGATAGAACTGTGTTCAGTCAAATTCACAACCACATGGTGAATGTCTGTGTAGACTGGAGCACCACCTCAAAATAATTATCTATATTATATATACAGATATATTAGAGAAGTTATACATATTTATATTATATAAATATTATCCCCACAATAGTATATAACTATATACTATAGAAATAATTTAGTTTTAACATTTTTCATGAGGGGTTAATGGAATAGCGATGCTGGCATTACATGTAGACCAGGGGTGCCCAGTAGATCACAAGGGCTGTGCAGGTAGATCACATGACATGCCCCTAAAAAGTATTAAAAAAACGTTCAAAGATATTTCTGGAATCTGCCACTTGAATTAAGGGGACTTGATTGATTGACATCAAAAAGGGCCTGTCAGCTCAAACCCACTATTTTGTTTTCAAGAGTGTTGCTGTGCACAAATGTCAGTAGCATTACAGATTAAATACAACAAACCCTACATATTCCATTTATCCCCCTCTATTTCCAATTCCAAGTGTATTTGTCTTGTAACGCCAGCTCTGCTATTCCATATTTAAACTATTTTCAGCGATGGTATACTATTCTTTTTTTCGGCGGGTAGATCTTGTTGAGCTTGTCATTTTGAAAGTAGCTCTCAAGTTAAAGTGTGGGCACCCCTGATATAGACAATAGTGGGGGAAGATGGAATTGTATTATTATTTTGTATACAACTTTGTAATGCTACTGTTTGTGTGCAACAGCAACACTCTTGAAAACAGTTTTGGAATGTGGGTTTGAACCAACTTAGCTTTTTGATGTAAATCAATCAAGACACCTTCAAGTAGCAGATGCCAAAACATATATTTCTCCATATTTAAATTATATATTTTTAGGGGCATGCCATGTCGTCTAGCTGAACAGCCTTTGTGATCTGCTGGGAGATTGCGATCTACCTTTTTTGCAGCCCTGGTGTTATTTCATTTTATTTTTTGGCAGTGCATTTGATACTTTATCGTATGTACAAGGACAAATAATGTAGCAGAGGCACAAAGACTGAATAGAAAAGCAAAACACTGTAATGTGACAAGCATTTATCTGTTCTTTTCCCAAATAAAAGTAAATAACAAAAAGGAAAAAAGGCTCTAAATGTGTGTTAAGTCTTGCATTTGTTAACAGTCATGAGTAATATGCGTCTCACCACTGTCAGGGAAGAGGTGGCGGCTGTGACCTGCTGCTGGGTGCTGCTGATGCTGCATTCCATCTGAGAAAAGTTCCAAACTTATTTATTGTGTACAATTCTTTAAGGTGTTGAATGTGGAAACGGCCATGAGTCATGTGTATTATTTATTACCTGCATTTCCAGCATAGAAGGGCTCCTGGGAGTCCTGGCTGACCTGCTGCTGATTGCTGTCTATAAAGGTTGAAAGATATATTGTAAAACGTAGGCCTGTTGTGTGCTGCCTCAAAACGGTCATAACAAATATTTCTCTTACCATTTGGAGATGGGAAATTGGAGGACGTTTCTCTCTCCGTCACATGGGGCTCCAAAAATGACATTATGTCAAACAGTGGCCATTTGTGGGTGACCCTCCCTTCACTGCCACTTTTGGGGTTTCTTAACTCCCTCCTCGTCCTGGTGTATTGGCTCCGGAGGCCTGCCCACCTATCAAAGCACTTTTGTGCTGAGTATGCAAGACACGGAAATGAAGCATGGCACAAATCCAAAGGGACACCCAGGAAGAAAAAAAAAAAGTTGTCCATTTGGGGTAGATATGTACTATAGGCCTATCAAAACGTTAAAGAATGATTCACTCAATCAACATGGTTTGTATTCTGTCCTATTCAAATTGTTGCCCAAGGCAATACACTGCAGAGGTCTGGGTTTACTCTACTCTACTCATCATACAGTTACAGTGGAGTCTACTGTATGATGCCTGATCCCTATACAACAAGCATCTCTCCTTCATATTTGTCTTACATCAAGTAGGCTTATACCATTTCTTGATTCCAAGCAGTGTATAATCACAGTATGATACACGTAGTGACAGGAATACAAGCAGAGTGGGCACCTCGATCATAAATAGGCTATTTTGTCCAAAATGTAGAAGTATTTGGAAAATGACCTTAAGTAATATACGTCCATGATTTGGACATATAGCCTCAATGCTGCATCATTATTATCTTACATCCTTCAAGGTATTGTTTATTGGGAAAATGAATTTATATAGAGGATTTGTAGCAATTACGCCAGAACTTTACACAGAGTAGACGCGTGACTCACGTACCTGGTGTAGCCGCTATCATTGCGGCCGAGCTACACCAAGCTTTTCAGCGCGTGTTTGCGCGCACACGCGAGACCCGCATACGCGCACAACTGGATGCGTGGGGCACGTGTACGCGCGTGTGCTTTGAAAAGCCGTGTGTGGCTCGACCGTATAGGGAATGCACTTGAATACGGTTTTCCTTCTGAATATATTTGATATTTGTGCACAGTTACACGCATTCAGAAATGCGCACCGGGAGCGCACTCGCTATTAGGCTAGTTTGCTAGCGCGCTCCCGGTGCGCATTTCCGAAGCACACATGTAGCAAAATGTTAGAATTACTAGACCTTATTGTCTTATTTAAGCATGTTCAAATCACATTTTGATGTCCTTTTTTACATTTTGGAACAAATTGCCTATATTTAATAGAGGTGCGCACAGACCCAATCCTTGCATGGTGCCAACCTATGCTGTTACCCATCCCATGCCATCTTATCCTACGTTAGGCTATATCTCGCCTACTTACCATCTACGTCTATCTCACGACCAATAGGCACAAATGCTGCCCATCGCATGTCCTTGCGCATATAATATGGATGCTGCTTATTATAAATAATGGGGTGGTTGCAGACACCAACGACCAGTCTTTCGTCAAATGATGCCATCGCCATGATGATCTCCTCTCGTCTGCGTCCCTGGGGGGTTACTAGCCTGTATATCTGCACACAATCAGTGCCAGATAGAATCTACAAATCTGGTACTGATTGTCGAACGAACTTTCCAGAACGTACCAGACTGGATCGGGACAGTTGCGCGTAACTTGGAGACTCCAAGTTGCGTCCGGGCGCACGGCTGTGTCTCCACGTTATCAGTACCACTACCACAGTAGGTGCCAAGTCTGGCACTGATTCCGTGTGTATGTATAGTAGCCTCCAGGTACGCAGACTAGCAGAGAGCATGGCATCATTGTGGAAAATTAATATTTTCTGTTAGCAACGACTCCATTATGTTTAATAAAGCGCATCCATTTTACCACAACACACGACTTGCTGCATTACAGGCTGTTAGCCATGACGCAGACGTCGATGGTAGGCTATAGGCGAAATATAGGATAAGAGATGACATGCGTCTCCAAGTTGGAGCCTCCAGGTTGCGCCTGGGCGCACGGCTCTCTCCTATCTGCAGTCAGACCGTTCACCGTTACTTCAGGAGAGGAGACGACAGATTGAAGAGTGCATGCCACTGGACACCTCGATGTTAATGTTATTAAAAAGAGAGAAAAAAAATCATATTTGAACCATAATCTGAAGTAGGCCTAATGTACAGTAGGCCCATTGGGCATAGCCAACACGGCACATCATTATCACATCTACATTTATCCTTCAACATTTCATGCCCAAAATGATTGTTTGGGAGCAGTAGCATTTTCAGAAATATAAATCATGGCTACGACTCTTTCATAATCTCCAGTCCAATGCGCACTGCTCATGCGAACTGAAAACATGTTCATTCATATTAACAGTTTTATTTTATTTTAACAACCAAGTCCGTGCAGTCAGGCGGATAACTATTGATTATGGGTCGGGTGGAATAACAAACTGATGCGAGGTGGAACGAGAGATCTGAAACTTCACGGAGTCGACGTGACACCTGAATTATTTGATAGCTTGCATGCAATCTCTTTTGATATGCTACTGTACTATTTCTGCAGGTTAGGACTCGGAGTAGCTCCGGTCCATTCTGCCAATGCATATAACAAATGCAAATAACGGGACACTCAGACAGTATGTCGCCAAGGGTTCACAATTTATTATACACATACAGAATTATATATATAGCTGAGTACATTTGTATATTCACGTACAGTCGTACAAGTAGGCTACACAGCATAGGCACTCAGATCATAACAGGGCAGAATCATATAAGCATTAGGCTATATGGACCAGAGGCTGCTAGGTTAGGATCGTGAATGATAAAATGCATGCACCTTGAATTATAACGTTTGTTTTAATTTTCTGTTCGGCCACGACGGGCAGGGATTATTTTTTCCTGTTGAATTGCTTACTGGAACAGACCAAACTACTTTACTTAACAATAACAACATTTTAGTTCCGAAAATGCATTTCCTCCTCCGCGTCTGCAGTCTGCACTCTGCTGAATAAAAACAACAACAGAGTGTGAAAAGACCGCCCAGTGAAGCGTAACAAACGGACCTTCTCTCCTATTGGTTGGGGGGTAAACCCAACCCTTTTTGTCTTGTCTGAAGTCCCACCCTGTTCTTCAGTCTTTCGACTACAAAATGTTTTCTGTCGCGTGTCTTGCCCCCCCCCCCCCCCACATAAAACAAGTTTGTCTGATTACACCACGTGACTCCCATTGGAAATGAATTGGGAGCTGTCTTGTCTGATGCGTTTCATCAGACAAGACAAAGATCTTTGTCTGATAGGTGTGACTGCGGCCTTCCAGAGAGAGATGGAGACACTACAAACTCTGCTGGAGACACAAAACAAACTGCTGGACATTGATTTTGATATGGACATGGATCTACACACTGCAGGTTAGTAGATTCTGAACAACACCAGCTTAGCTTAAGTAGCATTAAGCTATTTATTATGTTCCACAAAAGTCTACTTGAATAATCAAACTGAAAAGGTCAAATGAATAGCTCCAAAATAAATATTAAAGAAATAAATTAGTATGCTAGTAAGGTATGAAATAAGATCAACAACTGTATGCCTTCCCAGCCTCACCAAACATTTTCCATTGTTCTCAAAAGGCATGTCAAGAGACCTTAAACAGGCTACCCCACTTCCTCCCCCACTGAGCATTTCAAAATAAAATGCAAGTTACAATTCACTGTTCCAGAATCGCTGCAGAGGAGGTTTTACTTTGAAGGGGGAAGTGCAAAGAGGCTCACTAAATTGACATGACATAGGCCTACTTAAGTTTCTAATTAAATGTGGGGGCTACTATTAATCCAAATTATAACTTTTCAAAAAACAATATTTGATATACCTTTATATGAAAGGGAAACAAATAAATAAAACAAAACTGTCTCCAACACTTGTCATGACACAACTGAAGCCAGTTTTACACAATCTCTACATTAGGACAAGAGGCAAATTATAACTTCATCTTTTCCAAAACAATATCTGATCCCGACCTACTGTCCCTTATTATCGTAAAGTTGGGTTGTGTACACTGTTTATTTTTGCATCGAGGAGCCAATAGCCATGTGTGTCTGACTCTGTTGACTCTGTACGTCGTCGCGGCTAAAAACAAAGGGGAACCCTGTCTTATGTTTCGCCGTACGACCTGTTGCATCAGCGTGCTAAAAAATAGCTGATCTGCAAGCGAGTCACGACGTGTCGCCTCCACAACACGCTGTGAGCTAGTAGATTGGCTATTTTCAGCACGCGTAAAAATGGAGGATGAGACGTTCAGAAACTTTTGCCTTCACAGTACAAGCATCAGCTGTCACAAGTTGAAAAGAGATGTGGCATCATTATTTTTCACATGGCCCATAGGCCTATACGAGACAGAATCAAAATTAAAAAGGATTAGGCCTACAGATTCAGTGGCATTTCACATTGCAAAAGGGTGCAGGAAGAGTGGGCACCTAAACATTAAATTGGCTATTTTTTAAGAATTAAATTAAATTTGGACATATTTTGTAAACGTTTTCACTTGTTTAATCCCAAAGGGGATTTAGCTGTCTTTGTTTAAAAGGATCCCTGGCCAGACAAATATGCCTTGAAACACTATACTTGCCCTCTATAACTAACAATAAAAACACCTTAAATATATATTTTTTCTTTCATAAAATAAAGTTGGGTAGTTGGCTGTTTATCTTTCTAGTTCTAAGAGGAACTGCTCCTGTCGCAAGTTGAGGATGTCATATGACATATGTCCAGCCCCAGGGAATGCATGGCATGCACATGCTAATAAAAAGTATTTAAATATTGCTTTGATGCTCATTTTATTCTTAGGAAGTATTAAGTTGTTTTTAGTAGCATATGCATTCCATAGGGCTGAACTAGCTCTGGTCCATAGCCTTACTGCTTAAGGCTATGGACCAGAGCTAGGGCTGGACCACACATGGACATATCATCAACGTGCGATGGGAGCAGTCCCTATTGATTGAAACATTCTCTCTTTATGAAAGAAATAACATATTGATGTTTTTATTTATTTTTAAAGTGTTTTTAAAGTGTTACAAGTGTAATGTTTTAAGGCATATTTGTCTTGTAGCCAGGGATTTGGACTTTATTCCAATAGGAAAATTCACATTTGTTTGCATTTAAAAATAAAACACATTTTGAGACAATTTATTTATTTTACTGAAAGATAATCGAAATTGAAACCGAAATCGAGGTTTCAGAGAAAATAATCTTTATCAATTATTAATTATTTTTTTTGGCAAAATCGTGCAGCCCTAAGCACAACAAGTTTGAACCCATAATCATGTTTAGCTATGAAGATATTTGGCATAAATGGTCAGAGTCACAGGCAAGGCGCGTGCAGTGCCTTTTTAAATCCATTCTCCGCAGCTGTAAGAAAATGATTATTATCAAACTGAAAGAGCGCATATTATTTATTAACAGTTTGCAGAATTACAGTACATTTCAAGCACAACTCAATACAAAAACTGTTAACTGTGAGTGGACGACCCAATAAAAGCATTACACTTGTTTACAAGAGGGTCCACCATCAAAACATTTGGAGACGTACAAATCTACACTTCTATTTAACAGAATAGGAATTCATCGTAAAGGAAGTAAAAGGGGAAATATACAGTGAGGGGGAAAAGGGGTGGTTGGGTGAGGAAGGGTAGATTACAATAATGCTAATACTGCGGCCACATCGGTGAAATAATGTCGTGCATCAGCGCCAAAAATGACGGATACATCGTTGAGACCGATGTCGGGCTCTACTCAACACCGTGCTCTGCGAGGCGTTGAGAAGAGACTCGAGACACTCATTTTTTAAACGGTGGTTATCCTGACAAAATGAATAGGAGAATAATCTTTGAGTTGACAAAAGCACTTTGAGTTGCTCTGCTGATGCTACCTTCTCTCCCCTCCTCCTGTCTGTGTGTAAAGAGGTTTCATCTGAATATGAGGAGAGGAGATCCAGTCTGGTCCAGGAGGAACCACAACCTCCCCAACATCAGGAGAGGAGATCCAGTCTGGTCCAGGAGGAACCACAACCTCCACAGATTAAAGAGGAACATCAGGAGAGGAGATCCAGTCTGGTCCAGGAGGAACCACAACCTCCACAGATTAACGATGAACAGGAAGAGGAGACTGGTGAGTCAACTTTGACATTACTACGTAGGAATATGTGGTGCAATACTCTCGGGTAAAACAAATTCATACTTTATTAGAATTATTCTAACAAGACTAAAGGGTCATTCAGCAACTGTAACGATACAAATATAGTTTGGTAACTCATGGTCCCCTAAAAGACAGACAGACACACATGTTGTTTCCGCTTGTGCCACTACAAAAGTATAGCACAACAAGTTTGAACCCATAATCATGTTTAGCTATTAACACTCTTGGCGCCATGGCCAGATTCGAGCCATGTATGTAATGCCAAGGGGTTTCTTAGAAGACATATCTAAAGAATTATAGAATATTCTCAGTTTTGTCTTTGTGAACACACAATATCTTAAAAGAAGCATTAACATGTCTGCTATCATGGAAAAAAATTAACTGTGTTGATACAATTTACCAGTATGAAGCTGTAAGCAGCTGAATACAGCCTGTTTTCACCCAAAACAGCATTTTGGAAAAAGAGTTATGAGCATTTTAGTGAAACAAAGTACTTTCAAAGTACTTTCTACTAGGACTACATATCGATGACATATCTCAAATGAAACCTTATGGTGTCGACTTGAATAATAATAAAAAAAAATCTTCTCACATTTTCCATTATATAGATATGAAGCTCATTTTATAGCATGGTTTTTCAACTGATGGCTGTATTTAGTGACACCGATCCATCTTCAAAGGTCCATAACTCCAAAATGCAACATGATATAAACTCACCGTTTGTGTGGGATTCAGACAGACATTCCAGGGTATGTTTTGATATATATTATGTTCACATGGTCCGACCAGTACATCCTCTGTGGATCCATGTTTCTCAAAAATATGTTTATAACAAAAACCTAGTTTCAAGAAACATGCATCCAAAAGTTAGTTTCTATCATCTTCCATTTTGGAGTTCTAAGCAGTTTTATAACGCTTCGTCCAAACAAATATCTGGGAAAAGTGTGCAGAATAGACAGCAGGCATAACTATGATGTGAACTGTGAATGCCAGTCCCTTTTTATTTCCACCACACATCAGATCAATCAATCAAATTGACTTTTTACATTATAAATATATACACAGTTGTGCAATCATGTCTAGTAGCAAACAGTTGTATGTAGTGCAAACTGTAAGAAAACCTGAGGTTTACAGTATTCAAAAGGGTCCCAAGTAATTCAAGTACATTTGGTAGTTGGGGTACACCCACCTCCTCCCAGGCCCAGGCTGTGCAGTAAAGGAGATCTTGGTCGGCTGTCACCTGACACTAGACCACCCCGGAGTTGCAGACTCAACATCTAAGACAGGAATACACAAAACCATAAAATCAGTAAATGTAATAATTATTTCACCCACTTTTTTTTTTTTTTACTGTAACCTGTGATGACAAAAACCTATAAACACGATTTTGTTTTGTGCATTATCTTACCTTTTTCCATGGAAACGGCAGCATAAATAGCAGCCTCAATAGCATCCGCAGCAACAGCAGCAGTAGCGGAAGGCTGTTCAGTGGACATGTCGGCCGACATGTCTGTAAATATAAAACAATTTCAATCAATCCATTTAGTACTGTCATATAAAAGACATAATCTGGTGTAAAATAAATACATAGAAATGCAGAGACAGTGTAGTGTCTCAGTAAACTATAGGATCATAGAATGCAAAGACAGTGTATAGTGTCTCAGTAAACTAAAGGATCATAGAATGCAGAGAGACGGTGTAGTGTCTCAGTAAACTATAGGATCATAGAATGCAGAGACAGTGTAGTGTCTCAGTAAACTATAGGATCATAGAATGCAGAGAGACAGTGTAGTGTCTCAGTAAACTATAGGATCATAGAATGCAGAGACAGTGTAGTGTCTCAGTAAACTATAGGATCATAGAATGCAGAGAGACAGTGTAGTGTCTCAGTAAACTATAGGATCATAGAATGTAGAGAGACAGTGTAGTGTCTCAGTAAACTATAGGATCATAGAATGCAGAGAGACAGTGTAGTGTCTCAGTAAACTATAGGATCATAGAATGCAGAGACAGTGTAGTGTGTCAGTAAACTATAGGAGCATAGAATGCAGAGAGACAGTGTAGTGTCTCCAGGGCTCCAGACTAACATTTTCACAGGTAGCACTGGTGCCACCTACCTTTTCAGTTGGTAGCGCCACCACAAATTAGGTAGCACCAACTTTTTTTTGTATAGCGCCGCAGCGCTGTATTAATGCATGATCTTATCACCAAGGCTAGCACATGTTTTCTTGGCTGAAGCATAAATGCCTTAAATGAAGCACATAACATGTTATATTTCTCACTCACACATTCTATAGGAAATTATTATAATTAATTAACCTATAGTACATTTTTCCATATCGTTATTATCATTTGGCTACTGTACTGTATATGAAACAGAAATGAGACACACCCCTTACCTTCTGCATGGGCATGTTCAACCTAATGGCCAATATGGATATTTAACACTGAGGTGCCCACTGCCCACTCTTCCTGTACCCTTTTGCAATGTGAAATGCCACCGAATTCATAATCCTTGCCCACTTTCCTCCTGTCTTTTCTTTATATGGAATGAACATGTGAAAGCTGATGTGCTTTTATTGTGAAGGGGAAAGTTTCTAAACGTCTCAGCCTGCATATTTCCATGTGCTGATGTACAAGCTCACAACGTGTGGTGGACGCGACGCGTTGTGAGCTTGTAAATCTGCTATTTTCAGCATGCAAGACCACGTTGTACGACGAAGAATATACCAGGTTTCACGTGGGAGATGTATTTTGTTCGAGGCCATCATGTATGTAGCCTGGCCTGCATTCAGTCTATGGCCTGCACACAGCGCTACTCGACGCAAAATAACAAGCTATTGGAAGCTATTTTTCAACAACAAGTTTACCGTGTTTGGGGTCGGGGACGAGGCGCAGTCCCCCATATGTTGTGTCTGCTGTCTCCGTGGATTCAGCGACAGCAATGCACAGCATGCTCGCTCCAGGGAAACGTATGTGTACAGCCGATGCTGGAATCAGTTTCGTTTTTTTCGGGGTTGATCAGTGAGCGCGCCGCCGCTGTTGAACTCACGCGTGTCGTGTGTAGACCGGTGCAGACAGACAGGCAGAGAGAGAGAGGGAGGGAGAAAGAGAGGGAGGAGGCGCGGAATGAGCGAGAATAAAGTAATATTTTATTATCGCGCTAATGCCCGTGCTTCATGGTTGAGGCTGGGAGTGAAAGCAATAAGTAGCACCGGTGCGACCTCGTTCAAATTTAACTCGCACATTAAGAAATTAAGTCGCATATGCGACCTAATAGGTCGCACGCTGGAGCCCTGAGTGTCTCAGTAAACTATAGGATCATAGAATGCAGAGACAGTGTAGCGTCTCAGTAAACTATAGGATCATAGAATGCAGAGAGACAGTGTAGTGTCTCAGTAAACTATAGGATCATAGAATACAGAGAGACAGTGTAGTGCCTCAGTAAACTATAGGATCATAGAATGCAGAGAGACAGTGTAGTGTCTCAGTAAACTATAGGATCATAGAATGCAGAGAGACAGTGTAGTGTCTCAGTAAACTATAGGATCATAGAATGCAGAGAGACAGTGTAGCGTCTCAGTAAACTATAGGATCATAGAATGCAGAGAGACAGTGTAGTGTCTCAGTAAACTATAGGATCATAGAATGCAGCCTATGTATGTTTGTATTAGGGGTGCAACGGTTCAGTTAGACCACGGTTCGGTTCGAACCTCGGTATGGGGGCCACGGTTTCGGTTCGGTTTTGGTACAGTAAAAAAAATACACCCGTGTGAAGTGACCCCCAGGAACGCGCCCAGGGGGCCGGGCCGGTTCCGGCGAGCCGCCCCGTGTCCGAAACGGTTGAGAAATGACAGAGTTACTGTGTGCCGGTCCCTCTACTGTACCCTCTACTGTACTGTCACTGTACTGGCACACACAAAATCATCATATATACAGTTAATAATGTGCGTGTGTGTTTGTGTGTGTGTTAGGTTGCGCACATGTGGTGAAAAACAACCATGCTGTTTTCATGCTCATACCCAGCCAGCCAGGCAGTGACTTGCACCACTCAAAAAAGTTTATTTATAGCATTTTCTTTTCTTCTTTCTTTTTTTAGCATATATTATTTTATTAGGCATTTCTGCCTTTTCATTATTTTAAAGGGTAAAAAAAAACCTTATATTGCTATTTTAATGTGCCTCATCATTATTTTCAAGGGGAAGAAAATGCACCTATGCGCTCACACGGGGCAGTAAGCACATGCAGGGAAGAGGAGAGGGGGAGGGATTCACACAGTGAATGCGTCGTGTGTGTCGCACAGAAAAATACAAAAGTTTACAATAAGTCTACATGAGGATTTAAGGATATTATGCTCATATTATTAGAAGAAGGGCTTCTATCTACAGTCATGGATTGGACATGGAGTATTTAGTTGGGACCTTTCTGACAGAATTAATGTCCTGCTGCGGGTTGTTTTTGGTCTCTCTCTCCCTCTTAATTAGCACTCAAACAGCAAGTGCAGATGCAGATAAAACTTACAAAGACCGTGCTTAGAAGCCTGTTGGCACGAGGTTACTCCGCTGTGTGTGTCTCTGTGTATGACGATCAATAATTATTCCAAGAACGACGTATAAAGACGAGGGCTGGATTCTCCTCATCATGCCGTCTCTCTGTGTGTGTGTGTGTGTGTGTGTGTGTGTGTGTGTGTGTGTGTGTGTGTGTGTGTGTGGATGTGGGTGTGGCCTGACACAGTGCTACACTTCTGTGACCGAAAGAGTGCTAGACTTCTAAGTAGGCCGGTGTGTGACTGAGAAATACATTCTTCGCAGCTGTAAGAAATGAATGAATGCAAACCGAAATAGCGCGGTTCATTGGAGCGCATTGAACCGTGTATGCTGTACCGAAACGGTTCGGTTTTAAACCGAAAACCGTTGCACCCCTATAGTTGTATCCCCAGTAAACGTGAAGCCAAACTTCATGTAATCATCACGGTACAGTCTGGCAGGGGCTTTCTTTGTAGGCGTTGTGTTGGTAGTAGTCGACGTTGTTGTTCCCCCCCGGCGGCGAGGGAGCGCTTGCTGTGCCGTCATCAGATCAGGCTATTCAATTCAATTCAATTCAATTTTATTATAGTGTCAAATCATTGTCTCAAGACACTTTACAACCAACAAAGATCCACCCAGAGCAAGCAATATTGCGACAATGGTAACGAAAAACTCCCCTTTAGGAGGGGAGAAACGTCAGGCAGAACCCGACTCTAGGGTGGGCGGCCATCTGCCTCGACCGTGTCGGGGGGGGGGGGGGGGGGGGTAGAGGGAGAGAGAGAGAGATAGACAGAGAGAGGCTAGTGTTACTTTGGGTCAAAATCTCACGGCACACCTGGACAGATCAAACGGCACAGTAAAGTGCCGCGGTACATAGGTTGAGAAACACTGCAGTGTTGTAAGGGACAGATGCACACCCCTATACAATAGAATCGTCTTGTAAGGGACAGATGCACACCCCTATACAATAGAATCGTCTTGTAAGGGACAGATGCACACCCCAATACAATAGCCAATCTACAAGCTCACAACGTGTCTGTCGATGTAGATTGGCTATTTTAACTATTAAAAAAAAAAAATCAGGTAGTTAACCCCCTTGTGGCCAAGAGCACGTCAGGCCCATATACTGCCATGTTAATTGACGTGTTAAATCAACAAATCCCTCGTGGCCAATGACGTTATCGACGTAGTAGACGTACTGCCCTGTCAGTACGTCTTTTTATAACAAAATATTGCAATTGTTTGACATTTTTAAATTATTTTTATGTAATCTACCAAAAACCGGCCGAAACCCGCGCGAACGTGCACTATCGTGCACGCGCGCCGTCTCTATGTGATCCGCGGCAAAAAATGTGATATTTTGGGATGTTCCTGGCCGTTTTTAAGCTTAATTTGAATAAGTTATGAAAAAGCTAATGTTAGCTTAGCAATCCGGACAGCCAAGCTATATGCTAGGGGTCATAGTAGCCTCCTTTGTTTACCTACGTTTGACAGGAAGTGATTTAGCCAGATTTGATACTTTTGTCAAAATCAGAATAATGGAACGTTCCCGCCATCTGGTGGCACTTCTGGGTATTAAGTTGAAAATGAGAGTAAAACGTGATGTATTTTATTTAGATCGCTGATCCCTCTTATTGCATTAAAATGACGAATTAAGAAATGGGGCATTGGCCAGCATTGGCCAGATTTGGCGACTTTTTGAATGGCAATCGAAAAATGTGAGATGACCACAATGTCACGAAATGTCTCGTTTTATAGCTCCAAGTCACTACTTTACAATGAAAAAATAATTATGATTATAGCTTTTTCCATCGTTTACTTATAAGCTTTTTAGTAGACCTTGGTTTCAGTGATAAGTCAAACCAAGGTGTACTAAAATGCTTATAAGTAAACGATGGAACATGCTAGGAACATAATTTCTTTTTCGGTGTAAACTAGAGACGTGCAGCTTTAAAATCAGATATTTCGTGACATTGTGGTCATATCGCACATTATTCTATTGCCATTCAAAAAGTCAGCCAAAGCTCGCCTAAGGCACAATAAGATGTTATTAAGCTTGGCCACTTGGCCATTAGAGGGTTAAAAAAGGCAAAGTAGTTTAGGGATAAGGGGTTTAGCATGGAGATATGTGTGTGTGTGTGTATGTATGTATGTCTATATATATATATATATATATATATATAAAGGGACTCCTGCACATCCAAAAAGACCCGCAGGAGGTGCAAGTCTAGTTAGCCGTGAGCTTCGTCAGGTGCTAGCACCTGACGAAGCTCACGGCGAAACGCGTCGTGCTAATAAATAAGTTTGATGCAGTAAGTTGTCCGTCTCTGTTCCCTGGAGTGTGCAGTCCCTTCCTCGGAAGGTTTTTCTCTTTTTGATATATATATATATATATACTGTGTATATATATATATATATATATATATATATATATATATATATATATATCTGTCTCTCTCTCACACACACCCTTACTGAATTGTTTCTACTGGTGATTTCCACAGAGCACCACAGGGAGAGGTCTCCTGTATCTATAGAGATGGCCTCCAAAAGACTTTCAACGGTGTCAGAGGAACAGCCAGAGGTGGACCAGAGAGGTGTACAGTTTGATGCGAAGATGCAACCTGTAGTTAAGTTGTACCGTATAGGTATGTGCTGTTTTGTTTACTTACTTACATAACATATTCTTATCCGTAGTCGGGTTGCGGGGGCAACAGCTCCACCAGAGTGTTCCAGACTTCCCTCTCCAGAGCAACATTAGTGACTTCCTCCTGGGGGATACCGAGACGTTCCAAGGGTCTGGTCTTGGTCTGCCCCGGGGTCTCCTCCCAGTGGGACGTGCCTCGAGGACCTCCCTAGGGAGACGCCCGAGAGGCATCCTAACTAGATGCCCGAACCACCTAAGCTGGCTCCTTTCCAGGCAAATAAGCAGCGACTCTACTCGAGTCTCTCTCGTGTGACTGAACTTCTCACCCTATCTCTAAGGGAGATGCCAGCCACCCGTCAAAGAAAACTCATTTTGGCCGCTCTTTCGGTCATGACCCACACTTCATGACCATAGGTGAGAGTAGGAACACTTAACACATTGATTGCTAGAGTTTTCTATTTGCTCAGGCTTGGTGGTGCTGAGCGATTAACATTGGGACTTCTGAACTTTTTCGGGGCCCACAGCGAGGGGCCTCTTATAGCGAGAATCACACCGCATAAATCAAAAGGAAGCCAAACTAGTCCACTTCAATTTAAAAAAAAAATGATTCTACCATCTTCCATTCTGGAGATATTGACCTTTTTCTAACACCTGCTTTTCGCAGCACGCTGCTCTTTTGAAAAAACAGCAGAGATATGGAAGGTTGAAGTTGACAGACATTGACAGACAGATATAAAAATGAACACAAATAATATCATATACATACTACACACTGAATGAAAGCCCTGAATGTCTACTTTTAGGAGGAAAACAAATACAAAAACAAATACAAAGTGAGCAGTGCAATGTTGCGCAACATTGCACTGCTCACTTCACAGGGGTGTGATTTTCATTATTATTACAGTAGAAGTATTTTTCTTATGAAAGCAGAGAGTCTTCTGTTTCATACGGTATATAGTATGTACATGTCGCTATCGGCCTTATTTTGTGAATAATAGTTCTTCTGGTCCATGCATTTTCTGAAATCCTCTCTGGTGGGCGCAAGCTGCATTCAATAGCCAATTACTGACAAACTATATTTGTATATATTTGTATATTTGTTTTCCTCCTAAAAGTAGACATTCAGGGCTTTCATTCAGTGTGTAGTATGTATATGATAATTCTGGGTGCCTGCCATGCAATGGCAGAAACACAGGTTGAAATCCGCAACACATACTTAATCGTAATCATCAAGACACGAAACTTTGACGTCTACGGCCGGCCGCACGGTTTACCAAAGCCCCTGGGTGCCTGCCATGCAATGGCAGAAACACAGGTTGAAATCCGCAACACATACTTAATCGTAATCATCAAGACACGAAACTTTGACGTCTACGGCCGGCCGCACGGTTTACCAAAGCCCCACAATATATACATCGAAACGTGCGGCTCGGCCGGGAATGGTGTGCTTGTGCTTTTCTTTCCGTTTCGGGTTACCGTGCCGACGTAATTCGCAATAAACGACGCGAAAAATGCCCCATGCAAAGTCAATGGGGAAACGCGGGTAAAAACTGAAAACGACACGTTACTTTGGAGCCACATTGCTCTGGCATACTGTTACGTAGAAACACGATTTAAACCTCAAACAGCACACGAGGCCATCGACTTTGTTGTGGTTCAGACGGAATTCGAATGCGTTGCACGGTTTGCCCGCTATCTCAGTTCAAAGTGTGTGTGGTCTGAGCAAAACTCTCGACTCTCAGTGTCGCACGGCCAGAGAGAGAGCGGGTCAGAGGGAGAAGCCAATGTGAAAACTGTAGCGAAATTCTCCGAACAAATCGTCCTCACGGCCAAAATATTAACTTTACACGCATGGGTTTTGGTAATTTTGTAGCCACACTCGTCCTCTTTCACCCAATGTCACAACCACAGCCCAGATTCATACGGTACGTGAACTACAGCCCTGAAAGCGACAGGTGTACCATCATAATGTGTCATAGAACTTCATGTTAACTGCTTGAATGAGTCAGCAATTTTTTCATCACAAACACAATTTCTTAACTCGCTCTTATGACCACGTGTTTTATCGTACCAATACCACGATCGCACACGGCGTACCTCAATGTCTCGGGTCACTCACGGCGAAAACAAAAATCACATTCGACTTTTACTTTTTGCGCTAGAGCAATTTGTTCGGACCGTATGTCTGAACAAATTCTCTCATTGAGTCAGTGTGTTTTTTACTTTCAATAGTGGGTGCATTTGCATAGCGTATCCCAGCTGAAAATGATACATTGTTAATGATTCAAGGTGAAGTTGACCACCTCTCACACACGAACGCACACGCACGCACATGCACACATGTGCACGCACACACACACACACACATTGAAAGTCAATGGAGACAATTGGGGAAACACGTAACTCTGTCATTTCTCAACCGTTTCAGACGCGGGGTGGCTCACCAGAACCGGGTTGCCCCCCTGAGCGCACACACACACACGCACGCGCACGCACACACACAAACCCTGTCTTCCTATTGGCTGGCCTTTACACAGCTCCAAATATTGCTTACAACATGCTACAGCCTCAAACTTTGGTACATGGACGTAGACCATCAAGAGGAACAAGCTGTAATGGCTTAATTGCTTAAGCCCCGCCCCTCTGTATTCCTATTGGCTGGCCTTTACACAGCTATAACTTGTGTTTGCAACATGCTACAGTCTTGAAACTTGCTCCATGCACTTAGACCAAGTTGACCACCACTCGCGCACACACGAACGCACATGCACACATGTGCACGCACACACACACATTGAAAGTCAATGGAGAAAATCGGGGAAACACGTAACTGTCATTTCTCGACCGTTTCAGAAGCAGGGCGGCTCGCCAGAACCGGGCCGCCCCCCTGAACGAAACCAAATGGACCCTTACAGCTCAGACATCTTAGCATGTTAGCATTAGCATGTTAGCATTAGCATGTTAGCATTAGCATGTTAGCATTAGCATGTTAGCATGTTAGCAGCATGTTAGCATGTTAGCATTAGCATGTTAGCATTATATCATTAGCATGTTAGCATTAGCATGTTAGCATATTAGCATGTTAGCATTAGCATGTTAGCATGATAGCATTAGCATGTTAGCATTAGCATGTTAGCATGATAGCATTAGCATGTTAGCATGTTAGCATTATAGCATTAGCATGTTATCATTAGCATGTTATCATTAGCATGTTAGCATTAGCATGTTAGCATTAGCATGTTAGCATTAGCATGTTAGCATGATAGCATTAGCATGTTAGCATTAGCATGTTAGCATGATATCATTAGCATGTTAGCATTAGCATGTTAGCATATTAGCATGTTAGCAGCATGTTAGCATGTTAGCATTAGCATGTTAGCATTAGCATGTTAGCATGATAGCATTAGCATGTTAGCATTAGCATGTTAGCATTAGCATGTTAGCATGATAGCATTAGCATGTTAGCATTAGCATGTTAACATGATATCATTAGCATGTTAGCATTATAGCATTAGCATGTTAGCATTAGCATGTTAGCATTAGCATGTTAGCATGATAGCATTAGCATGTTAGAATATTAGCATGTTAGCATTAGCATGTTAGCAGCATGTTAGCATTAGCATGTTAGCATTATATCATTAGCATGTTAGCATTAGCATGTTAACATGTTAGCATTAGCATGTTAGCAGCATGTTAGCATTAGCATGTTAGCATGTTAGCATTAGCATGTTAGCATTAGCATGTTAGCATGATAACATTAGCATGTTAGCATTAGCATGTTAGCATTAGCATGTTAGCATTAGCATGTTAGCATTAGCATGTTAGCATGATAGCATTAGCATGTTAACATTAGCATGTTAGCATGTTAGCATTAGCATGTTAGCATTAGCATGTTAGCATATTAGCATGTTAGCATTAGCATGTTAGCATTAGCATGTTAGCATTAGCATGTTAGCATTAGCATGTTAGCATGATAGCATTAGCATGTTAGCATTAGCATGTTAGCATGTTAGCATTATAATGTTAGCATGATAGCATTAACATGTTAGCATGATAGCATTAGCATGTTAGCATTAACATGTTTGCATGATAGCATTAGCATGTTAGCATGATAGCATTAGCATGTTAGAATGTTATCATTAGAATGTTAGCATTAGCATGTTAGCATTAGCATGTTAGCATGATAGCATTAGCATGTTAGCATTAGCATGTTAGCATTAGCATGTTAGCATTAGCATGTTAGCATTAGCATGTTAGTATTAGCATGTTAGCATATTAGCATGTTAGCATTAACATGTTAGCATTAGCATGTTAGCATGATAGCATTAGCATGTTAGCATGTTATCATTAGAATGTTAGCATTAGCATGTTAGCATTATGTTAGCATGATAGCATTAGCATGTTAGCATTAGCATGATAGCATTAGCATGTTAGCATGATATCATTAGCATGTTAGCATTAGCATGTTAGCATTAGCATGTTAGCATTAGCATGTTAGCATTTTAACATGTTAGCATATTAGCATGTTAGCATTAACATGTTAGCATTAGCATGTTAGCATTAGCATGTTAGCATGATAGCATTAGCATGTTAACATTAGCATGTTAGCATGATAGCATTAGCATGTTAGCATTAGCATGTTAGCATGATAGCATTAGCATGTTAGCATTAGCATGTTAGCATGATAGCATTAGCATGTTAGCATTAGCATGATATCATGTTAGCATTAGCATGTTAACATTAAAATGTTAGCATGCTAGCATGTTAGCATGTTAGTATTAGCATGTTAGCATTAGAATGTTGGTGGCAACGTAATGCGCAATGAACTAAGACAAAATACTCATTGAAAGTCAATGGGGAGACCTGGCTCACATGTAACCAAATGGACCCTTCTGAGAGGCTAAATGTCATCAAATGGTGGTCCGTGGCTCAAATGCTGCACAGACTTGGCGAGCTTCAGGCACCCAGTAAAATGTCTTGACATTTTTTTTCTAGTAATTTATTTATGTTTATATCTGTTCAGATTTATAGTTTGCTACGATTTCTTTGTTAGTTTAGGTTTAGCAAGCTCTCCATTTGATCATTCAAACTGGCATGCAAATTTATGGGATTCAGATCGTTCCCTCGTTCTCCTCCCACCATGCTGTATCGGGAGGAAGAGGTTTTGACACATCAATTGAACAATTTTAAATGTTTACACAGCTTACACAATTACACCATACAACTGTCTTAAAACACTACACAAATCAATCGCACTGTCTCTCACTGTTCTATGACAGCTGCAATGCGACACCTCCGCTGAGTTCTTCTGCCAGCTCGGTGCCCGCCCCCTGTTCCAGGGGAGGGGCGTGTGTGTGTGTGTGTGTGTGTGTGTGTGTGTGTGTGTGTGTGTGTGTGTGTGTGTGTGTGTGTGTGGCTTCCCTCATGCGATGCAGGAGGGGGATCAATGCAGGGGGGGGGTCATGTGTGTGTGTGCGCGTCATGTAGTTTTACTTATTCATGACGGAATCCGCAGTCACTGCACTTCATTTTGACCTTTCCTTTTCTGCTCTGATCAGAGTCCCCTGCCGTGACGTTTCCACCGGCCGGACTGATCGATAGAGCTCTGCAGATCTTTTTCCAACTCCCGCTTGGTTTGAGCTGTTGAGGAGTGGGTAGACCTAGCAATCCCAACATGACGATCTCCGCCCGGTGAACTTCGAGGGCTTCCTCGACGGGGTGAAGGTTGGGCTAATGTCTGTTACCCCCAGTCCGCCACTTTGGGTAGTGGTGGTTACTGGGGGACACCGCAGGGCCGGCATCACAGATTCCGCCCCGGTGAAATTCAGAGCGGGGTGATGCCTTCTACTGATGTCTGGTTGACCCCTGACACTTCTGTCCAGTTCTGTTTGACTAACAGGAGCGTCAGGATCCCGTTGTGGGTTTTGCCACTGCTCTGTGGCGGTTGACGTCCTGTGGTACCCCACGTCGGACGTAGGTTCCGCTGGGCTCTGTGGCGCCGTGACCAGCCGCTTCCTGGCGACTGTTTCCTGTACGGCTGTTGAGGGCGCTGATTCTTCTGCGTGGTCCGCGCAGGTTTGATGCTCCTCTGGGTTTAGCACTGCTGTCCTGGCGTCCTCCGGGCTCCCTAGCTCCGTGTTGGGACTCTGCTGGGCTCTGTGGCAGGCTTCGTTGATGTCCTCCGTGCTAGCCACACGTAGAGATTCATCTTGTGTGAGAAGGCTGTGGAAGTGCCTGGCACCGACGGCGCTCTCATCAGCGGCTTCCGGTCCCTCCTCCTTGACCCCCACCCCAGCTGACGGTCCCCCGTTCTCCACTGGCTGGTGGTGTTTGACTCCCGCTGACTCAGCTGTCGGTGTCGGTGGACCCCCGCTCTCCACTGGTCCCAGCAGGTGGTCTTTCGCCCCTGCTGGGTTAGCTGTCGGTTGTCCGCTGCCGATCTCCACTGATCCCAGTAGGTGGTCTTTCGTTAGTAATTTGAATTTGTTTAATTCTTTTACGAACATTTTGTAGTCGGCAAGCATTTTTATAGCTTTTTCCGGACTTATGAGAGTTTTATTTTCTTCCATTAATAAATGTAAGACTTTAAGAGTTTTCTCTAGCTCTTTTATCGCCATCGACCCTGTACAAACTAATTTGTGTAATTTGTCAGATAGCTCAGTCCACTTTGGCTCTAATTTTATCCAAAACGCAGCCTTTACGAACTGTCTCATATTTTGGTATTTGTTAGTGTAGATTTTAATTTGATCTTCCACTTCTCCAGCGATTTGTGTCAATTTAGCTTCGATTAATCCTTCCGAATAATCTGTGGAGCTATCCACCACGTTTTCATAAGCTATGTTGAGGTTCACAAATGCGGTTGCCTTTTCGGCGTTTGTTGTATCCAACACTAGACACTTAGACGCTAATTCATCGAATATTGATTGGTCTAATTCGCTTTTAACTTTTAACTCGTCGATTAATAAATCAGCCATTTTACTTCACCTATCAGGATTGGCCTGAATCTTTGGGATTTTAGTATTTTAATGGATTTAACACCACGGTTTTATAGTTTTTTAGCTTTGACAAAGAGTTTAACCCGGATGGCGTTTGTTTAACGGTCCCAGATTGAGATAGCTTTAAGTATTTATAGTTTCCTAACTATTGATTAATACCCGCTCCCTTGTTTTACAATCAATTCGTGTTTAGCATTTAATCTAGTCCTGTGTGTTGGTCCCCCTGGTTACATGCATGTTTCTTGGTCCTGCAATTAACATACTTGGGGTTTTTTATTGCCGACCCCTCCCTCTGCTGTGTTCAGCTTGAGAGTGCCTGTTAACCATCACTGCCCATCCCCCGCTTATAGCTGGGTATGGTGTTCCACTGTTGGAGGCTTTGAGGACAATTTACCTACCCCTCCCTCTGCTTTCTGCTTGACAGAATAAGTCAGGAGTGCCTGTTGCCACACTGCCCGTCCCCCGCTCTTAGCTAGGGGTGGTGTTCCAGCATGGAGGCTTTTGAGGATCATAGGCTACTGCTAGTTAGCAGTTAGCTTTGGCGGCCATCTTTATCCTTGTTGAAGGCAAGAATTAACATGGACCTAATGCTTCTTTGCTCCTAGCTACAGCAATCCACCCCAGATCAATGACCGCTAGCTTGCTTCGAACCAGAGGCTAATAGTCTTTGATTTTGGAGTAGTTACCGAAACCCAGAGCACAGAATCATTAGTCCGCCTGTTTGTTAGTTAGTGACTTTTAGCTCAGTTCTTTAACGCCCTTTATCTAAGTTTGCTGGCTCTCTGTCTGGAGCTCTGTGCGAAACATTGGATTTCTAGCAGTACTGTTTTTGCTGTTTAGTCCTATTTGTAGATTTAGCTCAAGGCCAATTTACCAACTATGCTTTAAGACGTTGCGTCTAGCTGTGATATTTCTACATTCTAACTTTTTGTTTGTTTACAGTAATGCTCTGAACGTTGTATTCCTAGCATTGTTTTACTGTGATCTCATATGGAGTGTAAAATAAACCGTAATTATGATAATAATTACTATCTATGGGTTTTTTACTCATATGGAGGTTGTTACAGTCGACCGTAATTATGATAATAATTACGCCGCTGGTTTTTTACTGTTATGGAGTTTTAAAATGAACCGTAGTTATGATAATAACTACACTCTATGGTTTTTTACTGTTCAGATTTATAGTTTGCTACGGTTTCTTTGTTAGTTTTAACATTAACCGTGCTATCTAGCCCCTCTGAAAGGATTACAGCTTCACATAGGGTCAAAGTATTTACTCAAATCTCAGGCCATTCGCAACCTAAATAACATAACTCATTTGTATTTTATATATATTTATTATATGATTTCATAAGCATACATTTGACACAACGAGCCTAGCTATTTAGATCGGGTTAGTGATTATAGCCCTTGTTCAGGCCTTTAATTAGTAGGTAAAAAACCTATAAGACAAGAATACACGATACAATACATTTTGTCAATACAGGTTCACATCACAACACATAGATCATTATTCATTAGTTATTGCATGAATTCATATTTACCATTGGTCTTATGTGAGGCTGCATAGTAGCTGTGCAGTGTAATACACAGGTTTCGTTCTTCGTGCAGGTACACGAGGCATGTGGATTCTCTTAGTTGGTTTACAGAATCTGAACCAAGAAAAACCCTTGCTCACTCATATGAACTGGTTCTACTCTGAGCATTCCTGTGATTGGCTGTTTGTGTCAGGCCCTCAGCCATTGGTTAGCTTAAAGCTTTCCCCATGTGCTGAGTGTGCCCATCCTGCTCTAGGGACAGTGGACTGTACCCACCCCCGTTGTGAGTTGAAAGGATATCCTTATCAGTGCTGTGAGGGTTGGGACAGGACATCCCAACCTCTAGTCCCTGTATGACTATACTTCACTATTATAAGCAGTTCAACACATGACATTACTGCTTTACAATAATTACATTATACGGATTATTACAACTTGTTAGTAGGTTTAGTAACAGTTGATGTACTGACTTCCCTTTGGGAGAGAGAAGTGTCTCACTCCCCCAGGAAGTGAAATACATGTGCCTTGTGGCTGTCATGCTCTAAGGGACCGCACCCCCGCTGTGGCAGATGCTTGCGAGAGAAGCTGGTATTTACAGCTGGTGTCTTGTTTCACACCTCTATGTCTCAGTAAGGTTAGGCCAGCTCTGGGATCAGAGGCCCACGAGTGACAGTATGTATTGGTACATTTTGCAATGCACATCTTATCCCACGCTGAGCCATAATCAGCGCCACAATATCTGCCTGTCAATCTCTGTGACTTTAAACCTTTATAACTCGCTATGATAACTTCATGAGGAAATGCTCACTTCACAGGGGTGTGATTTTTATTATTATTACAGTATTAGTTTTTTTCTTATGAAAGCAGAGGGTCTTCTGTTTCATACGGTATATAATATGTACATGTCGCTATAGGCCTTATTTTGTGAATAATAGTTGGACCTGAACAACTGCATTCAATAGCCTACTGACAAACTGTACATGGGATCAATATTATGTATTTGTTTTCCTCCTAAAAGTAGACAATTAGGGCTTTCATTCAGTGTGTAGTATGTATATGACAATAATTTATTTATGTTTATTTTTATATCTGCCTTCAGAACGATAGTATAACGGTGAGATGCGTTACTGGATCGGTGAGTTTAGTGGTTGAGGTTGACATGTCTGGACATGTTTGAGGAAAGAAGCACAGGAGAGAGAGATGATCAAATAACTGGCTGCTTTGTTGGACAACGCTATCTTCACTTTGTTTGGGCAAAGAAGCAGAGATCAGCGATGGAAAAGAGTTTTATCCACGGCAGATAAGTAATGACGTATTATCGAGGGACCGCCATGATCAACTAACTGCCTGGGACCGAGGCTACGTTGTCACCAGCCAATGCAGCCATCGCTATCCGTTGTGTGATTGTAGCCTTTTTATTCATTATAATTGCAGTGATAAGACCTATATCACAGCCGGGCGTCTCTCTCGATACCGTGGATATAGCCTACATCCACAATCACACAACGGATAGCGATGATGGCTGCATTGGCTGACGAAGACGTAGGCAGTAAGTTGATCATGGCGGTCCTTCGATAATACGTCATTACTTATCTGCCGTGGATATAAAGCTCTTTTCCATCGCTGATCGTGCTTCTTGCCCAAACAAACAAAGTGAAGACGCGATGGCGATCCACACAACGGATAGCGATGGCTGGTGAAGACTGAATACGTAGCCAGGCAGTTAGTTGATCATGGCGTGTGCCGTGTGCGTGTTGAAAACGTTATGAAATGGCGATCGTTGAAGATTATTCTTGGTTTATATACTGGCAGAGGGCAAATCGACACGACTGCGTTATATCTTTTTCCGAGAATGAGAGAGCGGTGCAAGGCGATTACAAGGCGCAGTGTGGCCTGGGGCCAGGGAACTCAAACTGCAATGCGATCCGGGCAGAAGAGACTCCCCCCCACAAAGATTCCTCGGGAGAAACCATGTAGAAACAGGAGGGGAGGGGGAATCGAGTGTATTCACAGACACTAGACTACTACTAGAGTATGGGTAACTCCATTTTAGATGCCCTGACATCTGCGTTGGTCTATGCCGTTGCCGTGCAGACCCATACGTGTAATGGAGGCATTGGAGGAGGGAGCGTCTTCGCCACAGACAGACCTCTTTTC
Organism: Protomyctophum parallelum; assembly: GCF_964188405.1. Classification (NCBI taxonomy): domain Eukaryota; kingdom Metazoa; phylum Chordata; class Actinopteri; order Myctophiformes; family Myctophidae; genus Protomyctophum; species Protomyctophum parallelum. Next base: position 3,820,390 of record NC_139716.1, on the reverse strand, counting down.
AGGAGGGAGGGGCTTTTTACTCCCGGATCACATATTGGAGCTTCCTGGAGACGATCGCTGTTATTTTCCTCGGTGTCCTGGAGCATAGGACGTTGATGTACAGTAAGCAATAAAAAAACGTATAAAACGTATACATACGCTTCGCGCGTACGGCGTTCGATATTAATAAAGCGTATGGATACGTTTCCAGCATTTTTTGTGTTAAAGGAAAAACACTAAGTAAATAAAAATAAATAGCTGGGGAAAGTAATATTGAAGGTTTGGATGGATGGTGGGGGCATGCCTCTGAGAGTTTTGGGGAATGCATTGATTGATTGATTGATTGAAATATTTATTAACAGTTTGTAGAATTACAGTACATTTTAAGCACAAACTCAATACAAAGACTGTTAACTGTGAGTGGATGACCCAATTAAGCATTACACTTGTTTACAGGGTTCACAGGGTTTGGGGCGGGCTTCAATTGGTGCAGCAAATATGTGACATGACCATAAGAAAACACCTCTGTGTTTCTTCCGTGGACATACAGTAACAGCAACAGTGTTGGGTATAACGGCGTTTAAACAAACGGCGCTACCTAACGTCGTTATTCTTTTCAGTAACGGGTAATCTAATTAATTACAATTGTCATTGTTACAACGCAGTTACCGTTACTGACAATGAAATGTGCTCCGTTATGTTGTAGCGTCCCCAAGCTTTCTGTTACCACGGGCCGGCTGACAGTGTGTGTGTGTGTGTGTCTGTGACTCTGTGTGTGTGTGTGCGTGTGTGCAATGGGACTGCTGCTGCTGTTTCTCCTCCTGCTGCTGCACACATGAAGCCCAACACACACGCAAGGCGCCGCGCCGCGTCGGACGGAGCCGGTGTGTGTTGGGATTCACACACGGTTAGAATAAAACAAACATAGCAGTCAGTTGTGAAAGCTTGATGCTACACAGACCATGCTAATGCTAAAGCTAATGTTGACAGCCTGACTGCATGCGTGCTTGAGAGAGAGAGAGAGAGAGAGAGAGAGAGAGAGAGAGAGAGAGAGAGAGAGAGAGAGAGAGAGAGAGATAGATGCAGGGGAGGGCCTCTCGTGTGTGTGTGACTGACCACTGACCAGTTCTGACAGTAGGCCTATTGTCTACCAGTTGTCTTGTCTGAAGTTGTTGGACTTTTGAGGTCCAAAAAGTTTGAGAGCCACTGGTGTAGGCAATTACACCTGGTTTACTGTTGAGGTTCAATAAATATTATATTGAAGTGCAATACATATATTGAAGTTGAAATTTATTTCTACCTCGTGGCAAAAGGTTATTATGTCTTATGTGTAAGTTGTAACTTGTAAGTACCTGTCTATGCTGTTCTACTCTATGCATCTTGTGAAACCTGCTCCCAAAAACAATCCAAATTCTTAGACATATTACAACTTTTTTTACGCAAATAGTTACTTTTCCTAGTAACTAGTTACTTTTACAATAGAGTAATTCAGTTACTAACTCAGTTACTTTTTTGGAGAAGTAACTAGTAACTATAACTAATTACTTTTTTAAAGTAACGCGCCCAACACTGAACAGCAATAGTAGATTTTACATTTTATTTGGCCATAACCGTTTAGTTAGAAACCATGTCATCTGGTCGGGTACTTGAACTGCTACTGGGAGTTGGAATAACATTAGCTCTGATCCATAGTGTTAGAAGGAGGAAAGTAGGCTTTCACATATTTTTTTATGTTAAAAACGAGGTTCTGCACAGCCTGCACTTCCGCGGGTTTGAGTGAGGGGAAAGGATCAAATTAAGTACCATAGAACTCCTGAGTCCTAACTACGCTATCGACCAGAGATACTGTTGTTGATTGACGTTAGCTTCCAGGCTAGGCTAGGTGCAACATGTTTCGCATTGAGCCGATACTGGAGGCTTGACGAGGTGCGGTGATATGTGAATTCTTTATTGAATAATTGCACACAACTGTGCTGTAATCCACGCTATCATCGGATAGCCTTTTAAATCCTATTTCCAATCCACGGGGACAAGCAAAGTGATCTAAGCGGGTTCCCCCAGTCTGGTGGTGTTATTGTTGTCTGAAGAGGAGAGGACACGGAGTCGAAATGGGACGGTGTGTGTGTGTGTGTGTGTGCATGCATGCATGCATGCAGATGGGTGTGACCAACAAGGAAAGGAGAGTAGGATAGAGGCGAGAGCAGTGACAGGCGGAACATTTTCATGCGTTTAAAACTTTGTTGGTCAATCAACTAAAAATGTTGTCAGCGATAACACACACACACGTCTCGTCATCGTCATCGCGTCAAACAGAGCTAATTAACTTGTCGGCGTCAGTCTTGTCCCGAATTATTTGAGTGTCGTTCGTTTTAGTCCGTCTTAGTCCTGGAAAAAGGGGCGTTGATGTCGTCAGTTACGTTATCGTCAGTCCTGACGAAAACAACACTGGCTTACACGCAGTAAAGGTCGTCAGGATTCGAACCTGCGACACACTGTCAGGCAGCAGCCTAGGTGCCCGGAGCCCCAGACTGCTACCCTAGCCATCCAGGCCAGGTTAGCATAATTAAGTATGGTTGGTATTTTAGTAGGATTTAATGTAATCCTGCCTTTAGATTTGAGACAGGAGGACAATTTCACCCATTTATGCAAACAAATGATTATGTTATTTTGAGGACTTAGTCGTGAAGCAACATTATCCACTTTGAAAGGTTAGCATCATTAAGTGAGATTGATATTTGAGTAGGGTTGAATTTAATTTTGCCTTTAGAATTGTACCCATTTATGCAAACAAAATAATGTTGCATTACTTTTGTCAGCTCGACCAGCAAGTTTGAGTGTTGATTGTGCCCCGGTCGAGCGCCACTCCTACGGCCAACCTGATGACCACGGTCAAGGTAAGGTAATTTCCAATTAAAAAAGAACTAAAAAATATTCTTTTGCCAGGGTAAACTCGGTTTTATAAACTTGAAGCCGTCGTATTAGGCCTAATGCACCATTTACTGTAAATCGGGTGGAAAATCTCAAAACCTCCAAAACTGTTACTTTTCAGGATTCAAAGTCAAAAATAGCAACAGTAGCAGATCTGCAGACTACAGTACAAGTACAAAACACCATAGACCCGCCCTACCCGTGTTTGATTAGCTTCGTGGCAGGATTATAATTTTCCTGAGGTTAAGGCTAGGGTTAAGGTTAGGTTGAGGCATAGTTAGTTACTGTAAACTTCTCGGAGTGCAGGAGGCCTAAGGTCTGGTCAGTGTGTTTGATCTGTGACTTAAAGTTCTCAAACTCTGCCCGAACCCGACCAGGCCCGACCAAGCCCGGGCCGAGCCTCGGTGCTTTTCCGCGATTTTGTTCTTTTTTCTTTCTTTAAAAAAAAAGAGTGTCATTATAATAAAAATAGCAATTCTGTTATTTTTGTAATGTGATTGTGTATACATGTATGTATTTATTATGAAGAGGGCTGCGCTAGGCGATTCACTTGTGACAGGAGGAGGACTGGAGAGAGACGTCGTATCGCACTGGCATTTCAGACTCAGAGGCCTCGTACACACATGTCAAATCACGTGACTCCATTGGAAAAGCATTGAGCCAGAGGCGGCCATGAAACACAGACAGAACAGATCATGTCTGCCCAGCATGCATGTACGAGGCCAGAGCAGCATGTAGCCTGCCCCGCAGTCCTGCACTGCGTGCAGGCAGTAGGCTACAGTAGAGAGAACAGTGAACCGTGTGAGACTTGCTTGCTTGCCTTGCTACCGCTGGTTTCCCTCTGGTTTGCACACCAAACGAGCTACTAACCACCAGTTAACTTGCCATGTTGCCATATGCTTAAATATTTTATAAAATCAATCGGATTATCACAGCTGAAGAAGCGTTGGGTTTTCGTCATGTTGCACTGAGTCTCGTTAAACCAGCTGGCTGCGATGAATAAAACCTAATTATTAATCAACGTCACCAAAGCAACTTCACTTCAGAGGAAACTAAGGGAGGGAGCTGCAGCAGCTATTCGTGTTTACTCACCAGTCACCACCACCACTGTATGGAATCCATTAGAATGATTGGAAATGGAAGTTATGGAACATTAATAGCCTATTCTAACGTGAGTTACATATATCCTTTATTTTGATGTATTTTGAGTGTTGATTTTGAGACAAGGTGTGCCCCGGTCGAGCGTCAGTTCCACGGTCAAGGTAAGGTCATTTTCAATTAACACGATGGACGCCAAAACGCTTCGGACGGGTTCAGATTTAACCCCGGAGGTCGCTGAACCCGCCAGATGGCGGGTTGTAAGGTTTATATCAATACCAAGCAGCCAAAGCTCAGAACTAACCTTTCGTGCTGCCCAGGCTGCTAGACAGCGCCTACGTTCTTCCCATCAGAGGATCAATGTGCGCGCCTCCCATAAGGATCCACTCATTGTTGTTTCTTTGCTGCTTCTTTTCTCCGAAAAATACTCCAAAGTTGTTGTTTTAGTCCAAACTGCCCGACGTTCAGATGTAAATAGTGATTTCTTACTGCTTGTGGTGAAAACTGTCGGGTGCTGCTAAAAAAAAAAAGCCCCATCTCTTGTAGGCCTATTGGGCTGTGTGGGCGGAAATGCTTGACGCCAAAATACACATTATGCCCTGGCTGCCTGCAGTAATTTTAAATGAACACCAGGCAGCTCTGAAAGTGTTAAAAAAAAAAACATTCTGCATGTGGGGTTTTTACCCAGGGTAACTTTCTTCACATGGGGTTTTTACCCAGGGTACTGTAAATTCGTTGATGAACTTGAAATGGATGTAAATCGTCTCTGTCGGATTGAAACCACAAAACCTCCAAAGCCGTCACTTTTCAGGATTCAAATTCAAAAATAGAAAAAGTAGATCTACACGCTCAACACGCGTCGCTTCGCGCCACGTTTTCGAGCTTGCCGATCTCTTACTTTTGATGCTTTTGTGTGACGTGTAGTGTGATCAAGAAGGGCCTAAATTTGCGAAAAAACTAAAAGTTTGAATACAGAGTTAAGAAATGTCTGCTTGACAGCGATGAAATGTATGGTAGGTTTGGTACTACCTCCAAATGTGTCTCCCTGAAACAGTGTTCCATTTTCAGGAAGCGTCGCAGCTCAGAGCACGGTGAGGGTCAAAGCGATTGTTAAAGGTCAAACCTTCGACTGTCACCGCACTCTGTTGCAACGCGTGAGGCAGCTGGGTGGACTTCACGTAGACGAGACCGACAGCGGCCCGGAGGTCGTCATCGTCTTCTGCCCGGTGAGGACGAGCCACATGACAGACATTAAGGCAGCAATGAAAGACGTCGTCCCAGGTAATAGCATATACGCTTTTCAGTTTTGTTTTATTTATTTTAAATCCCTCCAATTAGTTTTACGGAATTATTGAATTTCACTCGCCATCTGTCTGTTGCATTCTCCTCCTGCACAGCGAGATTCAGAGTAAATTCACATTTCAACATATCTCATTATCACATAAGCATTTGTGTATGAATTCATGTGAGTCAAGAAACTCAACCCATTGGCTTCATGGATGCAGAATTATGGATTCCACCAAGGTTAGAGAGCGAGTGGAATGGAATTACGGACATCTAAGAAAAACCTAGCATAACCTAAAGCCCAAATCACACCAGTGGGTCGTTTTTCTTTGTGTGCTCTGTGCTGCTTCAATTCATTATATGTTCACCTCTGCCCTAGTACACTACTGCAGCTAATCTAGTGTTGCCAGATTTTGCTGTGACTAGGCTATGTTTTACCATTACCATCTTGTCTTAAGCCCTAACCACACCAAAGGGTCGAGACGGTTTTAGCGTTGTCACTGTCTTGTGATATGTTCTGTTGCACGTTGACGCACATCGTCCAATGGTCCAAACTGCACCAAAGTGTCACTATGCAACCGTTTGGACCCAAGGAGTTGCATGGTGACCCTTGGTGTGGTTAGGGCTTTAGTCAGTGTTCAAAAACACAATTCAATCATTAATCACAATTATTTGTTTGACAATTTAGCATCATGTAAAATGTCATAATTGTGACAGCCCTATGTACTCAAATTCTACTATAGTTACTTGGTTTATCTCGGTCATGTTTTCTCTCTCTCTGTCTCTCTCTCTTTCGTCTTCTCAGGAGAGGCGGCCGTCATCCTGGTGGTGATGCATCACACTCACAACGTTGATTACCCGCCTGTTCGGTCGCTGGGCGCCGACCGCGGCTGGGACTTTGTCAACGTGCTCTACCACGAGACCGTGCCCGGCCTGCTGACGTGCGCATCTAACGAGCAGGCAGTGGCACAGCTGCATGGCGTGTTGCTGAAGCACAGCAGTGTTGTGAGCCCTGTTGCTGCTACTGCTGCTGCTGCCCAGTATGTATTATGGTAGCTATAGTGGAGGTAGCTCTAGTAAAACCAAAGGTGGTGGCGGCGGTGGTGTTTTCGGATGGTTTGCTGGTGGTAAATGATAAACTGAGGAGTTTTTTTCCCTTTTTTTTCCCTTTTTTTTTTCCTTTTTTTTTAACTTTTTCTGTTTTGTATGTGTCTATGGAGTTAACATTACTCTAATAGACGCCCGGGTGTGGCTAGAATATTCTAATGTCTTCCCTGTGTATTTTTGGATTCTTCTTGAAAGTTGAAAGCCTTTGAGTCAAAAGGCCCAATCAAAAATACACCGCTTTAGTGACACACTAAAATCCTCACCTCCCCTAACCCCTCCCCCATTATCATACAACAACAACTGTGGGCGTGTTCAGGTGGGGGGTGCTAAGGTAAAAACCAGGTATACATAATGAACTGGTAGGTGTGGCCACATACAAACATCACTTTAACACTTTATGTAATCTGTACACTTTTTTTTTATTGAATCTTCCTTTTTTATTTTGCTGTAACCCTACAGGGACTTCAATCCCCAACAAGACGACGGGAGACGACCTAGACACGACCAGCTACATCCCCCCGCACCCCCCTCCCACACCTGCGCGGGAGGGGTGTACGCCGAAAAGCAAGAAAAAGGTTAGGATCTTATTTATTTTTTACGATTTATTTGGGGGATTTCATGTATTTATTGGTAGGACACTAGGCTTCTTGCTGAGAGGAAATGGGGAGAGAGAGATGTGGGGGGGTTACACACAGTAAAGCTCGTCAGGATTCGAACCTGCGACACACTGTCAGGCAGCAGCCTAGGTGCCCGGACTGCTACCCTAGCAATCCGGGCCTGCCTTTAGATTTGAGACAGGAGGAACATTTCACCCATTTATGCAAACAAATTATTATGTTATTTTGAAGACTTAGTCGTGAAGCAACATTATATGTAGGGGAGAGCCGCCAAGGATGTAACATTTTGCACGTTTCATTTCTTTACTCAGAGATCCGTTCATCTACTAATATTTTCAGGCAACGGACCTACACATGTCTGCTACCATAAACCACTTCAAGTTATTTTTGTTGATAAAACAGGTCGGGAGTTATTAAACCGAACGTGGACGCTGTTTCAGTGTTACATTTGCTGCGCATATCGGATTAATTGTAATGGCATGCATGATAAATGTAACAACGCTAAAAAACACCATTAAACATATCGTTTTTAGCTTAAAGCAATTATATTTCATTGAAGCAACTCCTTAGCATTGTTTTCATACCATGGATGTGATAAGAAAATGTATCAAACATAAGGGAAATATTAAATAGTATCGGGTGTACCAGTTTGGGCTTTTTTTTTTTGTCAGTTCAATGGGGAAATACATTGATTAAACAAACGTTTGATTGATTGAGTTGTACAATGTTATACAACCCTAAACTATTTTAGAATACACTACACAATACAATACAAATTTAGAACATATAATATTGGCCAATATGTCAAATATGTAAATATTACATATAATGGTATTTAATGGAAGGCGGACCATTTGTAACATGTTACAAATGGCCCACTTGTGCAAGTTTTCTTTGCCGTTGCTTACAGACCAGAATTAACGTGAATTCCGTCTAAACACGATGCAAACTAATGAAGAACATAAGCATGAAGACATTGGAGGTGAATGGAACATTGTCGTCGTCCCGTACCCCCCCCCCCCCCCCCCCTCCCAGTGAGCTGTGGCGTTCCACAAGGAAGCATACTAGGGCCTTTACTGTTCCTAATATATACAAACGACATGACATCAGCTTGTGTCTGCAACTTGTTCCTGTTCGCAGATGACTCGGCACTGCTAGTCTCGGACAGGAACAAATTGCAGGTTGAAAAGGCCCTCAGCTCTGAACTCGGTAGAATCTGCACCTGGATCGCTGATAACAAACTATCTTTACACCTGGGAAAAACTGAATCCATTCTCTTTGGATCTAATAGTAATCTCAGCAAGGCAAATGGCTTCTTGGTTAGAGTGGGTGACAATGTTATCACACGTAAAGATGAAATTACCTACCTAGGTTCCATCCTGGAGGCCAATCTTTCCGGTGATAAAATGGCCACCAACGTATTCAAAAAAGTCAACCAAAGAACAAGATTCCGTTACAGGATCTCCTCACTGAACACCAGGCAGCGTTGAAAGTGTTAAAAAAAACATTCTGCGTGTGGGGTTTTTACCCAAGGTAAATTCGGTGATACATTGAAATGGATGTAAATCGTCTGTCGGATTGAAACCTCAAAACATCCAAAGCCGTCACTTTTCAGGATTCAAATTCGAAAATAGCAAAAGTAGATCTATACGCTCAACACGCGCCGCTTCGTCCCACATTTTCGAGCTTGCCGATCTCCTACTTTTGATGCTTTTGTGTGACGTGTAGTGTGATCAAGAAGGGCCTAAATTTGCGAAAAAACAAAAAGTTTGAATACAGAGTTAAGAAATGTCTGCTGTCTGATGAAATGTACGGTAGTTTTTGTACTACCTCCAAATGTGTCTCCCTGAAACAGTGTTCCATTTTCAGGAAGCGTCGCAGCTCAGAGCACGGTGAGGGTCAAACTCAAAGTGATTGTTAAAGGTCAAACCTTCGACTGTCACCACACTCTGTTGCAACGCGTGAGGCAGCTGGGTGGACTTCACGTAGATGAGACCGACAGCGGCCCAGAGGTCGTCATCGTCTTCTGCCCGGTGGCGACAGGCCTCATGACAGACATTGAGGCAGCAATGAAAGACGTCTTCCCAGGTAATAGTATATACACTTTGTTTTCAGTTTTGTTGGAATTATTGAATTTCACTCGACATCTGTCTGTTGCATTCTCCTCCTGCACAGCGAGATTCAGAGTTAATTCAACATATCTCGTTATCACATAAGCATGTGTGTATGAATTCATGCAAGAAACTCAACCTATTGGCTTCATGGATGCAAAATTATGGATTCCACCCAAGGATGACCCACCCTACCTGATTGTCTTCCTTTATCTGTAATTCTTTGTGCATATTCCACATAACTTGATGGCAAAAAAATAAAAATAAAAGATACAGAAAGGTTAGTGTTTTGTTCCATCCATACAATAAATGCATTCCTAGAGAGCGAGTGGAATGGGATTACGGACATCACAGAAAAACCTGTCATAACCTAAAGCCCAAACCACACCAGTGGGTCGTTTTTCTTTGTGTGCTCTGTGCTGCTTCAATTCATTATATGATCACCTCTGGCCTAGTACACTACTGCAGCTAATTTAGTGTTGCCAGATTTTGCTGTGACTAGGCTATGCTTTACCATTACCATTTTGTCTTAAGCCCTAACCACACCAAAGGGTCAAGACGGTTTTAGCGTTGTCCCTGTGGTGTGATATGTCCTGTTGCACGTTGACGCACGTCGTCCCATGTTGTCCCAAGTGATTCAACACATGGAATTCAATAGCTCAAACCGCACCAAAGTGTCACCATGCAACCCCTTGCAACCGTTTGGACCCAAGGAGTTGCATGGTGACCCTTTGGTGTGGTTAGGGCTTTAGTGTTCAAAAACCCAATTAAATCGTTAATCGCAATTATTAGTTTGACAATTTATCATCATGTAAAATGTCATAAATGTGACAGCCCTATGTACTCAAATTCTACTATAGTTACTTAGTTTATCTCGGTCATGGTTTCTCTCTCTCTCTCTCTCTTTCGTCTTCTCAGGAGGAGCGGCCGTCATCCTGGTAGTGATGCATCACACTCACAACGTTGATTACCCGCATGTGCCGTGGCTGGGCAAGTTGGGCAACGACCGCAACTGGGACATTGTCACCGTGCTCTACCACGATTCCGTGCCCGGCCTGCTGACGTGCGCATCTAACGAGCAGGCGGTGGCACAGCTGCACGGCGCGTTGCTGAAGCACAGCAGTGTTGTGAGCCCCGTTGCTGCTACTGCTGCTGCTGCCCAGTATGTATTATGATAGCTATGGTTGAGGTAGCTCTGGTTGGTGTCGGCGGCGGTGGTGTTTTCGGATAGTTTGCTGGTGGTAATTGATAAACTCAGGAGTTTTTTTTTTTTTTTTTTCTTTTTTAACTTTTTCTGTTTTGTATGTGTCTATGGAGTTAACATTACTCTAATAGACGCCCGGTTGTGGCTAGAATATTCAAATATGTCTTCCCTGTGTATTTTTGGATTCTTCTTGAAAGCTGAAAGCCTTTGAGTCAAAAGGCCCAATCAAAAATACACCGCTTTAGTGACACAGTAAAATCCTCACCTCCCCTAACCCCTCCCTCATTATCATACAACAATTGGGGGCGTATTCAGGTGGGGGGTGCTAAGGTAAAAACCAGGTATACGTAATTAACTGGTAGGTGTTGCCACATAAAAACATAACTTTAACACTTTCTGTAATCTGTACACTTAAAAAAAATGTTTTTATTGAATCATCCTTTTAAATTTTGCTGTAACCCTACAGGGACTTCAATCCCCAACAAGACGACGGGAGACGACCTAGACACGACCAGCTACATCCCCCCGCACCCCCCTCCCACACCCACGGGGGAGGGCTGTACGCCGAAAAGCAAGGGAAAGGTTAGGATCTTTTCCTTTTTTTTACGACTTATTTGGGGGATTGAGGACGGGTGGCCGTCATCCTGGTAGTGATGCATCACACACATGACGTCGATTACCGGCACATCGTGCGGTCGCTGGGCGCTGACTGTAGCTGGGACTTTGTCAACGTGTTCTACCACGAGACCGTGCCTGGCCTGCTGACGTGCGCATTTAACGAGCAGGTGGTGGCACAGCTGTGCGACACGTTGCTGAAGCACAGCAGTGTTGCGAGCCCCGTTGCTGTCTGGAGTGAGTTTGAAATATAGTGGCCCTCTCCATCATCAAAGTTTCCCACCCCTGCCCTATCCAATGTTTTGTTTTATAGCCTACTGCTCATGTTGGCAAATGGCAATAATAGCACAGTAATGATGATAATAATCTAATATGATGTGTGTAGTTACTTGCGCAAGCAGAGCGTGCAAGTAATGTTCAGGTGCTACAATGCGTATTCCCTTAGCATATGCTGTCATACAGACCGTGCAGGTATGTTTTCAGTCATGCTACGAAGCGTATGTCTCATGATGTGATGAAGATATTATGTACCAATGCCAGGGTATAATTGGTTTACGATGGTGATGTAACGATGACATGTTTCAGTGTCGGGTGGACTAAAGGTAATGCCCCTATGTATACATCTATGTAATCTGACACCACTTCCATAACAGGCATAAGTAATCATCACCATATTTCAAAATACTATTTTTTTCCTCCAACAGCAAGGTACGTAGCAAATAGATAAACCTAATAATTCAATATTGCAAACTTTCTTTCACAGATAGGCTGAGATTTGAAAGTTTGTAGCGGTTTACAGTACTTGCACGCTCTGCTTGCGCACTACTATAGTAGGCCATTTATGCCTACTTGTGTGCAACAAGCAAGTAGGCACTCGACAGAGTGCAGTTGTAGTTCTTTATAGATCTAGCCTATTATTTTTTTATCCGAAAGTGCACCAAAGATTGAAGCATTTTCATCGCAAATGAAACAAAAAAATCTGGACCCCCCCTGGCAGGGCAGCGCTATCATTATAATCTTGCAGAGAAAAATCCCCATTCAAAGTCAATGGGGAAACACGGGTAAAAAGATAAAACGACACGTTACTTTGGAGCCACATTGCTCTGGCATACTGTTACGTAGACTGAACAAATCTGAACAAATCGTCCTTACGGCCAAAATATTCACTTTACACGCATGGTTTTCGGTAATTTTGTAGCCACACTCGTTGTTACAGGGAGTGGAAACACCCCCTGTATAATGGTATGCCCCAGCAGCACTGGGGGAAGTTGTTATGTTTACATCCGGGGCTTCAGTCCGATTACAGTCATACTACTACTACTGTCTCGTGTCTCTTGATTAATACATACACAAACATGGTGTCAGAAGCGGCTACACCAAAGTACAGTTTAAGTGAGGAGTATTGTGCTTCGGTGCGGGACCCGGCGTGAAAGGAAAAAAAAAATAGGAAGGAAAAGGACGGAGAAGGAAAGGACCGGCAGAACAGCTGTTAGCAACAAGCTAACGTAACCATGGCAGCCAATATACCACCACCGGAGGAGATGAAAATGAGCGGCGATCTGGAAAGTAACTGGGACAATTTCAGAGCAGAATTTTAGGACTATTTACTTGCAACGGGATTAACAGAAAAGGCAAAGGAGGTACAGGCAGCAACTCTGCGAAGAGTGATGGGCAGTGAATGTCGTCATATATACAAGCATAATTTAGGACTCACGGCGGATCAAGGGAAGGACGTGCAAGTTATTCTCGACGCCTTGGAGGCATATTTCAAGCCAGCTAGAAATGTCATATTCGAGAGATACATTTTTGGAATCTGCAAGCAAGAGGAAGGTGAGCCCATTGACTCATTTGTAACAAAGCTGAGGGAGAAGGCTGCTTCCTGCGAGTATGGACAACTCAGAGAGGAGTTGATAAGAGACAGACTGGTGCTGGGTGTGAGTGACGAGAGTGTGCGTCGTCGTCTACTCAGGCAGAAGGATCTCACACTGGCATCAGCCATAGAAATATGTCGAGCTGCAGAGATGACAGACATGAGAATACAAGCAATCACACAGGACAGGTCTCTGCTAGAGACAGTGCATGCGACGGATGGCCGTCGTCCACGGGCCCCACCTAAACAGGAACGCTCGGACAGGGTTCGGTATCAGGCCCCAGGAGCTAATGATAGCTATACATGCAGATTCTGTGGCAACACACACAGGCGTGGACGTGAGTCTTGCCCAGCGTTTGGAAAGAACTGCCGTCACTGTGGCACAGCGAATCATTTTGCCAAGGTGTGTATGAAGAGGGGCCAAGCCACACGACAGCTACATGCAGCGGACGCTGAAGTATACGAGGAGGACATGGACAGGCCCAACACAGAGGCCCATATATACACAGCAGAGAGAATAGGGTCAGTTCAGGGACATGGGAAGAAATGGTTTGCCAACATAAAACTGAATGGAGGGTTTCAGAGGTGCCAGCTAGATTCAGGGGCAACATGTGATGTGATGGGCATAAAAGACGTGAGGAGACTCGCTCCTGAGGCAAAGCTACTGCCGAGCCAGACCAGGTTAGTACTGTATTCAGGCCAATCAATGCACTCAGTAGGCATATTTCACACAGAGTGTGTAGTGAGGGGTAAAGCACACAAGTTGCAGTTTGAAGTTGTGAGAAGCGGGCAGAGGCCCTTGTTGTCAGGTGAAACCAGTGAGCGCTTAGGTCTGATGCGCTTCACCATCCCAGAGGAGCTTCTTATGGTAGGACACAGCAGCACAGAGCCACTTACCAGACAGCACCTCGTGCAGACTTACAGTGACGTTTTTAATGATCCGGTTGAGTCACTACCAGGGGATGTTCATTTTGAGCTACATGCAGATGTAGCCCCAGTGCAGGCTTCCCCGCGCAATGTCCCAGTGGCTCTCAGAGAGGCAGTCAAGGCTCAGTTAGACAAGTATGAGAGGGATGGCCATTTAACCCCAGTGACAGAACCTACTGACTGGATTAGCAATATGGTGATCGTCAGACAGCCAGAGAAGTTGAGGATCTGCATAGACCCCAAGTCACTTAATCAGGCCTTAAAGAGGTCTCACTACATAATGCCGACACTTGAAGATGTGTTATACAAGCTGCCCAGGGCACGTATTTTCACCCTTGTAGATGCACGGGATGCTTTCTTGCAGTGTAAACTAGACGAAGAGAGTAGTTACACCACCACATTCTGGACACCATGGGGCAGGAAGCGCTGGTTGAAACTGCCTTTTGGCGTGTCCGTGGCCCCAGAAATATACCAGAGAAAGCAGCATGAGCTACTGACAGGGCTCAGTGGGGTGGAACCCATAGCGGATGATATTTTGATTGTGGGGTGTGGGGAGACAGATGAGCAGGCCATACAGGACCATGACACCAAACTTTTAGCACTCATGCAGAGGTGCAGGGAGGTTAGGCTGAGACTGAGTTTGAGGAAACTGCAATTCAGGGTCAGAGAGGTCAAGTTTCATGGACATATTCTATCGGCGGATGGACCCGGAGAAAATTAGGGCAGTCCGTGACATGCCTCACCCCGAAGATGCCAAGGCCGTACAACGGTTTATCGGGTTTGTGACGTACCTTGCCAGATTCATGCTCCGCCTCTCTGAGGTATGCGAGCCGCTACGGAGGTTGTTGGACAAGGACGTTCCATGGCATTGGCTGCCCAAACACGACGCTGCAGTCGAGGAGATCAAGAAACTCGTTACTACGGCCCCGCTCCTGCGATACTACGACGTGACCAAGCCGGTCACCATCCAGAGCGACGCAAGTCAGAAGGGACTGGGCTGCTGTTTGCTACAGGACAGTCAGCCAGTTGGCTTCGCGTCACGAGCACTTACTCAGACTGAGCAGAACTATGCGCAAATAGAGAAAGAATGTCTGAGTATAGTGTTCGCATGCCAGCGCTTTCATTATTACTTGTATGGGCGGGAGGAGATAACAGCAGAAACGGACCACAAGCCACTCATCTCGATATTCACCAAGCCCCTTCTCACAGCACCCAAACGGCTCCAGAGCATGTTGCTCACACTTCAAGCATACAATCTCAAGGTTGTGTACAAACCAGGGCCTGATATGCACATCAGTGACACCTTGAGCAGGGCCACGGCCCCAACACAGGGGGCAGGCGCTAAATATACGAAACAAACCATCTGCTGCCTGCAGAGGGCACAGGCGGACGCTGAGCGGATTAATCAAGCGGAGTACCTCAACGTTACCAGGCAGCGGCTGAACCAGATAAGGCGACACACTCAGGATGATGGGAATCTTCAGTTATTACAAGCAGTGGTGCTTCGGGGCTGGCCAGATTGCCGGGAGGATGCTCCTCTGACGATCAGGGAATATTGGTAAATCAGGGACGAGATCGGCGCACAGGATGGTGTGCTTTTCAAAAGCCAGCGTGTCAAAGTTCCGAAGTCATTGCGCGCAGAAATGTTGAAACGCATTCATTCCAGCCATGTAGGCGGAGATGCCTGCTACAGACAGGCCAGAGACACGCTGTACTGGCCCAACATGCACGGCGAGATCAAGGACTATGTGAGCCAGTGCTCAGCGTGCAATGAATACGCACATGACCAACAGCGGGAGACAATGATGTCTCACGCACTCCCAACACGACCGTGGCAGATACTCAGCATGGATCTGTTCAAACAGGCTGGCAAGGACTTCCTGGTCATGGTTGACCATTACTCTGATTTCTGGGAAATAGAGCTGCTCCCAGATCTTTCGGCAGGGACTACAGTGCTGAGGTGCAAGGCTCAGTTTGCACGTCATGGTCAGCCGGACCGGGTGATTACTGACTGTGGTGCTCAGTTTGACTGCGAGACGTTCAGGAGGTTTGCTATAGAATGGGACTTTGAACACGTCAAGTCCTCTCCCAGATACCCAAAGTCAAATGGAAAGGCTGAGTCGGCCGTGAAGATAGTGAAAAGCCTATGCAAGAAGGCAACCAGTGCGGGTGATGACCCGTGGCTGGCAATCTTGCAGTGGAGGAACACGCCCACAGAGGGCCTGCTCAGCAGCCCTGCACAAAGACTGATGTCTCGTAGGCTGAGGACCCCACTCCCGGTTGCTGACGCGCTCTTGGAGCCGAGTGTGGTTACGGGGGTCCCGGACAAGCTGCGGACGAAACACCAGACAGCCAAGCTCTGGTATGATAAATCGGCCAGGGATCTGCCTGAGCTGTGCATCGGACAGGACATAAGGATGAAGCCACTGCCTGGGGACAGGACGGGCAGGTGGCGGAGAGGAGTCTGTCTACAGTTGGAGGGCCCCAGATCATACCTGGTGGATGTTGAGGGGACGCTCTACCGCCGTAACCGGGTGGACCTGCGGCCAGCGGAGAGGGACAACACGGAGCGCCACACTGAGCGACGCAGTGTGCAGCACGACAGCCCGCCCGGGGGGCAAATCAGCAGTCCACTTGTCGACACGACGGTCACTGCTAATGACACTGGCCCGGGTGTTCAGGACGTCGAGTCACCCAGTCGGGGCGACGTGCATCAGCCTAGGGCTGGCCCACCGCCTATGCCAGGGCACAGGACGGCCAGTGGGAGGCTGGTGAAGGTGCCAAAGAGACTGGATCTATAGGAGGGACCGAACTCTTATGTTGTATTTGATTACTCACTGTGGCTGTTTTTTTGTTTTTATTTGTTTGTTGTTAAAAAAAGAAAAAAAAAAAAGAAAAGAAAAGGTAGAAAAGAGCTGTGAAGAAGGTTGGGAGGTTGTTAATTGTTGTATTGCATTTGTTGACTGCTCTGTTTTGTTGGATGTAAAAAGAAAAAAGCAAGAGATAACATGGTAAGATAACATGGTAATGCTGGATTTTGCAATCTCATCTATAAAAGGGGAGATGTTACAGGGAGTGGAAACACCCCCTGTATAATGGTATGCCCCAGCAGCACTGGGGGAAGTTGTTATGTTTACATCCGGGGCTTCAGTCCGATTACAGTCATACTACTACTACTACTACTACTGTCTCGTGTCTCTTGATTAATACATACACAAACAACCTCCACCACCAGAGGGCGAAAGGAGGCAACAGTGCCTGGATTATTTTGTTGCGCATGCGTGGAAAACCTTTGACCCTGAAGTGCTTGTTTGCATCACGTGATGCCATCACGTCACGTGTCTAGTTTCCCATTACGGCGATGGCCGCTGTTGAAGAAGTCAAACATGTTGTCGTGTCTCTCGGGAACTGTTGATGTTTGTGCCTTTATTACACATTCTATATTACAGTAGGAACAGAAAGCTTGGTGGAAATGTCTCCTAAAGGAGGTGAAAAGCGTCAAATGGAGTCTGTACGGCTGAAGATAAATGAACAGCTAGCGGCGGTGGGAGAGGAGATATTGTTTGTTGTGGACAAACAGCAGCGTGGCGCTGCTGATGTTTGTAGTGTGGAGCTTAGCGTCAGAGTGTTTGTGTTGGAGCGCCTCAGCGAGGTGGGAGAGTTCATGGTCAACCTCTTCCAGAGAGAGATGGAGACACTACAAACTCTGCTGGAGACACAAAACAAACTGCTGGACATTGATTTTGATATGGACATCGATCTACACACTGCAGGTTAGTAGATTCTGAACAACACCAGCTTAGCTACAAGTAGCATTAAGCTAGCTGAACGGAACTACATCTCCCAGTAGTTGTACTAGCCCTAGAATGTCTGTGATCATACATAAATTACATATATTCCTGTATACACAGCCATAGATTGGATGCCTCTGCTCCCAGTGAGCAAGGAGACATGGGCAGCATAAATGTGCTCCGCTCTCAGTTTGTACTCAATAAATAAGATGTGGAGTGAGAAATTGTCCTCTAGTTTCACATCCATGTAAAAGTTCTCAGGGCGAGGGGTCCGGAATGACAGCTGGACTTCCACTTATGACAGTCACTCGCAGGTCAGGGTTTTCTGCTGCAGCGTAGGCTCCAGAGTCACAGGCACGGCGCACAGAGCCTTTTTAAATCCATTCCCTGCAGCTGTAATACATTAATTAATATCAAACCGAAAGAGCGCTTTTCATAAGGACGTATTACATTCTAAAAGTGTAGGTTACATTAATGAAAAACACATTGGTGAAATAATGTCTGCATCGGTGCCAAAAATGCCGGATACATCGGTGAGACCGATGTCGGGCTCTACTACACAGAGCAACACCTTGCTCTGTGAGGCGTTGTGAAGAGACTCGAGACATCTTTTAAACGATGGTTATGCTGACAAAACGAATAGGAGAATAAATGTCATCTTTGAGTTGACAAAAGCACTTTGAGTTGCTCTGCTGATGCTACCTTCTCTCCCCTCCTCCTGTCTGTGTGTAAAGAGGTTTCATCTGAATATGAGGAGAGGATATCCAGTCTGGTCCAGGAGGAACCACAACCTCCACAACATCAGGAGAGGAGATCCAGTCTGGTCCAGGAGGAACCACAACAGGAACAGGAAGAGGAGACTGGTGAGTCAACTTTGACATTACTACGTAGGAAGATGTGGTGCAATACTCTCTCAGGCATTTACCATTTCCGCAAAACCTTTAACTTGAACTTGTGCCAGGACAAAAATCATGTTGGGTCGGGAGCTGTCGTACACTTTGTCCTCACCTGTTTTTCTGTCGTACACAAGCGGAGCAGCATTGTCTGAACTGCTGACATGCTGTCACAGGCATAAGCATATTTATTCACTCCTAAAATGTTAATATTAAACTGTACTTATATATGCATGTAAAAAAAAAAAAAAGATAGATTTCCAACTTTACAAGCAAATAAAATCACGCAATAATTTAAAACAATATAACATGTTTACAATGTATTAGTTTTTTTTTGGTGAGATGCGAGCGCACTGGTGAGATGATTTGGGAGCACATGAGCGTGACATCAGATGCCTATATAATCACCAGTGTTTGGCAGTAACGAGTTACTACTAGTTACATATTACTGTAATGATATAACTTTTTCCAGTAACGAGTAGTATAACGAATTGCTCTGCAGAAATAGTAATATAGTAACTATTTACTCCGCCAAAACATGCTTCGTTACTCCTTACTTTCACTTACAAATGAGCATCATTTGTTTTGTTTAATTAGTTCGGTTATGCACTCATAGTAGATGGTTGTTGCATGGCATGCAAAAATAGAACAGATCTACAAGCTATCAACGGGTAAAAACAGACATGCGTTGTAGCTTGTAGATCTTTTCTATCATCATTTCTATGTATAGCATAGTAGTGAATATGTATAGTTTATTATGTATAGTGTATGTATAGTTTCATCATATAGATATTCCACTGTTACCTTCTTAGCTTACGCATGTTTCATGATAAATGCTTTTATGTGATGTATTCCCATGCTTTTGTTCTTGCTTAAATGTAAGTCGCTCTGGATTAAGAGCGTCTGCTAAATGCCTAAATTGTAAATTGTACAACAGACAGACAGAGACCATGACAGAGACATGTATCAGTATTATTATATATTATATATTATTATAAAAACAACAGACAGACAGAGACCATGACAGAGACATGTATCGGTATTATTATATATCATTATAAAAACAACAGACAGACAGAGACATGTATCAGTATTATTATATATTATATATCATTATAAAAACAACAGACAGACAGAGACATGTATCAGTATTATTATATATTATATATCATTATAAAAACAACAGACAGACAGAGACCATGACAGAGACATGTATCGGTATTATTATATATCATTATAAAAACAACAGACAGACAGAGACCATGACAGAGAAATGTATCTGTATTATTATATATTATATATTATTATAAAAACAACAGACAGACAGAGACCATGACAGAGACATGTATCGGTATTATTATATATTATATATCATTATAAAAACAACAGACAGACAGAGACATGTATCAGTATTATTATATATTATATATCATTATAAAAACAACAGACAGACAGAGACATGTATCAGTATTATTATATATTATATATCATTATAAAAACAACAGACAGAGACCATGACAGAGACATGTATCTGTATTATTATATATTATATATTATTATAAAAACAACAGACAGACAGAGACCATGACAGAGGCATGTATCGGTATTATTATATATTATATATCATTATAAAAACAACAGACAGACAGAGACATGTATCGGTATTATTATATATTATTATAAAAACAACAGACAGACAGAGACCATGACAGAGAAATGTATCGGTATTATTATATATTATATATCATTATAAAAACAACAGACAGACAGAGACATGTATCGGTATTATTATATATTATATATCATTATAAAAACAACAGACAGACAGAGACATGTATCAGTATTATTATATATTATATATCATTATAAAAACAACAGACAGACAGAGACCATGACAGAGACATGTATCGGTATTATTATATATCATTATAAAAACAACAGACAGACAGAGACCATGACAGAGAAATGTATCGGTATTATTATATATTATTATAAAAACAACAGACACAGACAGAGACCATGACAGAGAAATGTATCGGTATTATTATATATTATATATTATTATAAAAACAACAGACACAGACAGAGACCATGACAGAGAAATGTATCGGTATTATTATATATTATATATTATTATAAAAACAACAGACACAGACAGAGACCATGCCAGAGAAATGTATCGGTATTATTTTGCATTCTTGTCTGTCAAAGATTCCAAGTATATTAATGTCCGTTGTAAACTTTGCTTGTGCAAAAAAACACTTTATCTAAACGTGTTGAAGCATCTGTTTAAAGACGCACGAGAAACACAGAGCCCCCGGCCCCTCCCCGTGCAGGCAAAACAGACTGGATTCTATCCGCCAGGACATACATGGAGATTATCTGAAGAATTGGCTGGTCGCTGGTTGTATTGTTGTAGACGAGAGGTTAACCCGTCCCTCATGAACAGTTGACACGGCCTCATTTAATCAGATCCATCATGGTCCGGAGCGGTTGCTCAAAGACCCGCCCGGAGTCAGCACTGTTTAATGCAATGTATTTGTGTGTGTTTAATATACGTTTTTTTTTTTTTTATTATTCATGACAAAGTTGTAAAAGTCAACAGTATGTATATAAAATAAGCAAGCATCACGCTAGCAGACAATACACTAGTTCTGTCTTTCAATCATTATATTATTATTATTATTATTGTTAATATAATATTTTCACAATCTGATACACAGATACGCCTTCTACTTTCTACTTATCACGCAATAATTAAAAACAATATAACATGTTTACAATGTATTAGTTTGTGCTTAACCCATTTTGGACGGGAACCCCTTTTGGTGTTAGCATTATGTTATGCTTTAGCTATTGAAAAATAGCAGATCTACAAGCTCGTAGCGGTGGCGTGCTACGAACTGTCAGGATGTAGAAGAGCGTGTTTCATAAGGGCATATTACAGTGTAGGTTACATTAATGATGATAAAAAATGACTTCGGCCACATCAGTGAAATAATGTCCGATATTGGGCAATAAAATTACGGATACATCAATAATTAAAAACAATATAACATGTTTACAATGTACTAGTTTGTGCTTAATCAAACAGTGCTTTACTGGCCTTGTTATGCAAGCGCACTGGTGAGATGATTTGGGAGCACATGAGTGTGACATCAGATGCCTATATAATCACTGATATTATAAAAATAAAATGTAGACATAAATGGACTGCACGCCTTTATTTCCAAGTGACAATGACAAGCATACAGCTTGCCTATTTGCAATTGTAGGCTATAGGTGTAAACTAAGGGCTTAATCATTCACCATTTAAATAAGTGCTTTGACAGTTCAGATAAAAGCGGGAGTCGGGAGGTCGGGACCGCGGCGTGCGTCGCCAGCACATACCAGCACACGTGCAAGCCTTCATCCATATGTTTATGATTCGTTCATCAATGATCAAATCACTCCATAAACGTTGATTATGACTGCCTTGACGACATTGTAGTAGCCTATCTCTCATGCAGGCGTCACTCACCCACAACACTCATCACAGCAGTGCGCAGTCTCACTGATCGCCTTCGCCGTGCACTGCGCACGAATGGGTAAAATTAATATAGGCCTATCCTACAAACGTATTCCATTCATGGCGATGCGATGTGTCATGTAGCCTTGAGGTGCGTGCGTGCGTGCATGTGTGCGTGGACATGACAGCAAGGCAACGAAATTAAGGAAGGATCAGCTGCTTGCAATCACTTTATAAATGCCGTGGCGACGTGAGTGTAGGCCTACTACAAAACCAACAATCTATTTTGGGGCAGATTTTACACTCACAACGCCTTGCTCCGTGAAGCGTTGTGAAGTGAATCGAGACACTTATTTTTTTAAACGAGGGTTATCCTGACAAAACAAATAGGAGAATAAATGTCATCTTAGAGTTGCTCTGCTGATGCTACCTTCTCTCCCCTCCTCCTGTCTGTGTGTAAAGAGGTTTCATCTGAATATGAGGAGAGGAGATCCAGTCTGGTCCAGGAGGAACCACAACATCAGGAGAGGAGATCCAGTCTGGTCCAGGAGGAACCACACCCTCCACAGATTAAAGAGGAACAGGAAGAGGAGACTGGTGAGTCAACTTTGACATTACTAGTAGGAAGATGTGGTGCAATACTCTCTCAGGTAAAACACAATGATGTTTTTATTAGTATTATTCTAACAAGACTAAAGTGCCATTCAAGCACAGCTTATGTGCCTCACACACACACACACACACACACACACACACACACACACACACACACACACACACACACACACACATTTGGCATAATTGCTAAGGTATGAAATCGTCCCCATTTCGATAACTAAACACTAAGTTTAGTTCCCAGAAATAACTTCTGATGTCTGTCTGTGATTCACCCTATAAAAGCCATTCCTTTTAAAGGGGGGATGACACGGCCCTCGGGAGGTAATAAGGCTATTAAAATTAGCATCTTGGATTATGACGTCAGATCGGGATCGCACAATTTGACCAATGAAATTGATCTTTTATCTGGGCTAAGGGCAGAGCGCCTCTGGGCTCTGCGAGTTAGCATTCCTGGTGGCTATCAACTCATGCTAGTGGTTTTGGTGTCAGACTTAGCTTCATAATTGTCAACATTGAGTTGACGTGTAAGTTTTAGGGTAAACTGTTGCATAATCACAATTTCGCGTGACGAGTTCCATGCCCCGGCAGAGAGCTGGGATGCAGCTCTCTGTAACCCCGCTAACATGGCCTCAAATTCAGCCTTGTGCAGAGCCCTGTTCACAGGTTCACTGCCTGTTAATAGCAGCACTGCACCGGGCTAAAATGCATATCCGTCTTCAAATATCTTATGTCCCACAGCATTGTTCAAGTGAACTGTGTGTTTATGCTTGTTCATGTTCACTGTAATAATCAATATCGCTATGATGATTTATCGCCGCGTTACTCGAGTCACTCGAGTCAGCGCGCATACGGAGTGCCTTACACACCGCAATTCTCTCCCTCCGTATCTCTCTCTCTCTCTCGCTCTCTCTCTCTCTCTCTCTCTATAATAATAATAAAACGCATCACAGCGCGACAACTTGTATATTCGAAGAAACTAGCATTTAGGAACCACTGGAAAAAATAACAAGTATCCGTGCGCAACTTGGAGCTCTCCAATAGCCACATAACATTCAGAAGGCATGTGATGTCTTCGTCACCACCAGATGAAACTTTCATCTCATTAATCATTGACATAGCGTTATTTAGGCTATAATGATCAACTTGTATGGGTGATCATTTTATGTATATATTATATTATATTATATTATATTAACTCAAGATAATTAATGCTACAGCTCTGAATATTAATGTCGGAACTGGTGTAAAATGGAGAATAAGCCTGTTTCAGTGTTGCGCACTGAAAACAGAACAGGTATGCTCGCCCCTTTTCCAACTCACCCCCACGAAAAGTGAAGAACGGTCGCCCAGACATTCAACGGTGTCAGAGAAACAGCCAGAGGTGGACCAGAGACGTGTACAGTTTGATGCGAAGATGCAACCTGTAGTTAAGTTGTACCGTATAGGTATGTGCTGTTTTGTTTACTTACTTACATAACTTATTCTTATCCGTAGTCGGGTTGCGGGGGCAAGAGCTCCACCAGAGTGTTCCAGACTTCCCTCTCCAGAGCAACATTAGTGACTTCCTCCTGGGGGATACCGAGACGTTCCAAGGTCTTGGTCTGCCCCGGGGTCTCCTCCCAGTGGGACGTGCCTCGAGGACCTCCCTAGGGAGACGCCCGAGAGGCATCCTAACTAGATGCCCGAACCACCTAAGCTGGCTCCTTTCCAGGCAAATAAGCAGCGACTCTACTCGAGTCTCTCTCGTGTGACTGAACTTCTCACCCTATCTCTAAGGGAGATGCCAGCCACCCGTTGAAGAAAACTCATTTTGGCCGCTTGTATTCGTGACCTTATTCTTTCGGTCATGACCCACACTTCATGACCATAGTTGAGAGTAGGAACACTTCATGACCATAGGTGAGAGTAGGAACACTTCATGACCATAGGTGAGAGTAGGAACACTTCATGACCATAGGTGAGAGAATGAGCGAAGATTGCTCGGTAGACAGAGAGCTTTGCCTTCTGGCTCAACTCTCTTTTCGTCACAACAGTGCGGTACAGTGACTGCAATTCCGCCCCTGCCGCTCCGTTTCTCCGGCTGATCTCCTTCTCCGTCCTCCCCTCACTCGTGAACAAGACCCTGAGATAAATTAACTCCTTAACCAAACACAAACAAAGTTTATTCAGACAATATAGAGCATCACCAAAACTCGTACCGTTTAATTATTTTAATAAAAATGTTTACTTCCCGTTGATTTTACTATTTGAAGGCCCGGATCCACGGATTGAGTCTGAGTTTTCTTTCTAATAAAAATGACATTATTAATCCACTTTGGGCGCGATCATCATGCAATCTTCAGTTCAAACATATTTTCTTTAACGGATGCCCAACGTTTACCCAACGATCTGGTGTGCGACCATAGGTTAGCAAGAGCACCATCTAGTGTAAAAGAAAATTTCACTTTAAAAATAATTGTGTTCTTTTGTAATAACCTTCTGTTAAACACTTGCTACGTATTTGTAAATATATATAAATACAAACAAAAGATGCAAGACAAGTACATGTCTAATGTACACACTTTTTAGTGGCTCAAAAATGTAATTTCAAGCCCTGCAAACTGTTTTTGATTTAGAAATGGAAAAGAGGACTTTCCTCCAACACTACCAAAGCTATAAAACGGGAAACACTGCGTGGGGATGCAAAGTTCAAACATGAAATGTTTTCTCTCTCTTTGTGTCTTTTTTTCCTAGCCGTCCCGCACCTCCCTGTGTGTAAAGAGGAGGTTTTTACTGAACAACAGGAGAGGAGCTCCAGTCTGGTCCAGGAGGAACCACAACCACCACAGATTAAAGAGGAACAAGAGGAGCTACTTCAAAGATAGATAGATAGATAGATAGATAGATAGACTTTATTGTCACAACACATTACAAGTAACATGGGTGAAATTTGGTTGTGCAGACACTTATTGCAATTACGGGGATAGAGACAACAATCAGAGTTTACACCAGCTGCAGCCGTATTTCGGCGCTGCTATATACTTCTCAGAGCATCATCGAAAAAAGAAGAATGGGGGTGGGGGGTGGAAGCATAAAATGGGTGAGGGGTATTGACAGAGAGGGAGGGGGGGGGGATGAAGTCATCATAACACATACAGTTGCATTGTGTAGGCCCGGAAACTTGGGGGCGGGGGTGTGGGGTTGGATTAGATCTGCAACAAAATAAAAAAACTCTGATCCTCACACAACACCTCGATAAGAGCGGCTGTCTGACGACAGGAAAAAAAAATTGTTACACTCGACAGCGCAGGTGGGGGTTGGGGGGGGGGATAGGGTGAAGGCGGCGTGTGGTGCGAAATGTGTGTGAAATGTCTCGTTAGTTCATTGTTTATGTCTGCGTATCCTGAGCGGCCCTCCCGGATCCGGGTCCCAGGGTCACGTTGTCTCAAAGTCCAGATAGTGGGAGGTAAACACAGCTAGCTGTGGAGACTGCGGCCTTGGTTCTCAGTCGAAAAGCACCCTCAGTTGCTGTGTGGTGGGGGCGGGGGTGGGGGGGGGGAGCGGGTGCGCGTGATTTCTCTCCACTGTCTTTTTCGTCTGTGAGGGAGGCCAGTTTAATGGCCGGTTAATCAGAATTTTTTAGCGAGGAGACAAACTTTACTCATCTTCTCCCATGAGTTGCGCCCGCAGCAAAGTTCCTTGCAGTGAGGTCAAGCGCTCCAGGGTGATGTCCATTTTCCGATCTTGGGCAATGAGTCTTTCAGAAAGTCTAACGAGAGTGGTATCCAGCTTCTGATTAAGCTCCATTATTGCCGCAGACTGAGTGTCCAGCTTCCGATTAAGCTCCACAAGGGCCGCAGTCTGAGATCCCACCACTCTGCACAGGTCGTTTACCACGGAGGCCAGCTTTTGAGCACCCTCATCTGCTCCTTTCGAAATCTTCCGGTGGATTAGGCCCAGTCCCAGGCCCAATATGACGAGGCTTGCCACCAAAAATCCAATGATGTAGATATCTTCTACATCTTCCACGCTGAGTATTCCTAGACATAAAATCCCCCATTTTTCATAAAAAGGATCTTTAACATAGCCAGCAGCGAATGTCCCGGCTGGGCATTCCGTCTCGCCAGCTCCGGCATGCCTTTCTGAAAAAATCTTGTCAAATGCGCTCAAGGACCAACTAATTAAATCCATATTTGGCGAGAGGTTTAGGTTTTAGACGAGAGAGACGGTGTAGAGAGACACGAGCAGAAGCAGGAATACAGATAGGGAGGAGAGAGAGAAAATGCGACCGCCTTCTTTGAGTAGCAGTGGAGGCTGATGGGTCAACGTTGACATTACAAGCAGTTAAAAGTGAAGATGTTCATGATGATGAAAACAGAGAGACAGAGCCTGTAGCCGGCACCTCAACTCAACACATGAAAACACAAGCTGATCTAGAGGACTGTGTAACATCACAACCAACTAGTGACGACCAGCTCCTTTCTTCACACTGTTCTGAATCTGACACTGAAGACAGTGATGAGTGGCAGGAGCCCAGTGAAGGTCAGTCAACTTTAAACACACTGAAATCACACAAGACAAATGTGGAAGGACAACGATTGTCTTTGAGCAGCAAGCTGTCCAAGGACCTGAAATCATCAAAACAAACTCACTCCATGAGGAGCCACACAGGGAAGAAACACTTTAGTTGTACAGACTGTGGCAAATGTTTTAATCATAAGGGAAATATGACGAAGCACACAAGGATTCATACAGGGGAAAAACCCTTCACTTGTAACGTGTGTGGTAAAGGCTTTACTCATAGTGGTGGTCTAAAATCACACATGATTACTCATACAGGGGAAAAGCCCTTTACTTGTAACGTCTGTGGTAAAGGCTGTACACACAGTGGTGAACTTAAAATACACATGAGGACTCATACAGGGGAAAAGCCCTTTACTTGTAACGTCTGTGGTAAAGGCTTTATTCAGAGTGGTGAACAAAAAATACACATGAGGACTCATACAGGGGAAAAGCCCTTTACTTGTAACGTCTGTGGTAAAGGCTGTACAAACAGTGTTAATCTAAAAACACACATGAGGACTCATACAGGTGAAAAGCCCTTTACTTGTAACGTGTGTGGTAAAGGCTTTGCTCAGAGTGTTAATCTAAAATCACACATGAGGACTCATACAGGGGAAAAGCCCTTTACTTGTAACGTCTGTGATAAAGGCTTTGCTCAGAGTGGTGATTTAAAATCACACATGAGGACACATACAGGGGAAAAGCCCTTCACTTGTACTGTGTGTGGTAAAGGCTGTACACAGAGTGGTGATCTTAAAACACACATGAGGACACATACAGGGGAAAAGCCCTTCACTTGTAACGTGTGTGGTAAAGGCTGTACACGGAGTAGTAAACTAAAAACACACATGAGGACTCATACAGGGGAAAAGCCCTTTACTTGTAACGTCTGTGGTAAAGGCTTTGCTCGGAGTGACGTTCTAAAATCACACATGAGGACTCATACAGGGGAAAAGCCCATAGATGAATGAGGACTCATACAGGGGGGGGGGTACCCTTTAGTTCCTGTTAGTGGCAAATGCTTGGGTCAAAATGCACATCTGAGGATAATGAGGAGGAAGCATACAGGGAAGAAGTGGTTAGTTGTAATAGTAATATATCCACATTTTCCCCATTTGAGTTGACACATGATATAACATACAATCGAATGATCATTCATTCTATTCCAGGATGACAATGACAAGTGGTAGATACTAAAGTCCTGGAATCACATAATCTGACACTATCAACATGACCACCACAATTTAGTTTCATAAGTATCTTTTGTATGTAAAACCTATATACACATGGCACAAAAAGTTGTTGTCTTTGGTAGATTATTTCTCTATTGTAACTCTGTTTAATTATAACGTCGGATGTTTCAGACTTTAGCTATTTAAAAATACCAGATCTACAAGCTCATATCGCGCCACCGAGTGGCGCGATACAAGCTTGTAGGTCTGCTATTTTTGAAAAATCGAAGAGCGACTGACATTTTTAGAATCTGATCTCAGGTCAGAATGGGTTCATCAGACCAGTGTGTGTCCGGCGGAAACCTCGTATGAATCTGATCTCAGGTCAGAATGGGTTAACCCATCTTGGGGCGGGAACCCCGTTTGGTGTTTTAAGCATTATATTATACTTTAGACATTGAAAAACAGCAGATCTGCAGCAGATCTGCAGATCTGATACCCCCCCCCCCCCCATACCTACAAGCTCGTGCCGCGCTACGAGCTTGTAGGTATGGGGGGGGGGGTCCCTGCAACTACATATTTTCAGATGGGGATCGGCGGCCAATTACATATAATCTTGGGGGTCCTTGACGTGAAAATGTTTGAAACATAGGGTTTTTCAGATTACTGTCAGGATTTAGAAAACATTTTGTAGAATCGTTCCCAGGTCAACATGGGTTAACCAGGTCAACATGGGTTAACCTTTTATACATTTCGGAAGCTGTGGGTGATGACCAGAAGAATAAGGTTGCGGATAAAAAAAAATGTCTTCGTTTTAGTCGACAAAAACAACACTGCCGGTACCACTACTTTATCGTAGGGGTGGCACGATTATGAAATTATGACCGTTAGCCCACCTCTGATTATCTGCAGGGTCATATCTGCCGATACCGATTCTGACTGATTCCGATATTTTACAGAGGAACCACAATGGAAACAAGCCTATAGGGCCCTATAGGGGCTTGGCCCAAAGCCTGTTAATAAAGTATTCAATCAATCACTAAATAGCCTATACTCTTTTCCAAGTGTCTGTTTTCACAACTGAATGAAATTAAATGTAGATTTTTTTTTAACTTTTACTTAGATTTGACATCATATTTGCTTTTGTTCTAGACTAGAGGTACTAGAAACGTTTGATAAATATTGAACTCTATGATGATTTTTTTTAATTTCTTTGCTGGTGAAAACCGATTAAATAATGAAGCAATATTACACGAGAGGGGGTGGTTTAACGTCATTAATGCACGCCTGCGATGCTGCAGGAACGAGCCTGAGTTCCCAAAATGGAACAACATATTTCCAGATTACAAAATAGCCGATCTACAAGCTCACAATGAGTTGCATCGCGACGTATTGTGAGCTGGTAGATCGGCTATCTGCTATTGGCCAAAATGTACGAAATGCACAAAAGATTCTACACATGAGCTTATATAGACAAAAATATCACACCCATGTGAAGTGAGGGGCGCTAATATATTAAAGTCTAACTCATGTTGATTAGGTGATGTAATGGTGATGTAAAACAAACATGACGTACATTTTCCCTTCATTGTCAATGGCGTTTACAAAACAAACATTGAACTAAAGACAAACATTAAACCCTTGTGTCCCTATAGGAGGGGCTAGTGCCAAAATGTCCTCTCCGTACAAGGTTGTGTAGCATGGAATGGCCTTCCTCTGCGTATAAGGGAATAAAGGGATTGTGCTACATTTCCATCTTTTAAATTCAATCTGAAAAAATGGTTGCTTGAAAACCAAAGCTGCAACCATTCATGATTATTTTAGGTGTATTTCTTTTTTTATGCTGTGTTCCCTATATGTAATGTTATGTAAATGTATTCCTGTCTGTGGATGAAAATTAGCAACTGTGCTATATCCGGTGTATTTACGTCCATTAATATGCATTGTCCTGTCCAAATAAAAAAATAAAGTAAAAGTAAAACATTGGGAGTACTTTTTTTTTGTGAAAAAATGAAGGTTTTATGAGCCAATGAAAATTGCAGTTTTATGAAAATTCTTCTTCTGCCCCTAATACATCCATGCAGAGTCAAGTGTTTATGAAACGTTGCAGTATATGGTGTAGAGCAGGGGTGTCGAACTCAACTTGGGGCGAGGGCCGCATTGGTCAAAAGGTCACTTGATGGGGGCCACAACCAGTTGCGGATGCACGCTCGATGTCACAGTCAGTCACTGCTATATAATATCTATCTATCTATGTATGCTCAGACCCAGCCAGCCAGCAAGCCACACACATAGTGCTCAGACCCAGCCAGCCAGCCAGCTACACACATAGTGCTCAGACCCAGCCAGCCACACACATAGTGCTCAGACCCAGCCAGCCACACGGGAACAGAGCGGCATTCCGACGCATCGCCATTCCGATCATTGACTTCTATTGATCGGAATGGCGGGGTTTCTCCCCTTTGGGAAAGACCCCGCCACTCCGACGATTAAACACATCGCTATTCCGAACCCTATTGATCGGAATGGCGGGGTTTCTCCACTTTGGGAAAGACCCCGCCACTCCGACCCCCCCCCCCCCGCCTCCTATACGTACATCAATCCAGCCCCCCCCACCACCCCACTGCGTGCATGTGCGTGTACGGTCGAGATGTCTGTCTGACGGACAGACAGACTCTATTCTTTTTATTATTATTACCCCGCCACCACACTGCGTGCGTGCGCGTGTACGTACGGTCGAGATGTCTGTCTGACAGACAGACTCTATCTCTGTTATTATTATTATTATTATTATTATACTGATGACAGAGTATGATTGCCGGACAGCGAGTCTTCTTCAATGATCGAGAAGATATTATATAGCCTGCATGCTGCATAGTCGTGTTGCCCAGTGGGAATATTAAAACGCAATAATATAATGCTTGTCACATATATTGTATTATAAACATTATCATTATCATCATTGTTGTCATCTTATTATTATTTGTATAATATTAGTTGTTATATAGGCCTAGGCTATGATTCTTGTTATTGTTATTTTCAATCTTCTATTTTCATGTTATCTTCCTTGTGAGTAGGCCTATAGTATCTAATATGCGCAGCCTTAAGCCTATCTTCCACACCCAAAAGTTTGCTTAGAAGGTCCGGATCAGAGACCAAAATGTTTAAATATGTTGCATTTTGGTCTGTTTAGTTCACACAGACTTTGAACCAAATATATGTGAACAAATTGATCGATACTGACAGAATATGCTATTTCTATGGAAAATTACTTCACTGCCAATTTGTGCCAAACCACACACACACACACACACACACACACACACAAACACACACCGAACCCGGTCTTTTATTTAGGACTGATTCTAATGGAAACTCTCTCTCACTCTCACAGATCACAGACACGCACTGCCCAGCTCGCTTTAAAGCCCATGACATGACTAGAGAGAGACTTAGGCCTATTGCATAGCCCACTGTGGTAGAATAGTGAAGTGCATCGCTCCTTTGCAGGACTTGTCGACAACCATACAAACGTTTTTGAACAACGCTTATATATCCACCCAGGTGCAGACCACAAGACGTGAATGTAGCCTATAGCTGCATTCTGCAATGCATATACGGCATAACTTTGCGCGGCGGCGCATACTAAAAACATTCTAATCTGTACATATAGTGTAGGCCTATGTGTCGATAGCTTGTAAATCTGTTATTTTTTCCAGCATGTTAACTTACAACATTAAAATGTGCTGGCTTGTAGAGGGTACTGTATGAATAAGCAAAATTCGTTACTTGGCAGGAACGAACAAACCAACAGCCATGCAGCTTAAAGCTGCTCAGAGAGGAATCTCAACATAAGTGGATTCCATAATGTGCAGTATAGGCCTACATGTGTCATAATTAGTAAATCATGCAATGTACACAATCTGAAGAAAACCTGGAGACTGACATTCAGTAGCCTATAGGTTAATAAAGATCAAAACACACATTGTACACACAAGTACACATTGATGACAGCGGACACCATATACCTATATACCTTCAGAACCACTTCAAGAAATACAGTTTGTCAGACACCAAATTAATTTACAGATTGGACTCAAAAGCAGGCAGACAGGTAACTGGTTTTGACAGTGTTTATTGACAAGCTTAGGGTGGGGGGGGGGGGGGGGGGGTGAGGCCGCCTCACCCCCCCCCCCCCCCCCCCCCCCCCCCCAAGCAAAGGGACCAGGCAGAGACGTCGTCGGAGAGGATAGCGTGGGTCAGGGTTCCGGGGAGGCAGTCGGTAAATCGTCGAGTCCAATAGGGGATAATCAAAGCCGTTTGTCGGTGGGTCCGGTCCATGTTCGTTAAGGTTCTGTCCAAACATACAGAAGTAAAGAAGGCGTTAGGAAGATAATAACTTAGGTATGGCAGAGGTCCAAAAACAGGCAGACTATAACAGACATGCAGAATTCAAGATCAAGTTTAAAAAACGCGTGCTAAACTTGGTTGAGCAGCAGGCAGAGAATTGTTGATTGATTGATTAATTTATAAACAGATTGGAGAATTAGTACATTTCATGAAGCACAACTCAATACAAAACTGTTAACTGCATGTGAACGACACCATAAACTAAAGTGCCGCAATCTGGCAGAGTCAAGTTATAAAATGGCTTGAGACAGGCAATTAACTATAGGCTATGGCTATTCTGCAGAGATGAACCATGTGTGAGAGTATAATTAAACTTTGCGTAATCAAACATTATTTGAGTCCCAAAGTGCAAAACTTTCTTTTTCTCCACGCGGGCACACTGTGGAATACAACGTGCATGGACATGATGGACTACATTTCCAAATTAAATATATACATTAATTTGTAAACTCACCCAGAGCAGATCTACAAAAAATTGTGGACGCAGTACTGCACCGCATCCCAGTACTGCTCCAGGGTTCGTGGTCCATGGCGGAACTGGCGAACGAGTCTCCGAATCCTGTTGGAGAAAAGCATTAGATAATTAATATTAGTCATTAGGCTACTATGTTTATTGTCACACAGACAAGTACATGCATTGTGAAAAACGTATGTTGGGGGTGCTCCACAATACACAATAAATAATAGTGCAAACCCCATGTAAAAGGCTAAACAACTCAGATAAAACCCATGTTAGATGAACGCATGACCAATTAAGCTAACATATAGGCCAAAGCCTCCACCTCCTCCCCTGGACCCCATGCTTAAAACCGTTTATTAATGAATTAGTAAAGAAACTCTCAAACCTTCTTTCCAGCTTTCGCCATTTCCTCCGCTGCTGGGGTGGTGGAGACCCGCGTTCGGCGATGGCGCACATGGTCTCCACCATCCTCTGTTCGTCCTTCATGCGGCGAATGAAGACCCAGATGGAAGGGTGGCGCCTGTCAACCCGCGCGTTCCATCTGTGATGCCAACCTAAAACAATCATATTTATAAGAATTA
This sequence comes from Protomyctophum parallelum, assembly GCF_964188405.1. Classification (NCBI taxonomy): domain Eukaryota; kingdom Metazoa; phylum Chordata; class Actinopteri; order Myctophiformes; family Myctophidae; genus Protomyctophum; species Protomyctophum parallelum. The sequence goes on along the minus strand of NC_139716.1, from coordinate 3,786,675 downwards.
AGAACTACAGGATACATGCAGCACACATAGCACATTGCCCATTGACATTGCATTCGCTTGCTATAGTGATATTGAAGCAAGATTTGGAATGAGAAAACAATAAAATAAATAAAAACAATGAACAAATGTAATAATAATATTAATAGCATAATAATACTATACTAATACTAATAATGTAAAAAAAAAAAGTTATACCCTCCACCGCATTGTTGCTGCGGTTGTCACCTCGACGCAGAAACACGCTCCAGATCCTGGGAGGGAACAACGCTTGCTCCCCTACATACGTGGCTTCCATATAATCAATGAAGCCACGTAATGCAGGGTAGCGACGGAGCAGATGGCGCGTCTCTCTGCTGGTGCAAAAGGTTCTGAAGGCGCGCCTCAGATGGTTTGCCGGTAGGTAGCCTGTGGCCATGGCCTTCCTGAGCCACTTTTTCAGGCGCCTGTCTCCCCTGTATGGACCTGCAAAAGTTGAGTGAAGAAGTAAGTTAACTTACTAAAATCGATCTATACTACTAATTTCATGAGCACTCAACAATCAATAGTAATATAATGTTTGTATTAAAGAAAAAAATAATAAACCCTGCACCTGCCAATCCAAGTTCCTGGATTTTTCTCCAGAGGCTCTGGCAGAGGTGGAAAAAGCACCCCGTTATCTGGGTCTGTGGCAGCTCCGCCCGGAACGCGTTCATTAGGCCCATCTCATAGTCCATCAGGACAGTGACTGGACTCCATCTTGTAGATGTATGAATGGAGGGGTGGACGCAGGGCACATTTGAAAGAAGGGGGGAAAAGATTAGCCTATACACACATGCATGTAACGTGTCACACACACACACACACACACACACACACACACACACACACACACACACACACACACACACACACACACACACACACACACACACACACACACACACACACACACACACTTACTGTTGTTGTGTGACCCGCTGGACCCTCCTCTGAACATGACGGAGGACAGCGCGGTACATGTCCTCCGTCTTGCCACTCATCAGAGTGAAAATCAGTGGGACCACCCGGCCCAGGTATAGGCCGTGGATGGTCACAAACTGATAATAGGGCCGTGGGCAGGTCCTGAATGTCCCGTCCATGTAGATCTAAAATAAAATGATAATTTTATGATTTTATCCATGGAACTACTGATAGAAGTTAGTATATATTATGTGCATACCCATTATTCAACATTTTGACCACAGCACCTTTTCAAGCATTGATAATATTACATTATTTAAATTAATTATGTGGGAGAGGGATTCTAACCTGGTCACACTGGCCGAGTTTGGACACATTGTCATCCGTCCCAAAAATGAGCAACCCGTGCTGGAGGTTGTGCCTCGTGAGGAACTCGTCCCCTCCCCAGGTCTGGGCCCACTCGCCGTTCACGGCGACCTCCTGCAGGTTTTGCGGGATGGGAGGCATCAGGCCCGCCCGCCGTCTCTCCAGCCTGCTCTTCACGGCATGGAAGGGAGGGATGTGGTGCCGTGCTGCTGCTGCGGTTTGAGCCACCACGTGGTCATAGACCCGCTTGACGGGCAGGGTGGGATCCGCAGCGACCTGCAATTTAGAATTTAGGCATTTACTCACAGTAAGCAAGAACAAACACGTGATAATGGTAATACATCAAATTAATAAAAGACTTTTATCAAGAATCATAAGAACCTAACAAACCTGGTCAAGCATTTGCTCAATTAGAGCTCTGGTGGCCACGAGGTCATCCTCCGGCGGGTGGGCATGGTCTCCTGGAGGCCTCAGCACGACGATGGCTGGATCATCTGCCTCGAGATCCAGCCACCCCGTGTGCATGAAAACACCGCACCCGCGGTGGGCACATCGCCAATAAATTTTATCTGGCTTCGTTTTATTACGAACATATCTAAAATGTTCCACAATGAGGGCCTTCCCTCCGCGACTGTTGGCGATCTGGACATATGGTGCTGCCATGGCTTGACTTTTTTTGGAAGAGAATTTTTAATTCCGGTGGGACCTAATTTATAGACTAACTTGATTATCACCTGTTTCCATTTCCAATTAATTGGATGACGCCCCTAACTCATTGGCCGTGGCAAATGGAATTCTTTATTTGCAACATGTAAAACCAATTTTAATTAACGGTCTATCTGATGAGCGGTCTATCTGTGATCAGGAACTGTCCGTGGTGCTGAACTGTCAACTGTGTTGAGTGCCGCGCGGCCTTATGCCTGTTGCAACGTAGCCTCTCTAAGGTGTAAACTATCAGTATCAGCGATACAAAATCTTTAACGATTTTGTATCACCTATCACCTTAGAGGCTTATGCTGCATAATGAAACAAAGGCCTACAGTGTGGCACATATAGGACTTCACAGAGCGCTTCCACTTTTCGCCGTCTTTGGTCATCCTTTTCTTCGTTTCCCTTCTGGTGCGCAAGTCAAATTTACTAAGGCCTTGTAGCGAACCCAGCTGGCCAATAAGGTTGAAGACTGACTGATGATTTTGACTGATACATTATTTCAAAATTCACAGTAGAAACTGAGAAAAGATAAATATACATAACATAAGTAAATCAATAAATCCATAAACAAACACAGCAAAGGTTGAGACATATATGCATATAGTAAACCTAAACAAACAGCATAAATGTTCACATTAACCCATAATCAATGTTAATCACGGTTTACCTTTTACTGTCAACAAATTCGCAATATTGCTTGCTCTGGGTGGATCTTTGTTGGTTGTAAAGTGTCTTGAGACAACTTGTTGTGATTTGACACTATCATAAAATTGAATTGAATTGACTGTGAAACATAACTCAAAAAACCCCTTTGTATCAACCATGACAAACAACAATAAGCCCATCAAATTCATAAGCAGTGAAAATACAAGATATGACAAATAAAGGTATTAACCTTGTTCCCCTTCCAGCCATGAAGGCGCTAATAAAGTGGCATGTGCAGTTTGTTCCAGGGCTCTTTTGGCCATCCGTCCTTAGTTCCTTCCTTGACAAACTTCTCCATGTGTTGCCATTCCTTCTCATGGCAGTATCTGTTCCTCAAACCTCTTACCACTGAGGTTGGCTGGTGGCATTTATCAAGTGCTGCTATCTGCAGCCCCATCCTCCATCCTGGGCGTTGTCCTCACAGTCACAGGTGAACTTGATCATTGCAATTAAACTGATTTGGCCCTGTGGGCAGGAAACCCTTACAATGAAAACCCTGGAGAACTGACTTGGGGCAGGAAAACACGTCAAAATAAAAGCTCAAAGAAAACACAAATTGACCATGGAAACCTCCCTGTGGGTCCGTTACAGGCCTACCTATGTTGCAATAACGTGGTTACGTGGGCACAAGAATTGGACACACACACACACACACACACACACACACACACACACACACACACACACACACAGTCACACACGCAACAGATATGTCCAGCATGTAGTTGCATATATATATGCATACAAGTTCAGTTTTGCTAAGCAAAAAAAAAAAATTAAACATTAAACGATAGAGCCTATACACTGTTCAAAGATAAAAATTGACATGCAGCCTACAGTGGGAATATATGAAATTAAGTGGGCTGTCCTATCAAAGTATCAATCATATAAAGAAGGCACTTTCCCGGAATTATTCATCTCTCTCTCTCTCTCTCTCTCTCTCTCTCTCTCGCGCTCTCTCTCTCTCTCGCTCTCGCTCTCTCGCTGTGCGCAAGGCAGCCTCCCTTTACATATACATTCCCCACCGGTTCCGAAAAAAACGGAATCTCTCTATTCCAGATGGCAGACAAAGCAAGAATAACAGGCGAGACAGATGTACATCATGTATAAGTTTATTTGTATTTAATAAAAGGATAGAAATATGACCTGTATTTAAAAAAATAAATCTGACTTTGACACACACACGACACGCACACACGTCACGCACACACGTACGCACGAGCAAATGGAGTGAACGGAGGGTGCGGGTGTCCTGCGTGCTGGACGCCTGGACTCATTATAGCCTACCGTATGCAGTCAATTATTATTATTTTCTCTCTCGTGCGATCATGTCACATGTCATCCTGACCGTGCCGTTTGCTTTCATGGACAGATCATCAGCCGAGACAGATCTTTGTTTAATGTAATAAAATGGTCGGATTAATGACAGATGAATAGGCCTATGCTTCGACAAAGATGAGAATTGGCACGCGTGCGCGCGCGCGCGCGCACACACACACACGCACGCACGCACGCACACACACACACACACACACACACACACACACACACACACACACACACACACACACACACACACACACACACACGTGCGCCTTTGTCTGTGCGTTGAAGGGGGGTGATTGTGTAGCCTACGTTTCGGACGCCGTTTCGGATGGTGTGTGGGCCACTGTGGGGTGCTTCATGGTGGGGGCTGGGGGAGGCGGGGTTGTGTGTTGGGTCGGAATGGGGGTGCGTCGGAATGGGGGGGGGGGGGTGCGTCGGAATGGGGGGGTGTCTAAATGGGGGTGCGTCGGAATGGGGGGGTGTCGAAATGGGGAGGAGTCGGAACGGGGATGCGTCGGAATGCCGGTGTGTAACCCAGCCACACACATAGTGCTCAGACCCAGCCAGCCAGCAAGCCACACACATAGTGCTCAGACCCAGCCAGCCAGCAAGCCACACACATAGTGCTCAGACCCAGCCAGCCAGCAAGCCACACACACAGCTCCGTGAAAAACTGAAGAGGCTACTGGAGATTGGAGAACCTGATTTGGACATGATCTGATGCAGGACAATGTCACTATGACAGAAAGAGAAGATGGGTCACACACACACACACACACACACACACACACACACACACACCCTCACACACACACACACACACACACTCACACACACCTTTGTCCCTATAATGTGCACAGGCTACTGGCACCGTTCCACTTCATCATTATCACGCAAGAGACGCCACACACCAGTATGGAAGAGAGATAGTCACTTACTCACTTGTTGTAACTTGTAGGGATGCCACAAAGTGACCATCAGCCAAATCGAATAGTCGACAGCTCTGCCGATTAATTGAACCCACCCCCCATATTAATCAATAACAGATAAAACGTATAAGATTTTATATTATGCACATGCCATGGTCACATAACCATTATATGTTGAGTACATGCTTTGATGGTTACAGTTATATAATCAGTTTTGATGAGTAAACCTTTGTGGAGATCTTCTCAGTTCTCATTGTATGCTAGTTACTGCCATTCAGGACGGAAACTGAAATCCATTTGGATTTGGGGAGAAGTAGTTTCATAAGGGGCTGGTATGAAGTACTTGATAAAGAGAACATGTTCAGTTCACTAGTCTACACTCTACTCTACACCTGCCTTCATTTCATCTGATTGTCTGTCTGGCAGGCACTTAACAAGCGGTCGTTAACTGTGTCTGTTAGAGAGAGGGACAGAGAAGAGTGGCTTTGCTCACCTTGATTTATACTTATATTCTCCACTCTGATGGAGGTACATGTTCGATATATCATGCAGCCTTACTTATTAGCCTATATTTTGGCTATAAAAAAAAAAAGAAAAAAACTTTTTTTTTCTTTTTTTTTTTTTGCTTGAGGCAGGCGGGCCACATAAAATGACATGGCGGGCCACATTTGGCCCGCGGGCCTTGACTTTCACACCCATGGTGTAGAGGGTCATGCCAAATAACGCTGAAACAAGTCTTGTCCAGAAGCACTTCAAAATGAACCGCTTCAACCCTATGGATGGACAGTGGGCTTGGTTTTCTGGACCCACTGAAAAATCTACAATTTATTTCCCATAGAGATTTACAAAAAAGTATTTTAAGTCTATAGAATCCAACCATTTAAGATCCTGGTGAATCACGACCATATATATAACACCTATGATTCTGAGAAACCTTTCCATTGTGAACAATGTGACAAGAGCTTCTCCCAGATGCTACGCTGACAAGACACCAGCGTCTACACACCGGAGAAAGACCTTATTGCTGTAAACAGTGTTACAAGAGTTTCATTGATATAGGTTGTTTGCGGAATCACCTACGTATCCACACTGGAGAAAAACCTTACCACTGCAAACATTGTGACAAGAGTTTCATTGACATATGTTGTTTACGGACACACCTGCGTATCCACACTGGAGAAAAACCTTACCACTGCAAACATTGTGACAATAGTTTCAGTCAGTCAGGTACTCTGCAGGCACACCAGCGTCGTCTCCACTAGTGTTGATTTCGTCGACTAAGACGAAAAATGTTCGTTGACTACCTTTTTTTCACTGAGAATGTCTCATCAATTATCTCAGGTTAGCTTGTAGATGCGACAGCTGTGCTGACGCATGCGTGAGCGTCTGACAGCAGTCACTTTTAAACAAATGTAGGCTTTATTTTATCAATCTTGTCAGACCACAGCCTCTTAATATACTTGTCTTAAAAGAACAAACGTGCTAAGCTATCGGATGCATAGATTAAAAGTCCGGTTATTGCCTTATGCGGACGGCCTCGGCCTGGATAGACACCAGCGTTAGCCCCGGGCTAGTTTGACAGCTAGCCTGCTGGGCGCTGGCTGGCAGCCAGCCAGCCGAGCAGCCTTCCAGCACCAGAGCCACACGCCATCACCGAGAAGGAACCATCAAGTCATAGAGGCAGATACAACGCAGTAGGCCCAGTCACTGGGTCTACGCCGGTGAGTTCCGTTCCAGTCAGGACCTGCCGTGCCATATGATTTGTGCTTAATTCTCGCTGTGGGCTACCGACGTGTAGCCCTTGCGGGTACGTTTGCTGTGCTGTGACGTTTGCTTTACTGTGCTGCCTGGCCGTCTACCTCTACTTCTCGCCCTGCTTACATCACCTATACATTTCCGTTACACCTTTACTGGCCAAAGCTCTTTTTTTCCCCCAGCACCACCACCACCACCATGCCGCCGCTTACCTCACCTCCAAACTGCGACGGCTGCCTCCATCTATCCCAAAGAGTTGCTGAACTGGAGGGAAGAATCACCATCCTTCACCAAATCAAAGATGATGAACTACTATTAGATTCCATATGTCCTGATGTTGTGACTGTCCCACCTGCCCTGGAAATAGACTCATCTGATCCAGAAATATACATAGGTACTACCGCGGCTGTGTCCTCTGAAGCAGCGGGTGACCTGGACGTCACTGTCCCGATGTTGGTGCGCAAAAGACCCGCCGCCCCAACGGGGGACAGGCGGGACCTGGATATCACCGTCCAAATGGAGTCCAACTACTGGAACCTGCATGGAGCTAAGCCCAAAGTCCGACCTCAGTTGTGCTCCACTCCTGGCCTGGATGGCCCCTGGGAAATAGCCCCTCGAAATAAGGGGAAAAAATTACACTCCGTAGTAAATAAATCCCGTCATGATTTTCAAATCTCCACCAGCAATAGCTTCGCCATGCTGGGAGATCAGGACTTCCCCATGCTCCCTGGGAAAAATACCCCTGTCCCTGTAGAAATAGCCAAACAGTCCACCGAGGAGGCAAACAGGGGGTCGCACACATCTGCGCGCCTACAGATGTTATCATCAGCCGTAAATAGGCGGTCCGCTGAGTCCAGGCTCTCTGGGGGTCTCTCTGGTACCTCTGGGGGTCTCTCAGCTCTCCAGACTGCCCCATCATCGGACAAATCTCATACCCAGGACCAAGTACAGCCTGATGCAGAGGCACCAGTAACACTTGGATCCACACTCTCGTCACCTCCCCCCTCACCCATCACAGAGGCTCCAGCCCTGATGTCCCCTAAACCCACTCAATCCACTCAGCCCCCTCGTCCACTCTTTAATCCAACCACGCTCCTCATTGGAGATTCCATCATAAAACGTGTTCGTTTCTTTAATGTTTCTACAGTCTGCATCCCCGGTGCCACGATAGAAACAATCACCAAAGCGCTCCAAGAACTGCTGCCGTCTCTCCCATCCACCATTAAACGTGTTATAGTCCATGTCGGAACCAATAACACAGCCCTTCGCCAATCGGAATTGACAAAAGATCAATTTCTCCATTTGATTGATCTTCTACGCAGCTCTAAAATGCAATTTTTCCTCTCCGGTCCCATCCCAACTTTTGACCGTAGTGATGAGCAGTTCACTAGACTCGCCAGTATGAGTGCCTGGCTGCAGCGTCTCTGTCGCACGTATGATATCGGTTACATTGATAACTTCAATCTTTTCTTGCACCGTCCTTCTTTTTTCTACAAAGACGGTTTACACCCGAGCAGCCGGGGAAGTCAAGCATTGGCCACAAACATAACTGTTAGCCTCCGCAATCATCATTCACCCTACTCAACAACAACAACACAGTCCAGTCCTGACACTTCCGTGTTTTCCGTCACGGATTGACGTCCCCCTGGTCCCAGCTCCAATAGTTCCGCCTCAATTCCCAGCCTCATTTCCATTGGGCTTGGACCAACATCCACACTTACAGTTGCAGTTAGTAACACAACAATTATCACACTAAATATTAAAACAATAATAACACATAGACAGCTAAATATTTCTATGTCAAAGCGTGCAAAAACTCCCTCAAATTTAATAACTGTCACATTAGTAGGCCTACCCTCTTTTCAGAAATCACCCTTATGTCATAATACTAAAGATCTAAAAATGGCGCTGTTAAATACCAGGTCTTTAAATCAGGACAAAACATTTCTAGTCAACGACATAATTTCAGAGCATAATTTAGACTGTATATTTGTCACTGAAACATGGCTATATTCAAACGCTCCTGCTGCTCTTATTGAAGCATCCCCTGCTAATTATGAATTCTCATATTCCATGAGGCAGGGAAAAACAGGTGGGGGGACAGCCTCCATATTCAGCACTGCTCTAAATAGTAAGAGTATATCCTTTGATACATTTATTTCTTTTGAATATCATGCCTCTATCTTAAACTGCCAGTCCCCTGTCCTAACCTTAACTTTATATAGACCACCAAAGAAAAACTGCCCTCTTTTCCTAACAGAATTTGCCGAGCTCCTATCCATAATTAACACAAACTACGATATGACAATCATCAGTGGAGATTTTAACTTCCATATAGACAATGAAGCTGATACACAGGCTAATAATCTAATCACTCTACTGTCTGACATGGGATTCGCTCAACATGTGAGTGGCCCAACCCATGACCGCGGCCACACCCTTGATCTGGTCATTACACGGGGCCTTACTGTAAATATTTTATCAATCACGAAAGTTGCTTTCTCAGACCACTCCCTCATTGAATTATCGGTATGCTTACCAGTACCACAGTGCAATACAAACCGCCTGGTGAAAAAGCGACACCTCGACTCAGATGCCGCTGACAAATTTATAGACCACTTTAACAATGTACAAACCCCTGATACACGCCCCTCATCAGTAGATGAACTGGTTTCTGTTTTTAATATCAAGCTAAGGTCTACCCTTGATTTTATTGCGCCTGTCAGACTTAAGAAGGCCCCCCCCAAAGAAAAATCACCATGGAGAAAAAATGAAAGCGTAATTGAAGAGAAAAAAAACTGCCGCAAAGCAGAACGCAGATGGAGAAAGACAAGATTACAGGTTCACTTTGAAATTTTACGAGAACAACAGATCTTATATAACAAGACCATCAGACAAGCCAGGGGATCTTATTTCTCTGACCTCATCCAAAAAAACCTGCACAACCCAAAGATACTTTTCTCCACTATTGATGGCCTAATAAACCCCCCTCCACAAACGACAAATGACCTTGCAACACAGGAAAAATCAAACGAGTTCTCAGCCTATTTCAGGGAAAAGGTCACTTCCATACGCATGGATATTGCCAAAACAAGGACAGCAAACACTGCCATAAAGTCCTCTGCACTTTTCAGAAGCACTTTATCCCAGTTCACCCCAGTAGACACCGAAATTGTTAGCAAAGTGGTAAGGGCTCTTAAGTCCTCTACGTGTTCCCTCGACCCTATCCCCACTAGCTTTTTTAAAACAGTTTTTAACTGCCTATCTGGTGAGTTACTAGAACTAATTAATAAATCCCTGCTTACCGGTATTTTTCCTGGGTCACTCAAAAGTGCCTTAGTAAAACCTATCCTTAAAAAGCAAACACTGGACTATCTGGTTCCCAGCAACTATCGGCCCATATCCAACCTCCCGTTTTTAAGTAAGATCCTAGAAAAACTAGTTTTTAATCAATTAATCTCATTTTTAAACGACAATGAAATGCTAGAGATTTTCCAATCTGGTTTCAGAGCAAACCATAGTACAGAGACAGCCCTAGTAAAAGTACTAAATGACCTAAGAAAAAACACTGATGCAAAAAACCTCTCCGTTCTTGTTCTTCTGGACTTAAGTGCAGCATTTGACACAGTAGATTACGACATCCTCCTGGACAGACTCGAACACTGTGTTGGCCTCTCAGGAACAGCTCTCGAGTGGTTCAGGTCCTACCTGACTGCTCGTGATTTCCGAGTAACACTTGGTGAATACTCCTCCGACATCGTTGAGCTGACGTGCGGTGTCCCCCAGGGCTCTATTTTAGGCCCCATCCTCTTCAACCTTTACATGCTACCACTTGGCTCAGTTATCAGAAAACACAATATACACTTCCACAGCTATGCCGATGATACCCAATTATACATCTCCATATCCCCAGGTGACCTTACCCAAATTGACACCCTCATAAACTGTATCACTGACATAAAAACATGGATGTCAGAAAACTTTCTGCAATTAAATGAAGGTAAAACCGAAATCCTCCTTGTCGGTGCAAAGGCCGAAAGAGATAAATTATCTGCATACCTTAAAATAAAAGCACTTCACACCAAGGACCAGGTGAAAAACCTTGGTGTTATTTTTGACAGTGACCTGAACATGGAGGCTCATATCAGAAACACCACAAAAATATCATTTTACCATCTGAGAAACATTGCCAAAGTCCGACCATTCCTGTCCCAAAATGACACTGAAAAGCTCATCCATTGTTTCATCACCAGCAGGCTTGACTACTGCAATGCTCTCCTGTCTGGCTTACCCAAAAAATCCATAAATCGGCTACAACTGGTCCAAAATGCAGCTGCCCGCGTGCTGACAAAGACCAAACGCAGAGCGCACATTACACCAATTTTAAAGTCCCTGCATTGGTTGCCTATATATTTTAGAATAGATTTTAAAATTATTTTACTTGTTTTTAAAACACTAAATGGAAATGCACCTATCTATTTTTCAGAAATGCTTCCAAAAGATGTGCCAGGCAGACCACTTAGAAAGTCTTAGATCATCCAGTGCTGGTCTCCTAGAGATACCAGAGACCCCAAAAACAAGAAAATGTGGCGAAGCCGCCTTTAGCTACTACGCCCCTGTGCTGTGGAACAGCCTGCCAAGGGATCTACGGTTCTCTGAATCTGTGGACATTTTTAAACGAAATCTTAAAACACACCTTTTTAGCATTGCTTTTACCTCCTAGATCATTACATGTCCTTTTCCTGTTTTTAGTCTCTCCTTTTTATTGTTTTTTTTTTTTTTCTCTGTTTGTTATTACTATGTAGTTGATGCTTCCTTGCTTTGTTTTCTGTTGCTCTTTTTGTTGTATTTATGCATGTATGTGTATATGTATATGTATATGTATATGTATATGTATATGTATATGTATATGTATATATATATATATATATATTATTACTATTAATATAATTTTTCCTTGCTCTTACTGTAAAGCACTTTGAACTGCACTCGCTGCCTGAAAAATGTGCTATATAAATAAAGATTGATTGATTGATTGATTGATGAAAACTAAATGGAAACTAAAGGAAAAGCTATGATGACTAAAACTAAGACTAAATATACCAATATATTTCCAGTATAAGTCATTTTACAAGTAGTTGCATGCTGAAAATAGACAATCTACAAGCTCAAGCGCAACGCGTTGTGGGCTGGTAGATCGGCTATTTTCAAAAGTGTAAAAAACAATGATTACGACGGCCCGCCAAAATACATTTTGTTCGTCTAAATCAACTAGATTTAGTCGAGTAAAACTAGACTAACACTAAGACATTCCAGGTGACTAAAATGTGACTAAAACTAAATAAACTATTCAAGAGACTGAGTAAAACAAAAACAATACTGTTCTCCACCACACCTGGGGGAAACCTATGCACCATAAACGGTGTATCCAGAAATGGCTGTCCACAAAAATGCTGTTCATACCGGTCAACGTGATCGAAAATCGCGGGCCGATCACATATATTGCTTGACGCCGTCTTATCGCTGCTTGCAGCTATATTTTCTTCTTCATCTACTTCTTCTTCTCCTTTAGCCAAAAATAGCAGTTCTGGCTGAACCGGTCGGTTTTCGAGGAAATTGGCATTATGGTATAGAGGGCTATGCCAAACGGTGAAGACATGAAGCCCACGACCATTGGCCAAAGGGTGGCGCTATAGCACTCAAGTGAAATATATATATATATATATTAAAAAGGAATAGCTCATGAACCTGACAGTCAGCGGACTCCCTCTTTACTAAGCGTTTCCACCATGTAGGTTCCACCTCGCGTAGATCATACACGCCCATTTAATCTAACGTGATGATGTAGATGATCTTATTTTGGCAAGCAAGCCCCTGTCCGATGGATCCACAGGTTAATAAAGTAGCAATCTGTAGGATATCCTTTTCTCACGTATAATAAGAACATTAATTTATTCATTTAAGTTCAAGACTAAAGGCTAATAATACTTGGCAAAAGCCATTTTTATTGAACAATTGTTCACTCACTCACCTTTGCAGATGTAGTGTAGCAAGGATGGGCTGAAGGATGGGCTGAAGCCTATGCACGTGCCTGATAAAAATAATATTATGAGATGTGTAGTCGGTTTTCGTGAAACTTGGCAATGGTAGACAGGTATGTGAAACGGTGAGAACGCAAAGCCCACGGCCATTGGCCAAAGGGTGGCGCTATAGCACTCAATTGAAAATGCAAACTTTGAACAGGTAAGCTCTGTTTGACCGTCAACAATAAAACTTGGATAGACATATGCGTCTCCTCATGTCGAACAACTTTCGTGTTCTGCGTTTTGACCTCTGACCCTGGCTAGCAGTAGATGGCAAACCGGAAGTCATTTTAGTGGACGGGAGCAGGACGGTAAACGGAACAGGACGGATGTTAAAATATTAAATATTTTTACCGTGCCGTCCAGCAGGTTTTGCTGTTTGCCATCTACCGCTTGCCTGATTCCATGTGAATGGTGAATGCATTAGATCAGTGAAGATCACCCATTATTTTGAATTATACATACACAGCGCTCCAGGTCAAACCATGCAGTTGTTTTTCACGAAATGTGGCAATATGGCTATGTCACCCTGCTTAGAGACAAAGACCACAACCATTGGCCAAAGGGTGGCGCTATAGCACTCAATTGAAAAACAGGCATAGATCATGAACTGCCAGCTCATGAACCGCCAGTAATAATTACTAGGTAATTACTGTCTATTACATAGGTACTAATTCAGACTCCCTGAGTCCCTGATGTTGGAATCCAGTCATCAGTGTTGGAAAAAGTAGCCTACGCATACTCAAGTATTAAAAATAAAAATTGCAAAGTACTTTTTCCTAATAATATCAATGAATCATGGATTTAAATTGCCAAATGTGCAAAAAGCTGATCTACAAGCTCAAAGCGTGTCACACCGCAACACGAGGTTGTAGATATTTTAAGATTCGAAGGCAGTTTAAGAAAATATCTATCTATCTATCTATCTATCTATCTATCTATCTATCTATCTATCTATCTATCTATCTATCTGTGACAGTTACACACCTCCACCACCAGATGGCGAAAGGCATTAAGGCAACAGTGCCTGGATTATTTTGTTGCGCATGCGTGGAAAACCTTTGACCCGGAAGTGCTTGTTTGCATCACGTGATGCCATCACGTCACGTGACTGCGTCTAGTTTTCCATTACGGCGATGGCCGCTGTTGGACAAGTCAGACATGTTTCTCTCGGGAATTGTTGATGTTTGTGCCTTTATTACACATTCTATATTACAGTAGGAACAGGAAGCTTGGTGGAAATGTCTCCTAAAGGAGGTGAAAAGCGTCAAATGGAGTCTACGGCTGAAGATAAATGAACAGCTAGCGGCGGTGGGAGAGGAGATATTGTTTGTTGTGGACAAACAGCAGCGTGGCGCTGCGGATGTTTGTAGTGTGGAGCTTAGCGTCAGAGTGTTTGTGTTGGAGCGCCTCAGCAAGGTGGGAGAGTTCATGGTCAACCTCTTCCAGAGAGAGATGGAGACACTACAAACTCTGCTGGAGACACAAAACAAACTGCTGGACATTGATTTTGATATGGACATGGATCTACACACTGCAGGTTAGTAGATTCTGAAAAACACCAGCTTAGCTTAAGTAGCATTAAGCTATTTATTATGTTCCACAAAAGTCTACTTGAATAATCAAACTGAAAAGGACAAATGAATAGCTCCAAAATAAATATTAAAGAAATAAATTAGTATGCTAGTAAGGTATGAAATAAGATCAACAACTGTATGCCTTCCCAGCCTCACCAAACATTTTCCATTGTTCTCAAAAGGCATGTCAAGAGACCTTAAACAGGCTACCCCACTTCCTCCCCCACTGAGCAATTCAAAATAAAATACAAGTTACAATTCACTGTTCCAGAATCGCTGCAGAGGAGGTTTTACTTTGAAGGGGGAAGTGCAAAGAGGCTCACTAAATTGACATGACATAGGCCTACTTAAGTTTCTAATTAAATGTGGGGGCTACTATTAATCCAAATTATAACTTTTCAAAAAACAATATTTGATATACCTTTATATGAAAGGGAAACAAATAAATAAAACAAAACTGTCTCCAACACTTGTCATGACACAACTGAAGCCAGTTTTACACAATCTCTACATTAGGACAAGAGGCAAATTATAACTTCATCTTTTCCAAAACAATATCTGATCCCGACCTACTGTCCCTTATTATCGTAAAGTTGGGTCGTGTACACTGTTTATTTTGCATCGAGGAGCCAATAGCCATGTGTGTCTGACTCTGTTGACTGTGTACGTCGTCGCCTTAGGTTTCGCCGTACGACCTGTTGCATCAGCGTGCTAAAAAATTGCTGATCTGCAAGCGAGTCACGACGTGTCGCCTCCACAACACGCTGTGAGCTAGTAGATTGGCTATTTTCAGCACGCGTAAAAATGGAGGATGAGACGTTCAGAAACTTTTGCCTTCACAGTACAAGCATCAGCTGTCACAAGTTGAAAAGAGATGTGGCATCATTATTTTTCACATGGCCCATATACGAGACAGAATCAAAATTAAAAAGGATTAGGCCTACAGATTCAGTGGCATTTCACATTGCAAAAGGGTGCAGGAAGAGTGGGCACCTAAACATTAAATTGGCTATTTTATAAGAATTAATTTGGACATATTTTGTAAACGTTTTCACTTGTTTAATCCCAAAGGGGATTTAGCTTTCTTTCTTTAAAAGGATCCCTGGCCAGACAAATATGCCTTAAAACACTATACTTGCCCTCTATAACTAACAATACAAACACCTTAAATATTTTTTATTTCTTTCATAAAATAAAGTTGGGTAGTGTACACTGTTTATCTTTGTAGTTCTAATAGGAACTGCTTCTGTCGCAAGTTGAGGATGTCATATGACATATGTCCAGCTCCAGGGAATGCATGGCATGCACATGCTAATAAAACATATAAGAAACTGACCGCCAACGCAGACTACTGGATATGTTTTTACAACCAATTGTCAAACTACACAGTGCAGGTTGGTAAAACCTTCACTACTATTAATATTACTATTTGGAATGGAAGAGGAACTGGTGAAAATGTTGCATTGATAATAGTCAATAGTATTCTAGTTCTGTTTATTGTACCATGAATAATCATACAGTTTAAAGTAAGCTAACTCATTAAACGTGTTGCACTCTAAAACAACAGAGGATACATCTGATAGCAATAGGGTTGTATAGCAAATGCTAATTTACATTTGAGAAACAAGGAGATGCTTGTTTTTAAAATGAAGCATTGTTGAAGTAAGAAAATAATTAGCATGACACAACATTAGGGCAGGTATGGAACTAACAGCAAGAGTTCATGTTCAAACATATAATGATGTGTTTCTATCTTATGTCTAGACTCCATACACCCCCTTGTGTGTAAAGAGGAGGTATTCCCTGAGCAGCAGCAGGAGAGAACCTCCAGTCTGGTCCAGGAGGAACCAGTGTCGCCACAGATTAAAGGAGAACAGGAGGAGATAACCTCCAGTCTTATCAAAGATGAACCAGAGTCTATACAGATTAAAGGAGAACAAGAGGAGAGAACTTCTAGTCTGATCAAAGAGGAACCAGAGTATCCACAGATTAAAGGAGAACAAGAGGAGAGAACCTCCAGTCTGATCAAAGAGGAACCAGCGTCTAGACAGATTAAAGGGGAACACGATGAGCTACTTCAAAGATCAGAGGAGGATGGTGGATCAACGGAGACATTACTATTAGTGAAACATGAAGATGGTGAAAACATGCTAACAGAACCTGTAGCCAGCACCTCATCTAAAAGCATGGAAACACAAGCTGATCTAGGGGACTATGGACAATCACAACCAACTATTGATAATCAGCTCCTCTCTTCACACTGTTCTGACATCACTGAAGACAGTGATGAGTGGGATGAGACCACGGATGACCAGTCTGGTTTAAACACACTGAAAGCACACACTACACAACACATGGAAGGAAAGAGTTTGTCTTTGAGCAACAAGCTGCTCCATGACCTCAAATCACCAAAAGAAAGTCACTCCATGAGGAGTCACACAGGTAAGAAATGTTTTAGTTGTGCAGATTGTGGCAAAATGTTTAGCCTAAAGGGAAATCTGAAGAAGCATGCAATGATTCATTCAGGGCAAAAGCCATTTACGTGTACAGTTTGTGGCAAGGGTTGTACTCTTAATGGGGATTTAAAAATGCACATGATGACACATACAGGGGAAAAACCCTTTATGTGTACAGTTTGTGGCAAGGGCTGTAGTCGAAAGGGTGATCTAAAATCACACATGATGACTCATACAGGGGGAAAACCCTTTATGTGTACAGTTTGTGGCAAGGGCTGTAGTCGAAAGGGTGATCTAAAATCACACATGAGGACTCATACAGGGGAAAGACCCTTTATGTGTACAGTTTGTGGCAAGGGCTGTATTCATAATGCGGCATTAAAAGTACACATGATGACTCATACAGGGGAAAGACCCTTTACGTGTACAGTTTGTGGCAAGGGCTGTATTCAATCGGGTGATCTAAAAAAACACATGATGACTCACACAGGGGAAAGACCTTTTACGTGTACAGTTTGTAGCAAGGGCTGCCGTCACACTGGGGCGTTAAATGTACACATGAGGACTCATACAGGGGAAAGACCCTTTACGTGTACAGTTTGTGGCAAGGGCTGTTTTAATAATGGGGCATTAAAAGTACACATGATGACTCACACAGGGGAAAGACCCTTTACGTGTACAGTTTGTGGCAAGGGCTGCTGTCACACTGGGGAGTTAAATGTACACATGAGGACTCATACGGGGGAAAAACCCTTTGAGTGTAAAATTTGCAAAAAGGGCTTTACTCAGACTGGTAGTCTAGAAAAACACATGAAGACACACAAAGAGGAAAAATCTGTAAATGATGAGTGCTAATGAGAGAGGCACTATCCCCTCCTTTTGGCTTGTGATTGGCTGATCACCCCATAGTGATGATTGGCTGAGCAAAGTATATATTGTTGATAAAAGTGGGGGCAGGAATTTGAAGACACCAAAAAATAGTGTTTATATTATTGCTTCAGATTAAAATGTCATATTCATTAATATTCATACACTAGTGTATGAATATTACTAAATGATTGTAACGTTTGTGAAAGGGGCTTTAGACAGATTGATAATCTAAAAACACACATGAAGACACACAATACACAATGACCTGCTTGAGAATCAGTGTTTGACCACATTTGTCAAATGTCATATTCCTTCTATGCATCAATATGCATGCACTAGTGGTGCAATTGTAACTCTGTGTGTTGTTTGAACTACTCACTAAGTTTGAACATTTGTTTAGATTATCTGTATTATTGTCTATGTTGTGTTCATAGAATGCATTGTAACGGAACATATTTACTCTATCATACCTGTCAAAAAAACACTGTCCGTAATTTCTTCTTTTTCAAATAAAGGTTTGACAGCTGCAGATCCTTTATTTGTGTTCATTACAAGAAGCTCATCACTACACATGTGTTTCACCTCCAGTATGGACATCTTGTACTGTGAACAATACAGTGACAAGAACTGCTTCATTTTACATCCTTCATACCAAACAATCATACTATAAGGAACATGATAGGAGTATTCATTTTACAGACCACACACCTTTTACTTGAACCATTGCTACATTGAATATGTCTTAATGTTACTGTGTCCATCCATTTTACTAAGCCTGTAACTCTAATGGAAAATAATAAATGCTTCACACAGGTCTGTGTACGGATGGTGACACATCCCTTAATCACTGTGATGATGGTAAAACTACATTCAGATAACATGTTAATAATGTTAATATATGTACATAATATTGTAAACATGTACATATTGCATGTAGTGGAGGATATTAAGTCAATATATCATAAGAATCGTTAACTTATGGTACAAGCACCACAATTG
Source organism: Protomyctophum parallelum (assembly GCF_964188405.1). Lineage (NCBI taxonomy): Eukaryota > Metazoa > Chordata > Actinopteri > Myctophiformes > Myctophidae > Protomyctophum > Protomyctophum parallelum. Next base: position 3,767,959 of record NC_139716.1, on the reverse strand, counting down.
GCACACGAGTGCTTCGGAACCTACTCTCTCAGAAAAGTAAGTTGTCCACTTGAAAAAACAAAATGGACACCATTTTTCAAGATGGCCGCCAAATGAAAAAGGCCTTTTGTGGCGGTTCTGGACAACCGTGTGTCCGACCGACTCGAGACCGGGCACTGCACTCCCTGTGGGTGTGTGGAACGTGTGTGTCGAATTTGCAGATCTTTGGAACGGTTGTTCGCTTGGTGATACAAGCGTGACATTTGCCGTGAACATTCCTTTGGTCAACTCTTTAACTTTTTAAACCGAGCCATCCAAAAATCCAATATGGCGGTGATATTTCAAGATGGCCACCAACATTAGACTGGTTTTGCATTTCAGCATATATTTGGCTATACCTTTGTGATGTACTGTAACATACTACTGTATAATACTGTACGGCACTGTAGTGCATCATACTGTACCATACTGTACAGTACCGTACCGTGACATGGATGCAATGTAGTGCAAATGGATTTCTGTGGCATGCATCATTTTTTGTGCATAGAGAGATGTGTGCTAACGGAGTGATTTGGTAGGAGAAGTCAGACGGATAAACGGACATATTGCTTTGCATCCCCTATAGGGGGATTTGAAACGTTTTGTAAACATGATTTTAGGCATATATCTCTTACTCAGTCTGGCTATAATCGGCACAATCGACCACCGTCCCCCTTTCTCCCCCACTCGCCTTTTGTTTGCGCTGCTTGATAATGGTGTCTTTTATAAACGGATTCCCAAACATTTCCTTTTCACTTGATATCGTTTCGTAGAGAGTGCCTACACAACCGATCTATATACCAAATGAAAGCCCCAATTCCGTAGTTTACATGGTATTTAGATTTTTTTTAAATGAGCGCGTTATGATTTAAAGAAAAGAGGGGTGGAGAAAAAAAAAGAACACACAACACAGACAGCTGGAGACGGCATTGTTCAAGCCTGCATTCCATGTCCAACAAATTAAATCATATACGTTTGGCTGGTTAATTAACTTGGAATTTGTTTATTATTTTGATAAGATAATAGGAATATGAATACAATGATTATTATCCATGATGAGGGTGGGATGTTATTGAATGCATGCTCGGTTAGACTCGACCCGACATTTACTTTCCATGAAGCGAGAATGCTTGCCGATGCGCGATATAAAATAAAAAGTGTTTGAAAAAATTCCTACCAGCTAGACCTCCCGAACCTCTAAATGTTTTGTCAGTCAAAATAACAGTTATTTCTGCAAGCGACGTGGAACGTATGTAGGCCTGCTGCTGTGGATTAATTTGTTTCACAGCCTATTCTGGCATATAGGCTCAATATTGCCAGCTCTTTGTCAGTCAAAAGAGTTCAGCCTGTCCGTCCTTCTTTATCTGTAAACTTTTCTGCAAGCGACCAGACCCGTGGAACTTTCCTTTTTCTCTCTCTCTCCCTCTCAGGGAAGCATGTAAATGTCTATTTAGTGTGCAAGGCTTACATCCGGTCTAAAGCCCACCCACTGTATGCGCTGATTTCCATACACAATACATACACGATCCGTATCCTCCCCTCACCGGATGTTGAATTCACAGTGCTAACGGCCGTATTTGAACGACAAAGAAATGAGATGTTTTTTATTAATTAAACTGATGTTATGTAGACAGCACTATAATTGTATTGTATATAGTCATAGCACGCCATAGTACATATGTATAGCATAGTAGTGAATATGTATAGTTTATTATGTATAGTGTATGTATAGTTTCATCATATAGATATTCCAGTGTTACCTTCTTAGCTTACGCATGTTTCATGATAAATGCTTTTATGTGATGTATTCCCATGCTTTTGTTCTTGCTTAAATGTAAGTCGCTCTGGATTAAGAGCGTCTGCTAAATGCCTAAATTGTAAATTGTAAATTGATATAACAACATAACGTGGCTAATAATTGTTTATTTAGAATGTACTTTGGCTGGTAATTTAGGTAAATATATTGTATAAGTAATTTACCGCGGACAGGCCGCATTTAATGCAATACATTGGCTTTAGTAATGTTGTTAGCTTATAATATTAGCAACTGTAAGCTAACGGCTGGAGGACTACGGACAATCCGGTCAATAACATCATTACACTTAAACATTAATACAATTATGTCATGTGTACATGCCTAGTCAAGCAGTCTGTACATTGCGTGGGGTCACATATATGAATTACATCGATAACACACAAGAAAAGACAAGTGATCTTTGCTCTTTTGGAAGGAAAACAAGAACAACAAAAGGCAGCAACGCGACACTCTTCCATGGCTATGTTGCAATATAGTACTAACGGGCAATGGCAAAATATATATTTTTCACATGTATTATTAGTTTTATACATTTTAGGAGTGAAAACATGTGTGATACATATATGATTTAATTCGTTGGAAATGGGATGCAGGCTTGAACAATGTCTTCTCCAGCTGGAGAGGGACGAGTGGGGGAGAGAGTGGCCAATCAAATCGCACCAAAAACACGGTCCCCCTGACCGTTCAGCCGACTTAGTAGTAGTGAAATTTCAGACTTTCTAGTGTTAATGTTACAGTGTGCATACTGTCCATTGTACATCTAGCGTATAATAAGAAGTGTTATAACAGTCCTGTGTAAGGATGGTCACATGTCCCTCATCATACTGTGATGATGGTAAAACTATGACAGAATAATCGTAGTTGTGGACATGAAGTGAATTGATATCTGACAATTGGTATGAATTAAAAATGTCAAACATGTCTTTCAGATTGACCAGTTACTATTGATGGCTTGAGTCTGCTGTGTGTAGATGTGTGTGGTTTACATACAGTAATCATAATGTCACCGTACAAAACCAGTTGTAACACAAATAATTCCATTATTTCTGGTTGTAGGCTATGGGAATTCCAAATGTATCTAACTAATTAGAAAACATGGGTTGTGAATGTGTAATGTTTAGGTCAAATACGGGGTAGAATAGGAAAGTTACATAATGCAGCTTTTACTTTATTTTTATTTGTTTTACTGAATCTGATATAATGTTTCATTTTCTTAATGTTTGATATAAAACTCATTGAATTGCCTTGTTGTTGGGAGCAGTGATTGGCCAGTTTTGTGTCCCGCCCCCATACTATTTAACAAGAGTTTCTTCAGCTTGGAGTCACTTTAATCTCTGCTAGTTGTTAAGAGCTGAACTTCTCCTTTCTACACTAGCTGAAGCATGTAGTTTTGGTTCTACTTTAAACTGTTGTACTTTATAGATTTCCGCTCTTTAAAAATAGATCTAGTATCAGTTTGTTTGGGCAGGTTTTGAGTTATGGCTTTACTACAAACATTGAAGTCCATGGTCAACCAGAGACTATCTGCTGCTGCTGAAGAGATATTTGGGGTCGTTGGAAGAATTCTAACAGAGTACAAGGATGAAGCTTTCCACATCAAGCAAGAAACTGACAGACAAACGCAGACTACTGGATATGGTTTTACAACCAATTGTCAAACTACACAGAGCAGGTTGGTAAAACCTTCACTACTATTAATATTACTATTTGGAATGGAAGAGGAACTGGTGAAAATGTTGCATTGATAATAGTCAATAGTATTCTAGTTCTGTTTATTGTACCATGAATAATCATACAGTTTAAAGTAAGCTAACTCATTAAACGTGTTGCACTCTAAAACAACAGAGGATACATCTGATAGCAATAGGGTTGTATAGCAAATGCTAATTTACATTTGAGAAACAAGGAGATGCTTGTTTTTAAAATGAAGCATTGTTGAAGTAAGAAAATAATTTGCATGACACTTCACACTGAAACAACATTAGGGCAGGTATGGAACTAACAGCAAGAGTTCATGTTCAAACATATAATGATGTGTTTCTATCTTATGTCTAGACTCCATACACCCCCTTGTGTGTAAAGAGGAGGTATTCCCTGAGCAGCAGCAGGAGAGAACCTCCAGTCTGGTCCAGGAGGAACCAGTGTCGCCACAGATTAAAGGAGAACAGGAGGAGATAACCTCCAGTCTTATCAAATATGAACCAGAGTCTATACAGATTAAAGGAGAACAAGAGGAGAGAACTTCTAGTCTGATCAAAGAGGAACCAGAGTATCCACAGATTAAAGGAGAACAAGAGGAGAGAACCTCCAGTCTGATCAAAGAGGAACCAGCGTCTAGACAGATTAAAGGGGAACACGATGAGCTACTTCAAAGATCAGAGGAGGATGGTGGATCAACGGAGACATTACTATTAGTGAAACATGAAGATGGTGAAAACATGCTAACAGAACCTGTAGCCAGCACCTCATCTAAAAGCATGGAAACACAAGCTGATCTAGGGGACTGTGGACAATCACAACCAACTATTGATAATCAGCTCCTCTCTTCACACTGTTCTGAATCTGACATCACTGAAGACAGTGATGAGTGGGATGAGACCATGGATGACCAGTCTGGTTTAAACACACTGAAATCACACAATACACAACACATGGGAGGAAATAGTTTGTCTTTGAGCAACAAGCTGCTCCATGACCTCAAATCACCAAAAGAAAGTCACTCCATGAGGAGTCATACAGGTAAGAAATGTTTTAGTTGTGCAGATTGTGGCAAAATGTTTAGCCTAAAGGGAAATCTGAAGAAGCATGCAATGATTCATTCAGGGGAAAAACCCTTTACATGTACAGTTTGTGGCAAGGGCTGTAGTCGTAACGGGGCATTAAAAGTACACATGATGACTCATACAGGGGAAAAGCCCTTTACATGTACAGTTTGTGGCAAGGGCTGTATTCATAACAGGGCATTAAAAGTACACATGATGACTCATACAGGGGGAAAACCCTTTATGTGTACAGTTTGTGGCAAAGGATGTAGTCAAATGAGTAATCTAAAAGTACACATGAGGACTCACACAGGGGAAAAACCCATTACATGTACAGTTTGTGGCAAGGGCTGCACTCATAATGGAGAATTAAACATACACATGAGGACTCATGCAGGGGAAAAAAAGCATTTGATTGTAAAGTTTGTGAGACTGATTGATAATCTAAAAACACACATGAAGACACACAAAGAAGGCATGTGAGGTTTTCAACTTGTATAATGACCTGCTGATATTACAACATGATAATCAGTGTTTGTCCACATTTGTCAAATGTCATATTCATTATATGCATTAATATGCATGCACTAGGGGTGCAATTGTAACTCTGTGTGTTGACATGTGGTCTTTGGGCTAACATATTATCATAGTGTATTTTAATCACTAAGCTTGATCATTTGTTTAGATTATCTGTATTATTTACTATGTTGTCTTCATAGAATGCATTGTAACGGAACATATTTACTATATCATACCTGTAAAAAAAACACTGTCCGTAATTTCTTCTTTTTCAAATAAAGGTTTGACAGCTACATATCCTTTATGTGTGTTCATTACAATAAGCTCATCACTACACATGTGTTTCACCTCCAGTATGGACGTCTTGTACTGTGAACAATACAGTGACAAGAACTGCTTCATTTTAAATCCTTCATACCAAACAATTATACTATAAGGAACATGATAGGAGTATTCATTTTACACACCACACACCTTTTACTTGAACTAAAAAAAAACTAGAAAAAACGTGCTTTTAAAAATGGTGATGTTGAGTTAGTCAGAGAAAAAAGATGTGAATTAAGATCTAAACTGAGACAAGCAAAAATAGATTACAAAGATAAAGTTGAGTATCAATACTTTTCAGGGAATGCCAAGAAAGCATGGGAAGGTTTAAATGTGATGATGGGCAGGGAAACTAAGCAAAAGCGTACCCCCCTGTCGCACCCCTCTCCATCTTTTGCTAATGATCTAAATATCTTTTTCAGCCGTTTTGATAAGAATGACTTCAGTGCTGAGCGTGATAGTGTGTGTATGTCCATTCCAGAGTATGTCCCCATCACACTCAAGTGAAAATGAAATTGTAGCTAGCCTTTCCTGTATTAAGCCCAACTCGGCCCCTGGGCCAGATGGCCTTAGAGGCAGAGTGTTGAAAGAAAATGTTCATGAACTTAAAGGTATTCTGTTGATGCTATTCCAGTATTTGCTTGACTCTCTAACAATGCCCAATTTATGGAAAATGTCATGTATTGTGCCTCTCCCCAAGAAGCCTGGAGCCACTGAACTAAAAGACTTCAGGCCCATTGCTCTTACTTCCATTTTGGGAAAATGTTTTGAAAGAGTTATAAGCAGACAAATCACAGCGATGGTTTCAAACAGCTTAGATCATCTCCAATTTGCTTATAAAAGTCAGAGAGGAACTGATGATGCAACTATCAGCCTGCTTAACCCCCTGTCAAAGCATCTCCAAGTCCCCTCCCACTTTGCCAGGGTCCTTTTTATTGATTTTACCTCTGCTTTCAACAGCATGCAGATACATACCCTTCTGCAGAGACTCATTGACATAGAGGTAAATGGAGGTATTGTCCATCTGGTCAGAGACTTCCCCTCTGACCGTCCTCAACAGGTCTGTGTTAATGATACTCTGTCCGACATCACTGTGCTTAACACCGGTGCTCCACAGGGGACTATCTTATCCCCCTTACTTTTCTCCTTATATACAAATGAATTCCAGTTAGACCAGGATATGTTTCATTTGTTCAAATATGCGGATGATATGGCCCTGGTTGCCTTACTGAAGAAGGGGGACACAGTGGGGGAGGAAGCATACAGAGCACATGTGTTATCTCTTCAGAACTGGTGCGATAAAAGCTCCTTAGGGATCAATGTGACAAAAACAAAATAACTTGTCATTCATGAAAAGGAACCTGTGCAGTCCATTACAATTGGTGGACAAATAGTGGAGGTAGTAGTCACTTTTAAATACTTAGGCACATATATTGACAGCAAACTCAATTTCAGTGAAAATACTGACCAGATTTTTAAAACTTGTAACCAACGTCTCCACCTACTACGCAAGCTCAACTCCTTTAGAGTGAGCAAGCATATCATGGAAACAGTCTATAAAAACCTGATAGAGGGAATCTTGACTTTTAACATGGCAATGTGGTTTGGCAATCTAAATGTCAAAGGAAGAAGCAAGCTGCAGCGAATAGTAAATCTAGCCTCAAAAATAATTGGGAAGAGACAGCAACAATTAGGCTGTATCTACAAGGAGGTACTTCGTAAAAAAGCTATCAAGATAGCAAACGACCCCTCTCATCCACTCTGCAGCGAGTTCCAACTACTTCCCTCTGGTAGACGGTACAAAGTACCAAGAGCTAACCGTAACATTTTTAAAAATTCTTTCATACCAAATGCCATTAAGGCACTAAATGATACCATGTCTCGCTAGATTAGTTTTCTTTTCCAATGTATCTGCCACTGTTGTCCTGCACTTTTTGCCATGAGAAAATAATTGTGTTAAGTGTTGTTGCTGTTGTTGTAACCGTTTGTTTTTTGCTGTTTGAGACCGAAGACGAATTTCCACACGTGGACAATAAATTAAACTAACTAACTAACTAACTAACTATTGCTACATTGAATATGTCTTTGCGAATGCAGTGAGCACTAACTATGAGACCCTGCAGATCATGTCTGTGTGTGTGTCTGTCCCGCTGTGACACCAGCCGCCCGCCACCAGGGGGCGCAGCTGTAGCACACACACACACGCACACACACAAACAACCACACACACACACACACACACACACATAAACAACCACACACACACACGCACACACACACACACACACACACACACACACACACACACACACACAGTAGAAAACTTTAAAAAAAATTACTAACTAAAAAGAAAAAAAAAGTACGTAATTTATTCTAATTGTTGTTATTGCAATTTACGAGCTGCGTTCGCTTCCCGCGTTTGCGCATCTTACTTGTAATGTTACTGTGTGCATCCATTTCACTAAGCCTGTAACTCTAATGGAAAATAAGAAATGCTTCACACAGTTCTGTGTACGGATGGTGACACATCCCTTAATCATCACTGTGATGATGGTAAAACTATATGACAGAAAAATAGTAGTTGTGGACATGAAGTGAGTTGATATGTTATCTGACAATTGGTATGAATTAAAATGTCTGTCAGATTGACCAGTTACTCTTGATGGACGATGAAGGGTACAGGCTTTAGTTTTGACAATATTATTGGTCCGACAGTCATTAGACCGACAACCGAAAAATTAACAATTTAGGATGTATGAGGTTTCCACCCGACAGTGATGATACACACACAACCGAAGCGTGCCAGCAATCTAGGGCCGACTTCAAACAATAACACACTCAGACATGCATGAGTGCACCCGCGCCCACCCATTGGCGTGCAGAGTGCCCCTGTCCCTTTAATAAGGAGTGGAGAGGAGGATACAGGATCCATTATCCCACTATTGAAATTACAATGTATAAAAGCTAATTAATTCTAATTAAGTGAGTGTGAGCCACTCCAAGCAGCAGCCGTGTTGTGCCAGTATGGTTCCCTCCTTCCAAAGCCTGACCACGCTCTGTCATTAAATGGGAGACAATGGACTGCTAGGCCTGAAGGCTCTGTGTGTTGTTATCACAAGCCAGACAGACAGACACAGAGTGGGTTGTTGTAGGGCCAGGCAATTAAGTAATTTTGTTACCCCCAAAAAAGGGGGACAGTCCACTCAGTACCCTCATAGCTGGGTAACTATACTGAATGACGCCAGCACCCGGATTTAGAACAAGCATGGGACAATTTTTATCATTCTACTGTTCTGAACACCAGAATGAGGAATGCCCTCACAACATCCATTACAAATATGTATTTCTTTCTAAATTGGCCAAACAAACAAAACAGAAATCAGGAGACTAAAACAGAGTGCTGTATGTGTTGGTGACATTTACTATTGTTTAATTTTGTTATTATAAACAAAGCATGTCTTTTCAGATTGTCCAATACTCTTAATATGGTGGACTATTGAGTCAGTTGTGTGTGGCATGATGCTACTGTACAATACCAGTAATAATATGAATGATGCCATTATGTCTGGTGGTAGGCTATGGGCATATATGGCCAAGTATCTAACTTGTTAGATACAGATGTTTACATACAAAAGTATGTCTTTGTCTCGTTTGTATGTGTTTTTTTTAAACAAAGCGTTTATTTGCATTCAAATGATTTAGAACAAATTAATTCTCTCATGGTCAAATAGACATCTCACACATACATGTTTAAACTTGTGACATGGTTGAATAGATTTTCTGTCCACGCCTAATTTCCTACTGCCATATACAGAAAGATATTTCACCAGGGCATGTTAAACTACATGTAGAGACAATGTTAAAACTACATGCAGATAACTACATACAGTATGTATGTTGAAACTACTATGACCCTAGAATAAAAACGTAGTATTGAGTTCTGAAACAAACTCCCTGAAAAAGTGCAGCTCTGCAACAACTGTAATTTACCGATATTTATACAGTTAAAAACATGCATTTTTGCTTCTTCCTTTCATTGATATTTTATTATTTAAATGTTCAATTTCAGGGTAGAATAGGAAAGTAACATAATGCATGTTTAACTTTATTATGTTTTACTGAATCTGATCGTCATTGTATAATGTTTGATAGAAGACATTGAGTTGCCTTGTTGTTGGGAGCAGTGATTGGCCAGTTTTGTTATATTGTGCCCCGCCCCCCCTCAATCTGATTGGAGCATCAGGGCCCTCTGATAGTATTTAACAAGAGTTTGTTCTGCTTGGAGTCACTTTAACTCTGCTAGTTGTTAAGAGCTGTGTTTATTTGGGCAAGTTTTGAGTTATGTCTTTACTACAAACATTGAAGGCCTTGGTCAACCAGAGACTATCTGCTGCTGCTGAAGAGATATTTGGGGTCGTTGGAAGAATTATAACAGAGTACGAGGATGAAGCTTTCCACATCAAGCAGGAAACTGACCGCCAACGCAGACTACTGGAAATGGTTTTACAACCAATCTTCAAACTACACAGTGCAGGTTGGTAAAACGTTTACTATTTTAACCTTAACTCCGTTAACTGTTGTTTGAACATGTTTTAACACAGTTGGAAGAGGAACTCTCAATCCATTAATGATTGATATCTGATGAGGTTGTAGCTAATGAGCCCTAACAGCATTAGGACAGATATGGAACAGTGGAAGTTTTCTCCAACCACAACTACATAAGCAGTTGAACACATCTAATCTTGACCAATACAAAGACACCGTAAAACAGAATGCAAGTCATGTTCAAACAATATAATTATTCTGTATCTTTTGTCTAGACTCCATAAACCTCCTTGTGTGCAAAGAGGAGGTATTCACTGAGCAGCAGATAACCTACAGTCTGGTCCAGGGGGATAAAGAGCCTCCACAGATTAAAGATGAACAGGAGGAGCGAACCTCCAGTCTGATCAAAGAGGAACCATCATCTCCACAGATTAAAGAGGAACTTGATGAGCTACTTCAAAGATCAGAGGAAGATGGTGGATCAACGGAGATATTACTATCAGTGAAACATGAACATGATGAAAACATACAAACCAAAACTGTAGCCGGCACCTCATCTAAACACAATGAAACACAAGCTGATGTAGAGGACTGTGGAACACCACAACCAACTAGTGATGATCAGCTGCTCTCTTCACTCTATTCTGAATCTGACATCACTGAAGACAGTGATGAGTGGGATACCATGGGTGACCAGTCTGGTTTAAACACACTGAAATCGCACAATACACAACACATGGGAGGAAATAGTTTGTCTTTGAGCAACAAGCTGCTCCATGACATCAACTCACCAAAACAAAGTCACTCCATGAGTCAAATACGTAAGAAATGTTTTAGTTGTGCAGATTGTGGCAAAATGTTTAGTCTAAAGGGAAATCTGAAGAAGCATGCAATGGTTCATTCAGGGGAAAAGCAATTTGTTTGTAGAGTTTGTGGCACAGGCTTTGTTCGAACGGTTGATCTAAAAAGACACATGAGGACCCACACAGGGGAAAATCCCTTTGCATGTACAGTTTGTGGCAAGGGTTGTACTCATAATGGGGATTTAAAAATACACATGAGGACTCATACAGGGGAAAAACCCTTTATGTGTACAGTTTGTGAAAAAGGCTTTAGTAGAAGAAGTAATCTTAAAACACATATGATGACTCATACAGGGGAAAGGCCCTTTACGTGTACAGTTTGTGGCAAGGGCTGTATTCATAATGCGGCATTAAAAGTGCACATGATGACTCATACAGGGGAAAGACCCTTTACGTGTACAGTTTGTGGCAAGGGCTGTGTTCATAATGGGGCATTACAAGTACACATGAGGACTCATACAGGGGAAAAGCACTTTATGTGTACAGTCTGTGGCAAGGGCTGCTGTCACACTGGGATGTTAAAAGTACACATGAGGACTCATACAGGGGAAAAACCCTTTGAGTGTAACATTTGCAAAAAGGGCTTTACTCAGACTGGTAGTCTAGAAAAGCACATGAAGACACATAAAGAGGAAAAAGCTGTAAATGATGATTGCTCCCCCCATAGTGATGATTAGCTGAGCAATGTATATATTGAAGATAAAAGTGAGGGCAGGAATTTGAAGACGCCAAAGAATATTGTGTTGATTTTATTGCTTGAGATTAAAATGTCATATTAATTAATATCCATACACTAGTGGTGCAATTGTACCTAGTATATTTTAATCACTTAGTTGTATAATTTGTTTAGATTTTCTTTATAGAATTGTTGTCTTCATAGAATGCATTGTAACAGAAAATATGTACTATGTCATACCTGTAAGAAAAATGTCTGTAATTTATTATTTTTCTAATAAAGGGTTGACAGCTAAACATCCTTGTGTTCATTACAAGAAGCTAATCACATCACATGTGTTTCACCTCCTTTAAGTATGGACATCTTGTAATGTGAACAATACAGTGACAAGAACTGCTTCATTTTATATTGTATGTGTTTTTTTTAAACAAAGCGTTTATTTGCATTCAAATGATTTAGAACAAATTAATTCTCTCATGGTCAAATAGACATCTCGCACATACATGTTTAAACTTGTGACATGGTTGAATAGATTTTCTGTCCACGCCTAATTTCCTACTGCCATATACAGAAAGATATTTCACCAGGGCATGTTAAACTACATGTAGAGACAATGTTAAAACTACATGCATATAACTACATGTACAGTATGTATGTTGAAACTACTATGACCCTAGAATAAAAACGTAGTATTGAGTTCTGAAACAAACTCCCTGAAAAAGTGCAGCTCTGCAACAATTGTAATTTACCGATATTTATACAGTTAAAAACATGCATTTTTGCTTCTTCCTTTCATTGATATTTTATTATTTAAATGTTCAATTTCGCCGCCCCCCCCCTCAATCTGATTGGAGCATCAGGGCCCTCTGATAGTATTTAACAAGAGTTTGTTCTGGGGCACGGTGGCACAGTTGGTAGTGCTGTCGCCTCACAGCTAGAAGGTCCTGGGTTCGATTCCCGCTCGGGGCGCTGTGGGTGCTGGCGGCGTGTTTCCTCCTCCGCGTCATCAGTGCCCATACCCGAAGGCGGGGTTGGCGAAAGGGCCTTTCTGTGTGGAGTTTGCATGTCCTCCCCGTGTCCCCTAGGGTAGATACCCTCACAAAAACATGCAGTAATCCTGGTCTCTAAACTGCCTCCCCCTGGCCAGCCGGGGCGCCTGATGGATGGGGAAAGGAACTGGTTGGAATAACGTGTTCCTTCCACGCGCTACGTCCAACCAGGGAAACTCCCCCCTGTCAGGTGTAAAGGAGCAACTTGGACACTCAGGCATGAAGGAAGCATGAGTTCAAGTCCGTTGCTCTCCCCAGGTTGGCGGAGGGTGTGTAGAGCCCAGGGTCACATTAGATCATTGACACATGGGTGAAAAATGGGTTACAAAATCGTGGGATAAAATATATATAAAAAAGAATGCTGCGTTCACATTGGCAGATGCAAAAGATACAAAGATGCAAAGATACAAAGATGCAAAGCTACACGGTGCATTTGTATATTTGCAGCTGAAGTTCATACCGGTCAACGTGATCAGAAATCGGGGGCCGATCACATATATTGCTTGACCCCGTCTTATCGCTGCTTGCAGCTATATTTTCTTCTTCATCTTCTTCTTCTCCTTTAGCCAAAAATAGCAGTTCTGGCTGAACCGGTCGGTTTTCGCAGGACTTGGCATTATGGTATAGAGGGCTATGCCAAACGGTGAAGACATGAAGCCCACGACCCTTGGCCAAAGGGTGGCGCTATAGCACTCAAGTGAAATATATATATATATATATATATATAAAAAAGGAATAGCTCATGAACCTGACAGTCAGCGGACTCCCTCTTTACCAAGCGTTTCCACCATGTAGGTTCCACCTCGCGTAGAACATGCACGCCCATTTAATCTAACGTGATGATGTAGATAATCTTATTTCCCTGTCCCTTAAGTCCCTGTCCGATGGATCCACTAGTTAATAAAGTAGCAATCTGTAGGATATCCTTTTCTCACGTATAATAAGAAAGTTAATTTATTCATTTAAGTTCAAGACTAAAGGCTAATAAAACTTGGCAAGAATATTATAAAAGCAATTTTTTTTAACAAATGTTCACTCACTCACCTTTGCAGATGTAGTGTAGCAAGGATGGGCTGAAGCCTATGCACGTGCCTGATAAAAATAATATTATGAGATGTGTAGTTGGTTTTCGTGAAACTTGGCAATGTTAGACAGGTATGTGAAATGGTGAGAACGCAAAGCCCACGGCCATTGGCCAAAGAGTGACGCTATAGCACTCAATCGAAAATGCAAACTTTGAACAGGTATAGCTCCGTTTGATCGTCAACAATAAAACTTGGATAGACATATGCATCTCCTCATGTCGAACAACTTTCGTGTTCTGCCTTTTGACCTCTGACCCTGGCTAGCAGTAGATGGCAAACCGGAAGTCATTTTAGTGGACGGGAGCAGGACGGTAAACGGAACAGGACGGATGCTAAAATATTAAATCTTTTTACCGTGCCGTCCAGCAGGTTTTGCTGGTTGCCATCTACCGCTTGCCTGATTCCATGTGAATGGTGAATGCATTATATCAGTGAAGATCACCCATTATTTTGTAATTACACAGCGCTCCAGGTCAAACCATGCAGTTGTTTTTCACAAAATGTGGCAATATGGCTATGTCACCCTACTTAGAGACAAAGACCACAACCATTGGCCAAAGGGTGGCGCTATAGCACTCAATTGAAAAACAGGCATAGATCATGAACTGCCAGCTCATGAACCGCCAGTAATAATTACTAGGTAATTACTGTCTATTACATAGGTACTAATTCAGACTCCCTGAGTCCCTGATGTTGGATTCCAGTCATCAGTGGTGGAAAAAGTAGCCTACGCATACTCAAGTATTCAAAATGAAAAATTGCAAATTACCTTTTCCTATTAATATCAATGAATCACGGATTTAAATTGTCAAATGTGCAAAAAGCTGATCTACAAGTTCAAAGCGTTTCACACCGCAACACGAGGTTGTAGATATTTTAAGATTCGAAGGCAGTTTAAAAGAATATCTATCTATCTATCTATCTATCTATCTATCTATCTATCTATCTATCTATCTATCTATCTATCTATCTATCTATCTATCTATCTATCTATCTATCTATCTGTGACAGTTACACACCTCCACCACCAGAGGGCGAAAGGCATTAAGGCAACAGTGCCTGGATTATTTTGTTGCGCATGCGTGGAAAACCTTTGACCCTGACGTGCTTGTTTGCATCACGAGATGCCATCACGCCACGTGACTGCGTCTAGTTTTCCATTACGGCGATGGCCGCTGTTGAACAAGTCAGACATGTTGTCGTGTCTCTCGGGAATTGTTGATGTTTGTGCCTTTATTACACATTCTATATTACAGTAGGAACAGAAAGCTTGGTGGAAATGTCTCCTAAAGGAGGCGAAAAGCGTCAAATGGAGTCTGTACGGCTGAAGATAAATGAACAGCTAGCGGCGGTGGGAGAGGAGATATTGTTTGTTGTGGACAAACAGCAGCGTGGCGCTGCTGATGTTTGTAGAGTGGAGCTTAGCGTCAGAGTGTTTGTGTTGGAGCGCCTCAGCGCGGTGGGAGAGTTCATGGTCAACCTCTTCCAGAGAGAGATGGAGACACTACAAACTCTGATGGAGACACAAAACAAACTGCTGGACATTGATTTTGATATGGACATCGATCTACACACTGCAGGTTAGTAGATTCTGAACAACACCAGCTTAGCTTAAGTAGCATTAAGCTATTTATTATGTTCCACAAAAGTCTACTTGAATAATCAAACTGAAAAGGTCAAATGAATAGCTCAAAAATAAATATGAAATCAAATAAATTATTATGCTAGTAAGGTATGAAATAAGATCAACAACTGTATGCCTTCCCAGCCTCAAACATTTTCCATTGTTCTCAAAAGGCATGTCAAGAGACCTTAAACAGGCTACCCCACTAGCTCCCCCACTGAGCCTTTTAAAATAAAATACAAGTTACAAGTCACTGTTCCAGAATCACTGCAGAGGAGGTTTTACTCTGAAGGGGATACATTATAAAGGAAGTGCAAAGAGGCTCACTAAATTGACATGACATAGGCCTACTTAAGTTTCTAATTAAATGTGGGGGCTACCAGAGCCGAAGAGTTTGATCAATCCTCAAGGGGGCCCGTCCCCCCCCCCGCAGCCCCGCCTCCCCGCAGCGCGGAAAAAAATAAGTTGTTTTCGCTGGTACTTTTAAAGCAGCTTCTATAGGCCAATGTCCAAGCCAAGGTGAGGACTTTCAGGACTATATTATTATTATTATGAGAGAGAGAGAGAGAGGGAGAGAGGGAGAGAGAGAGAGAGAGGGAGATATAGAGAGATACGGAGAGAGAGATCATAGGCGGCGGGTGCGTTTTACCTTTGGGTAGGCTACAGAATTGCGTTGGGGGGGACTGTCGCGGCCGAGCGAAGCAAGGCCGCCGCCGCGGATTTATTTATTTATTTATTTCCCAAATGTTCTAAAAATGAGTTCTTTAGCATACTTTTACCAATGAATTAGCCTATACACAGACAGCGACTGATCAGCCTATTTTGGACGATAGGCCTATGGGTCTTTTCTCGAGTCAGTGTGTAGTCTCACTAGTCTGTGGATAGGTCTCTTTGGTGGATCAGTGTTATTATGTCACGCCTCAAGAACTACTACAAAAGAAACCCGATTAGCACTTTTTAACACCTCTTGGACGGCCGGTGTCTCTCAAGACAGACTGTTGCCTGAGGAACAACAGGGGAGGCGCTGTTTTCCCGAATATTTGACGATGGGATTCTCAGATTGCCGGCGGAGAGGTCCAAAATGTTCGGAATTCCCAGAAAATATGTAATGTAAATGTAAAATGTCCACGAAAATCTTCATGGGGGCCGAAAGGGGCCCTAGGATTCTTCATGGGGGCCATGGCCCCGTGGCCCCCACAGACTCTACGTCGCTGGGGGCTACTATTAATCCAAATTATAACTTTTCCAAAACAATATTTGATATACCGGTGTATCCGATTTGGATGAAATCAGATCAAAATGAAATGACGTCTTCCGTCGCCGTGGAAACGGCGTCTTCGGCGCAGATGTTCTAACGGCGACAGAATGCGTAGCTGTCCTCGCAAATGCCACTTTTTTTCTGTCACAATGCCAACACATACCCAATCCGTTATCCGATCCGATTCTTGGGCAGACGGACACTCACATTGCGATAGCCGCAGATCAGTATAAGCCTGGGACCGAGGCTACTCAGGCTAGCCGTATGTTTTGTTGTTATTAAAACAGGAAGACAACCCCGTCTTCCTGTGACTGTCTATCTCCAACAATACTATAGCCTACCTACGTTTTAGAAATGCACCTATCACCATTGTTGGAGTAGCCTATAGTATGCAGCCCATGTAATGCGTAACAATAAACGCATGAATGAATAAATAAATAAATGAATAAACGTTTGTTTCTGACGGGGTTCGAACTTGGTCCTCCGTTTGTCGGCATAAAGTTCCCCAGTCATGGAACATATGCCTACTACAGTGAGCCATTCTAGCCATGATAATTTGTAATCGTAATCAAATCATAGGTTATAAAAGCAGCCATCACAACTCAAAACGAACTGGGAATTAGATCAACTTGAAATCTCATTCAGATTCACACCGATTTCCAAAACTGTTTAATAAGCCTACAGATTTGTTTTTAACATCACCATCTCACCATCATCACCTATATAAGTTCACCTTATGGTAATTAATGTTATACAGGCCACATAGAAATAGTAAATATGATGCATGATAGGTTAAAGTAACAATTTCTTTATAACATGACCTAAATATGCCCAAAAGCCACATTACACTGACGTGCTCCAAATTATCAAAGCGAATGGTGCTAATGTTTCAGTTTCACACACAATATTCTGCCCATTTAAAGCGTCAAAATAAACGCATCAACGGATGACTGAATAAATAAATAATTGTCAACATCTCACAGGATTCGAACTCCTCCCAATGTCAGCAGGAGCACACAGTCTGAAGCATAGCCCATTGTGCCATTATGTGCACTTTATCTCTGAACAGTAAATAATTCATAGAGTACAAATCCAGTTATCACAACTCAAAACAACAGACAACAGAATAGATTAACTTGAGATATCAACAACACTGAATGACTGAGGCCCCTGGCTTAGGGTGCATACTTAGTTTAGACTAGTCAATGGTCTACTCTAACCAATGACTAGTCTAAACCAAAAACTGTCTAAACTAAGTACTGCACCCCCCTGGCTCCTCTGTCTACCTTTATTCCTTCTATCCTTATTTCTATTTGGTCTTTGGCATCGTTTTTGTTTTCAAAAAGCAAGATTCTGTAGTTTTCAATGTTTTTTAAATATTTTATTTGTTCTCACTTTCTGATTGATTGATTGATTGAAATATTTATTTCAGTTTGCAGAAACTCTGTCGTCGATCCTAAGCCATTCCAGCCTGTCAATGGGCAGGGGTGAGGTGGGTTCAGGGGGTGAGGCCAAGTAGGAGTCTGACCTGTTTTGGGAAGTCTGGAGCCTAGTTTGTGAAGGGATTCGAACCCCTCCCTTTGGCAGCATAACGTTTACTAGACCTGGAGCATAATCCAGCACACCGTTCCTAGCAACAATATTGTGCAATCATATTAAAATGATAGAGTATAAAACCGTGCAGCCATGAAACAAAATGGGACATGGACCTGTAGATTAAGGTGAGATCTCATTCACCACAGGCACATTTATTTCCAACAAGACTGTTTAATAGCCTACAGATTGGTTGCATATCTCCAACCATCATCACCTAAATTCACCATTGGCCTATAGTCATTGTTATACAGGCTGCTCAGAAATAGTAAATAATAAATATGACACGATAGGTTAGATTTGTTTTCAAACATGATACTAAATATGCATGGCAAAGTGTTTAAGAAGCCAATGTGGTAGGGGAGACCGGGGTGAGTAGTGCCACTTTTTACTTAAAGTGTCTTTGAGGCAAGGGGATTACAGTAATGCCTCCAACTAAAATATGTACATATAGTTTAGAATGTTGTGCATCCCTGAGAACAATCACTTTGAATCTTAAATAAACTGTTTAAGAAATATAGCTTCAGAAAGAAAAGTGGTTTCGTGGCACAACTCACCCCCGGTGTGGGGTAAGATGTGCCATTAGAGAGAATACGCTGGGGTAAATTGTGCCATTGATAATTGGGGCAGGAGGAGGGGAGGGGGGAGGGGAGGAGGAGGGGAGGAGAGGGGAGGAACTGGGCAGGAGGAGGGGAGGGAGAGGGGAGGGGAGGGGAGGGGAGGAGAGGGGAGGACTGGGCAGGAGGAGGGGAGGGGAGGACTGGGCAGGAGGAGGGGAGGGGAGGAGGGGAGGACTGGGCAGGAGGAGGGGAGGGGAGGACTGGGGCAGGAGGAGGGGAGGGGAGAGGGGAGGAGAGGGGAGGACTGGGCAGGAGGAGGGGAGGGGAGGGGGAGGAGGGGAGGACTGGGCAGGAGGAGGGGAGGGGAGAGGGGAGGGGAGGACTGGGCAGGAGGAGGGGAGGGGACGAGGGGAGGACTGGGCAGGAGGAGGGTAGGGGAGAGGGGAGGGGAGGGGAGGAGAGGGGAGGACTGGCAGGAGGAGGGGAGGGAGGAGGAGGGGAGGACTGGGCAGGAGGAGGGGAGGGGGAGAGGGGAGGGGAGGAGAGGGAGGACTGGGCAGGAGGAGGGGAGGGAGGAGGGGAGGACTGGGCAGGAGGAGGGGAGGGGAGAGGGGAGGGGAGGACTGGGCAGGAGGAGGGGAGGGGAGGAGGGGAGGACTGGCAGGAGGAGGGGAGGGGAGGAGGGGAGGAACTGGGCAGGAGGAGGGGAGAGGGGAGGGGAGGACTGGGCAGGAGGAGGGGAGGGGAGGGGAGGGGAGGACTGGGCAGGAGGAAGGGAGGGGAGGATGGGCAGGAGGAGGGAGGGGAGGAGGGGAGGACTGGGCAGGAGGAGGGGAGGGGAGAGGGGAGGGAGGGGAGGACATGGGCAGGAGGAGGGGAGGGGAGGACTGGGCAGGAGGAGGGGAGGGAGGAACTGGGCAGGAGGAGGGGAGGGGAGGAGGGGAGGACTGGGCAGGAGGAGGGGAGGAGAGGGAGGGGAGGAGAGGGGAGGACTGGGCAGGAGGAGGGGAGGGGAGGGGAGGAGAGGGGAGGATCTGGGCAGGAGGAGGGGAGGGGAGGACTGGGCAGGAGGAGGGGAGGGCTTGGCAGGAGGAGGGGAGGGGAGAGGGGAGGGGAGGACTGGGCAGGAGGAGGGGAGGGGAGGACTGGGCAGGAGGAGGGGAGGGGAGGGACTGGGCAGGAGGAGGGGAGAGGGGAGGGGAGGGGAGGACTGGGCAGGAGGAGGGAGGGGAGGGAGGACTGGGCAGGAGGAGGGGAGGGGGAGGACTGGCAGGAGGAGGGGAGGAGGGGCAGGACTGGGCAGGAGGAGGGGAGGGGAGAGGCGAGGGGAGGACTGGGCAGGAGTGAGGGGAGGGGAGGACTGGGCAGGAGGAGGGGAGGGGAGGACTGGGCAGGAGGCACCGGGCATCGCTGCCAAGTTTTTAGGAGAGCGAAGGGGTGGGCGAGAGAGAGGAATTGAAACCCTGTCAGTCTTCCTTTCGTATTTGCGAGGCATGATGGATTTTAGTCTAAAAAAAAGAATGTCACATAGTTTTAGTGATCAAATGTAAGAATACAATGTACAATAACAATAAAATACAATAAAGTAGTATATAGTTAAACAAACAAACAAACAAAAACAAAAACATAGGTTGGGGTGAGTTGTGCCACTGGCACAACTCAACCCAGGCCCTTTGGCACAAATCACCCCAAGCCCACCTTTTTGAAAAAAAAGCATTCCCTAGCTTTTTTGAGCTAGCATCATGCTAACTGTATAGACTCATAGTGTAGCTTACTAGTGCACTAAAACATGTGTGAATTGTTTTCAAAGTTGTCTACAAGTGTTCATACAAAGAAATAAAAAAAACCTTTATCATAGAAATTTTACTTTAGAGGTCCAAAAACAGTTTTTTGAGTTTAAATGTGCTAACCTCTCAAGCCAGGTGCTTCCCTCTTCAGCAGGCTGAGTGAGATGGATGCCTCATCAAACTTAAGTGGTCACATGATCAATTTCTTCTATGGTTTTATAGATAACAGGGGTGGCACTACTTGCCCCATGGCACTACTCACCCCGGTCTCCCCTACCATTTACAAATGATTGAATATTGACCAAATTATTGAAACTAATGTTAAATTTGTTCTTTGAAAAATTTAAATATTTGTAGACCTATTACAAGTCAAGCACAAAATCAGTGTCAATTCACATCTGCATACTGCACATATCAAGCCAATTCAAGGTACACACGACAACTTTCAATCACCAACACAGGATTGTACTATATTCTTGCCTATTATTTATTATTATTATTCCTAAAGGAGTTTTTAAAAACATTTGTCCATTTAACAGTCCATAGACTTTGGCTGGGATGTACATTTATATACGGGCTC
Organism: Protomyctophum parallelum; assembly: GCF_964188405.1. Taxonomy (NCBI): domain Eukaryota; kingdom Metazoa; phylum Chordata; class Actinopteri; order Myctophiformes; family Myctophidae; genus Protomyctophum; species Protomyctophum parallelum. The sequence goes on along the minus strand of NC_139716.1, from coordinate 3,746,900 downwards.
TTTAACAAACATTTAAAGTCCATACACTTGGCTGGCCTATGATGTAATTTCGGAAAGCCAGGCATTGGAGTGTCCATCAGAAAGTGAGAATAAATTAAATATAAAAAACATTGTAGCCTACATAATCTTGCTTTTTGAAAACAAAGAATATGCCAAAGACCAAATAGAAATAGGGATAGAGAAGGAAATGTAGACAGGAGAAGAGAGAGTGCCAGGGGCCTCAATCATTCAGTGAGTGGGGATTAGATGGAGGGGAGTCAAGAAAGGATTCCAGATCCAGATTGAATATCCAATTATTTCTAGGACATTATTTCTCTCAACCATTGGGTGGCTACCCAATGTTTGAGAGAAGTAATGTCCTAGAAATAATACTAGGGTGGTTTAGGTAGACTTCCACTGGAGAGGAAGATGGTAAAAGCCCCAAAAACCATAAAGTTTGGGAGTGAACCTTGCATAGTCTTCTGGAACGCCAAAGATGGCATCAGTGCTCAGTATGTGGGGAAATATTTGAGATTGTAAATATTTTGGACATTGTGTCTAAGTAATTATTCCAGAACGGACACGACTAAAACATGTGGGTTAAATTCCAGTGTGAAGAATAACGTTTCTCACAACTATCAGTCACATTAGCATATATTAACAGTTAAGCTTGAATCTAATGTAATCACACAGACATAGTAGGTTTTAAGATGCAGTTGCAGCATCTGCAAAGGCATTAAGGCAACAACATGTTCACTTAGCCTACAGAGACTTAACAGTTCAGGACGGCACTAAATAAAATCTATCTCAGATACTCTGAACAAACCCCCACACCATTTACACAAAGAGTGAAGAGGCATAGTAAATCAGCCAACACCTGTATGATTCAAAAGTCGTGTTTTAATGTTTCACATCCCATACATGCAAATAGCCTCACCAAAATCAGTGATCGATGTATGGCTCCAGATTTGGTCAAGGTTTTGGGCCAAACAATTGACTTCCATTCGAAAATGAAAAATAAACATAATGTGAAAAGGTTCTTCTGTGGCCTGCTGGCAGCATCAGCATGCATTCGCATTTTGGTGGTACTGATTGGTCCAGCGGTTTGTGAGATTAGGTCCATACAGCGCACACGCACACTGTGAAGTTTTGAACTGTCAGCATCTGTGCACCAGTCAGAAGCAATTTGCAATTTAGGCATTTAGCAGACGCTCTTAATCCAGAGCGATTTACATTAAGCAAGAACAAAAAGCATGGGAATACATCACAAAAAAGCATTTATCATAAAACATGCGTAAGCTAAGAAAGTAACAGTGGAATATCTATATTATGAGACTACATATAAACTACTATGCTATACATATGTACTATGGCGTGCTATGACTATATACAATGCAATTATAGTGCTGTCTACATAACATGCTATAAGTCTCTATCACTATCAGATGCTATCTAAGTCTACAGAATTGCTATTTAAGGGGGTAGGGTAAGTGCTATGGGCCATGATGGAGTCTGAAAAGGTGCACAACCACAAGTGGTCACTTGTGGTTTCAATTCCTACACACACCCAGTGGAACCACAATGCACATGTATCGCATTGAATCTGAAAGAAGATGGATATATTGTCATTGTTTTGGTTAAAGAAAGCATGTGCTCTCCATGTAAAGAAATGTGCTCTCCATGTAAAGAACTGTAATGGTTTCCTACCCAATTATCTATAGATGCTGTCCCCGTGTGGACTTCCCCACAAAAGCGACACAGATGTGTCAGATCATCTATTCAAAAATATTTAAATTGCACATTCAGTTAATTGAAGTAAAATATTTTGGTTTGATGAAGATGAAATACATTTGATTTAACCCTACCAGAATTCTCCATGAGAATGACCCCCATGCTGCATCTGACTGCATCAATGTCCTGCAGCAGGTCCTCCTCCACCCTGGTGCCCAACACCAACATCTCTGCAAGCTTAAATAATAATAAAGTTAGTGTTAGCCGTGTTCTTTAACAATGCATTACATTGTTAGGAGATATAATCTTACTTTGCACACAAACACCTCACAGGATGTGGGATCCCTTTGGCGGGGATGGGGGATGGTTTCACATCGCCAACGCCCCATGGTTCCCCCACGCATCCGGCGCATATAAGCTCTGAAGAAGAACAAGTTTGTTACTTGCATATCAGAAAACATTGAACATTACAATGAATCTTGATTTACTTGCCTTGTTGCGTTTGCAGCCTGTTTAAGCCCTTTTTCTTGGGCACCCATTGGGTCAATGAAGACCACGCGGTCCTCTTTGGGATACAGGACCTTCAGCAGATAGGATACTTTATGCAACTATTGTGACGGCCCCCTGTGTATATGGTATTGTACTATATATTAGGGTGTATAGTATATTATAGTATATTATATTATGTGGTCTGGTGTAGTTTATATAGTATAGTTATTCACTTTGGTTAGTCGTTTATGGTTTGCTTTGCTTACTCTAATTTCTGTTCTCATCTTGCAGTGGATTATGGAACAGAGCTGTGACATCATGGCAATCAGCCAAGCGGCGGCACCTGGGCCCGGTGCCGACGCCCTGTATATAAGCCTGTCTCCCCAGTCCCTTCCTCAGCTCTGTACTATTCAGTTCTCTGCCCTTCTCCCACCATGCACCTTTTCAGCATTTGAGTTAATACATACAACACGCACACACATCTCACTCATGCATACACACACCACACTACTGACTACTGATTTCCACACCTCATCTGTTTGACTTTGATTTGAGTATGATTTGACTTAATTCCTATTTTTCATTACTTAAATAAATTAATATTTCATTTGAGTACTGTGTCTCCCCTTTATTTTTGTTGTGTACTTGGCTCCCCTAGGCCAGGTATCTAACACTATATTTACAACTAAGCCTTTGAAGTTTTAATTTGAATTGATTAATTAAAGGTCACTTACTAGCAGTGTATAGTGGCCTTGCTCACACACTACCCCCAGAATCATCTCCCATTCCAGGGCATCAATCTGCAAGTGATAATTTAATTTGTTAACATGGTGTGATTGTAAGCAACACTTTTAAAAGCAACCATTTATCCTTACTTTTTTCACCCCCTTGGTGGAACTCTTCCACATCTTTGTGGTCTCCTCCACGGATAGGACCTTTATTTGCCTGTTGGCCATTCGGGCCACCCACACCAAATAAGCGTTCAGAATCTACAAAAAACAAACAATCACTTTAATATTACTTTAATATCAAAGAGAGCACTTTGCAAAACAAGACTTACTTCACTGTGTAATCTCTCTCCGGGTGCCAGGCTGTGGAGATCCAAAGTAAGGACCTTGAAATTTGAGAACTTTGCCCACAGAATCTGGCCCTTTGTCGTCCCCGTCCATATCGCTGTGAGAACTGGAAATATAGAACATTCAAAGTTGTACATTGGGCATCATTATTCTTGATGTTGCATTATTAAATGGGATTTACCATCCAAAGTTGAAGGAGGGGGGTCAGTGGAGGGGCCTGTGGGTGGTGGAGGGCAGGAGGAGGCCCAGAGGGGCTGAATGAAGGCTGTGCAGGGCTCAGGTCAGGAAGAGGGCTGGAGGGACTGGGTGACAGTTGGGGAGGGTGAGGACCAGGAGGAGGAGATAAAGGACAAAGTGGTGGAGGGGGGCGAGCCAGAGGAAAGGTTCCAGCTGGCTTTAGAAGCTTTGCTGGAATCCTCTCCTCTGGCTCTATGTAGCGTGAAAGCTGGTCCAAATTAGCAAATTGGAGAGGGGAGGGGAGGGGAGGACTGGGCAGGAGGAGGGGAGGGGAGGACTGGGCAGGAGGAGGGGAGGGGAGGACTGGGCAGGAGGAGGGGAGGGGAGGAGGGGAGGACTGGGCAGGAGGAGGGGAGGGGAGAGGCGAGGGGAGGACTGGGCAGGAGGAGGGGAGGGGAGGACTGGGCAGGAGGAGGGGAGGGGAGGACTGGGCAGGAGGCACCGGGCATCGCTGCCAAGTTTTTAGGAGAGCGAAGGGGTGGGCGAGAGAGAGGAATTGAAACCCTGTCAGTCTTCCTTTCGTATTTGCGAGGCATGATGGATTTTAGTCTAAAAAAAAGAATGTCACATAGTTTTAGTGATCAAATGTAAGAATACAATGTACAATAACAATAAAATACAATAAAGTAGTATATAGTTAAACAAACAAACAAACAAAAACAAAAACATAGGTTGGGGTGAGTTGTGCCACTGGCACAACTCAACCCAGGCCCTTTGGCACAAATCACCCCAAGCCCACCTTTTTGAAAAAAAAGCATTCCCTAGCTTTTTTGAGCTAGCATCATGCTAACTGTATAGACTCATAGTGTAGCTTACTAGTGCACTAAAACATGTGTGAATTGTTTTCAAAGTTGTCTACAAGTGTTCATACAAAGAAATAAAAAAAACCTTTATCATAGAAATTTTACTTTAGAGGTCCAAAAACAGTTTTTTGAGTTTAAATGTGCTAACCTCTCAAGCCAGGTGCTTCCCTCTTCAGCAGGCTGAGTGAGATGGATGCCTCATCAAACTTAAGTGGTCACATGATCAATTTCTTCTATGGTTTTATAGATAACAGGGGTGGCACTACTTGCCCCATGGCACTACTCACCCCGGTCTCCCCTACCATTTACAAATGATTGAATATTGACCAAATTATTGAAACTAATGTTAAATTTGTTCTTTGAAAAATTTAAATATTTGTAGACCTATTACAAGTCAAGCACAAAATCAGTGTCAATTCACATCTGCATACTGCACATATCAAGCCAATTCAAGGTACACACGACAACTTTCAATCACCAACACAGGATTGTACTATATTCTTGCCTATTATTTATTATTATTATTCCTAAAGGAGTTTTTAAAAACATTTGTCCATTTAACAGTCCATAGACTTTGGCTGGGATGTACATTTATATACGGGCTCTTTAACAAACATTTAAAGTCCATACACTTGGCTGGCCTATGATGTAATTTCGGAAAGCCAGGCATTGGAGTGTCCATCAGAAAGTGAGAATAAATTAAATATAAAAAACATTGTAGCCTACATAATCTTGCTTTTTGAAAACAAAGAATATGCCAAAGACCAAATAGAAATAGGGATAGAGAAGGAAATGTAGACAGGAGAAGAGAGAGTGCCAGGGGCCTCAATCATTCAGTGAGTGGGGATTAGATGGAGGGGAGTCAAGAAAGGATTCCAGATCCAGATTGAATATCCAATTATTTCTAGGACATTATTTCTCTCAACCATTGGGTGGCTACCCAATGTTTGAGAGAAGTAATGTCCTAGAAATAATACTAGGGTGGTTTAGGTAGACTTCCACTGGAGAGGAAGATGGTAAAAGCCCCAAAAACCATAAAGTTTGGGAGTGAACCTTGCATAGTCTTCTGGAACGCCAAAGATGGCATCAGTGCTCAGTATGTGGGGAAATATTTGAGATTGTAAATATTTTGGACATTGTGTCTAAGTAATTATTCCAGAACGGACACGACTAAAACATGTGGGTTAAATTCCAGTGTGAAGAATAACGTTTCTCACAACTATCAGTCACATTAGCATATATTAACAGTTAAGCTTGAATCTAATGTAATCACACAGACATAGTAGGTTTTAAGATGCAGTTGCAGCATCTGCAAAGGCATTAAGGCAACAACATGTTCACTTAGCCTACAGAGACTTAACAGTTCAGGACGGCACTAAATAAAATCTATCTCAGATACTCTGAACAAACCCCCACACCATTTACACAAAGAGTGAAGAGGCATAGTAAATCAGCCAACACCTGTATGATTCAAAAGTCGTGTTTTAATGTTTCACATCCCATACATGCAAATAGCCTCACCAAAATCAGTGATCGATGTATGGCTCCAGATTTGGTCAAGGTTTTGGGCCAAACAATTGACTTCCATTCGAAAATGAAAAATAAACATAATGTGAAAAGGTTCTTCTGTGGCCTGCTGGCAGCATCAGCATGCATACGCATTTTGGTGGTACTGATTGGTCCAGCGGTTTGTGAGATTAGGTCCATACAGCGCACACGCACACTGTGAAGTTTTGAACTGTCAGCATCTGTGCACCAGTCAGAAGCAATTTGCAATTTAGGCATTTAGCAGACGCTCTTAATCCAGAGCGACTTACATTAAGCAAGAACAAAAAGCATGGGAATACATCACAAAAAAGCATTTATCATAAAACATGCGTAAGCTAAGAAAGTAACAGTGGAATATCTATATTATGAGACTACATATAAACTACTATGCTATACATATGTACTATGGCGTGCTATGACTATATACAATGCAATTATAGTGCTGTCTACATAACATGCTATAAGTCTCTATCACTATCAGATGCTATCTAAGTCTACAGAATTGCTATTTAAGGGGGTAGGGTAAGTGCTATGGGCCATGATGGAGTCTGAAAAGGTGCACAACCACAAGTGGTCACTTGTGGTTTCAATTCCTACACACACCCAGTGGAACCACAATGCACATGTATCGCATTGAATCTGAAAGAAGATGGATATATTGTCATTGTTTTGGTTAAAGAAAGCATGTGCTCTCCATGTAAAGAAATGTGCTCTCCATGTAAAGAACTGTAATGGTTTCCTACCCAATTATCTATAGATGCTGTCCCCGTGTGGACTTCCCCACAAAAGCGACACAGATGTGTCAGATCATCTATTCAAAAATATTTAAATTGCACATTCAGTTAATTGAAGTAAAATATTTTGGTTTGATGAAGATGAAATACATTTGATTTAACCCTACCAGAATTCTCCATGAGAATGACCCCCATGCTGCATCTGACTGCATCAATGTCCTGCAGCAGGTCCTCCTCCACCCTGGTGCCCAACACCAACATCTCTGCAAGCTTAAATAATAATAAAGTTAGTGTTAGCCGTGTTCTTTAACAATGCATTACATTGTTAGGAGATATAATCTTACTTTGCACACAAACACCTCACAGGATGTGGGATCCCTTTGGCGGGGATGGGGGATGGTTTCACATCGCCAACGCCCCATGGTTCCCCCACGCATCCGGCGCATATAAGCTCTGAAGAAGAACAAGTTTGTTACTTGCATATCAGAAAACATTGAACATTACAATGAATCTTGATTTACTTGCCTTGTTGCGTTTGCAGCCTGTTTAAGCCCTTTTTCTTGGGCACCCATTGGGTCAATGAAGACCACGCGGTCCTCTTTGGGATACAGGACCTTCAGCAGATAGGATACTTTATGCAACTATTGTGACGGCCCCCTGTGTATATGGTATTGTACTATATATTAGGGTGTATAGTATATTATAGTATATTATATTATGTGGTCTGGTGTAGTTTATATAGTATAGTTATTCACTTTGGTTAGTCGTTTATGGTTTGCTTTGCTTACTCTAATTTCTGTTCTCATCTTGCAGTGGATTATGGAACAGAGCTGTGACATCATGGCAATCAGCCAAGCGGCGGCACCTGGGCCCGGTGCCGACGCCCTGTATATAAGCCTGTCTCCCCAGTCCCTTCCTCAGCTCTGTACTATTCAGTTCTCTGCCCTTCTCCCACCATGCACCTTTTCAGCATTTGAGTTAATACATACAACACGCACACACATCTCACTCATGCATACACACACCACACTACTGACTACTGATTTCCACACCTCATCTGTTTGACTTTGATTTGAGTATGATTTGACTTAATTCCTATTTTTCATTACTTAAATAAATTAATATTTCATTTGAGTACTGTGTCTCCCCTTTATTTTTGTTGTGTACTTGGCTCCCCTAGGCCAGGTATCTAACACTATATTTACAACTAAGCCTTTGAAGTTTTAATTTGAATTGATTAATTAAAGGTCACTTACTAGCAGTGTATAGTGGCCTTGCTCACACACTACCCCCAGAATCATCTCCCATTCCAGGGCATCAATCTGCAAGTGATAATTTAATTTGTTAACATGGTGTGATTGTAAGCAACACTTTTAAAAGCAACCATTTATCCTTACTTTTTTCACCCCCTTGGTGGAACTCTTCCACATCTTTGTGGTCTCCTCCACGGATAGGACCTTTATTTGCCTGTTGGCCATTCGGGCCACCCACACCAAATAAGCGTTCAGAATCTACAAAAAACAAACAATCACTTTAATATTACTTTAATATCAAAGAGAGCACTTTGCAAAACAAGACTTACTTCACTGTGTAATCTCTCTCCGGGTGCCAGGCTGTGGAGATCCAAAGTAAGGACCTTGAAATTTGAGAACTTTGCCCACAGAATCTGGCCCTTTGTCGTCCCCGTCCATATCGCTGTGAGAACTGGAAATATAGAACATTCAAAGTTGTACATTGGGCATCATTATTCTTGATGTTGCATTATTAAATGGGATTTACCATCCAAAGTTGAAGGAGGGGGGTCAGTGGAGGGGCCTGTGGGTGGTGGAGGGCAGGAGGAGGCCCAGAGGGGCTGAATGAAGGCTGTGCAGGGCTCAGGTCAGGAAGAGGGCTGGAGGGACTGGGTGACAGTTGGGGAGGGTGAGGACCAGGAGGAGGAGATAAAGGACAAAGTGGTGGAGGGGGGCGAGCCAGAGGAAAGGTTCCAGCTGGCTTTAGAAGCTTTGCTGGAATCCTCTCCTCTGGCTCTATGTAGCGTGAAAGCTGGTCCAAATTAGCAAATTGCTTCTCTCCTTTGTTCCCAACCAAGTACACCACTTTCCCCTTTATCTCAGTGATGGTGTATGGCCCCAGCATCTCTGGGGCCATTTTCCCACCCTTCCTCTGATCCTCCCTGATGTTCTTTTTGAGGACCCTATCCCCAACTGCCATGACGTCATCCCAGCCCTGCGCGAGCTTCCTCTTCCTGACCTTGTCCTGTTGCACTTGGACATTGCCCTGCACAGCCTCATAAATGGCAGGTTGCTTTTTCAGCCCCTCCGAGACCTCCTCTCTCATCATGAGGCCCTCCACTTCCTCTGGACTCACCTATAGTACAAAAACACCAGGTGGGGTTATTGACAGTATATGTTCAACATATTTTCATTTAAGTTCATAAAGTCAAGTATAACTAAATGCGTTAGAAATAAAATAAGTTACTTTTCAGGATTCCAATTAAATAGTAAAACAATAATTCAGGAAATAGCTGATCTATAAACTTAAAGCTTGTGGAAATATAGTGGCCCGCTCCATCGTCAAAGTTGCCCACCCCTGAACATCAATATGCAACTGGCATTGACACACCAGAACACCATTTCACAATGCGTTGAGAGACTGTAGATTGTCCATTTGTATAAAGGAGGTTAAACTGAGTTGGTGCAATTGAGCCACTTACATTATAGTCCTCCAGGACCTCAGAGGGATACCTGGCCTCCCTGCCAAACATGAGGTAGTATGGTGAGAATTTTGTTGTTAGCTGTTTTTTTGTCCTCAGGGCGAACATTATTGGTTTTAAGTGTTTGTCCCACAGTGTGGGGTGCTTGTTGCACAGTGCAGTAAGGGACCTGAAAATAGCCACATAACATAAGAGCAGACATTCAGACGCTTTTAATGTACACCAGTCATGTTGTAGAGGTGTATCTGACAAGTTGACAGTATGCAACGCACCTCTGGATGGTGCCATTCATCTTCTCTACTAGCCCATTGGTTTGGGGGTGGTAAGGGGCGGAAAAGCTCCACTTTATTCCGAGTGCTTGGCACAGCCCATAATTCACCTTAAATTACATTTTCCATTAAGAATAAATGGGGATTCATAACATTTGACACATTTAAATACATAACACTACAATTAACAACATTCCGATCAACGGTTTGAGTCCCTCCCCAACTATACACAGAAAAAAATGATAGTTTACCAATACAAATGTAAAGTAGCTATAAACATTTTGATGCCATTTTATTTTTAGTATTCAGACAGCGAGCAATTGATTTTACACAGGCACTAGGATGCCATCACAATAATAAAAACTGTAATAGTGGAATAGTGGAATAAGTGCAATAGCCCTAATAGCGTAATGTGCCAAATTTGGCACATACCTAAATATATATCTGTTGTTTGTGCTAAATTACTTTAATGCTTTGTGTGTTGTACCTGGTTCCGGAACTCGGTCCCCTGGTCTGTCAACAGACGCTGGGGGGCCCCGCATTTGTAGACCCAGTCCAGTACGCAGTCTGTCACCACCTGATTGAAATTGGATTAACAGTTTGTAGATTTTTCTTTTTTTTTTTTTTTATTGCGAACGCAATGAGCACTAACTATGAGACCCTGCAGATCATGTCTGTCTGTGTGTGTGTCTGTGTGTCTGTCCTGCTGTGACACCACCCACCCACCACCAGAGGGCACAGCTGTAGCACACAATTCAATTCAATTCAATTCAAAGGGCTTTATTGGCATGAGAAAACATACGTTTACATTGCCAAAGCAGAAAGAACAATACAACAATACAGCAATACAATCAATACAAAAATGATGTACATTTGAGGATCAGAATCTTCAATAGATCAAATTCTATGTACCCAGGTCACTCGATGCAGGTATAGTGCAGGAATATACACAATGATTAGTCTTTAGGGTGGTTGTGTTCCATTTGATATCCTTCTCCTATCACAGCAACTCACAAATCTTGCTGCTGTGTTTGCACATTGTTGTACTTCGCCCAGCAGATATGGGATTTTTTTGTCATTGGTCATGTTTTCAAAATCTCTGTGTGTGGCTGTAATCAGTGGGAAGTATGTGTCTCTGATGTCTTGGTACAATGGACAGATGGTTAGGAAGTGTAGCTCGGTTTCCACTTCATTTTGTGTGCAGTGGGTGCATAGTCTGTCTTCTCTCGGGATACACGTCTGCCTATGACGGCCTTTCTCGATCGCGAGACTGTGCTCACTGAGTCTGTACCTAGTTAAGATTTTTCTTTGTTTTGGGTCGGTCACGGTGCTCAGGTATTCTGCCACTGTGTATTCTCTGTTTAGGGCCAGATAGCATTCTAGTTTACTCTGCTTTTGTGTTGCTTCTTTCCAATGTGTCAGATAGTTTTCCTTTTGCTGTTTTATAATTTGGTTTAGTCCAATGGGTTTTCTATCTCGTGGCTCTGTTTGTGTTTGTGCCCGGAGTTCCAGGGCCAGGTGGCTGAGGGGGCATCTCTCTAGAGTTTCACTGTGTGTGAGTGCCTTGTTATGGAGTGCATCTAGGTCACTTTCTTTTAGGTGGTTGTAGAACTTAAGTGCTCTCTTTTTTATTTTGATTATGAGTGGGTATCGTCCTAATTCTGCCCTGCATGCATTATTTGGTGTTTTTCGCTGGGTACGGAGAATGGATTTGCAGAGTTCTGTGTGTAGGGTCTCGGTTTGGTGTTTATCCCATTTTTCAGGGTCATGGTTTGCTAATGGTCCCCAGATCTCGCAACCATAGAGGGAAATTGGTTCTATCACAGAGTCCAGTATTTTAAGCCAGGTTTTAATTGGGATGTCTATTTTGATGTTTCTTTTGATGGCATAGAATGCCCTTCTTGCCTTGTCTCTCAGGTCCTTTACAGCTTGGTTGTAGTTCCCTGTGCTGCTGATGTTTAGGCCAAGGTAGGTATAGTTTTTTGTTTGTTCTAGAGGGATTGTGTTTAGGAAAAATTGGTGGTTTTGGCGGCTGGGCCTTTTTTGAAATATCATGATTTTAGTCTTAGTTAGGTTCACTGTCAGGGCCCATGTCTGGGAGAATTCGTGTAGGAGATCAAGTTGCTGCTGTAGTCCTTCCTTGGTTGGGGACAGCAGCAGCAGGTCATCTGCGTAAAGTAAGCATTTGATTTCTGTGTTTGCCAAGAGGATGCCTGGCGCTGTAGACTGTTCTAACGTTTTTGCTAATTCGTTGATATATATGTTGAAGAGTGTTGGACTCAGGCTGCATCCCTGTCTGACTCCTCGGTTTTGGGGGAAAAAGGCTGTGTGCTTTTCGCCTATTTTAACTGCACATTTGTTGTTTGTGTACATTGATTTTATGATGTCATAGGTTTTCCCTCCAATGCCACTTTCCAACAGTTTGTACATCAGGCCCTCATGCCAAATTGAATCGAATGCTTTTCTGAAGTCGACAAAGCAGGAGAATAATTTGCTTTTGTTTTTGTTTATTTGGTTGTCAATTAGGGTGTTGAGAGTGTAAATGTGGTCTGTTGTGCGATATTTTGGTAGAAAGCCAATTTGTGATTTGCTCAGGACATTGCTTTCTGTGAGGAAATTTAGAAATCTGTGGTTGAGGATCATGCAGAGTATCTTTCCGAGGTTGCTGTTTACACAAATCCCACGGTAGTTATTTGGGTCATATTTGTCTCCACTTTTGTGGAGTGGCGTTATCAGCCCTTGATTCCATGTGCTGGGGAAAATCCCAGAGCTGAGCACGATATTTAGGAGTTTTAATATGGCCAGTTGGAATTTGAGGTCAGTGAATTTTATCATTTCATTTAGGATTCCGTCTGCCCCACAGGCCTTCTTTGTTTTAAGTGTTTTTATTTTGTCTTGTAGTTCTTTTAGGTTGATTTGGGAATCTAGTGGATTTTGGTAGTCTTTTATGGCTGACTCTAGGTTTTGTAGTTTATCTTTTATTTGTTTTTGCTCTTCGTTCTTCTCGATTGGGCCGAAGAGTCTAGAAAAATGGTTCACCCATATATCTCCATTTTGGATGGGTAGTTCGTCTTGTTTTAGTTTATTAAGTCTGTTCCAGTTTTCCCAGAAGCTGTTTGTCTGTATGGAATCCTCAATATCTTGCAGTTGGTTTCTAACATGTTGATCTCTTTTTTCTCTTACTGTGTTCTTGTATTGTTTCAGTGTTTCCCCATATTGGAGACGTGTGTTGTGGTTGTCTGGGTCTCTGTGTTTTTGGTTTGATAGTTTCCTTAATTTTTTCCTGAGATTCTTGCAGTCGTTATCGTACCATTTGTCATTCTCAGCATTTTTCCTGGCTTTTTTGTTTTAAACTTTTAGGTTTGCTAGTGAGGCTGTAAGTTCGAATATATAATTGAGGTCTTCTACTGCCCTGTTTACACTTTCACTGTTTTCTTCAAAGGTTTTTTCTAGGAACTGGTCCAGTTGTGATTGGACTTGTTTTTGTCTAATAGCGTTTTGGAAGTCTTCTGCGCTATGTTCCTTCCATTTGTAACGTTTTCTTATGTTGTGTAGTTTGTTTGGCGTTTGTTCTTTGTGTCTGTGTGTTGCTCTGTTTAGATAGGCTGTGGTTCTGTTGTGGTCTGAAAGGGGTGTTTGCGGGCTGACTGTGAAAGCTCTGAGAGATGCCAGGTTCATGTCAGTGATGAAGTAATCTACCGTGCTGTTTCCCAGGGATGAGCTGCATGTATATCTACCGAAGGAGTCCCCTCGGAGTCTACCGTTAACGATGTACAGACCCAGTGAGCGACAGAGCTGTAGCAGTTGTGACCCATGTTTGTTTGTTGTTTTGTCGTGGTTGAATCTCGGGGGACAAGATGGGGAGCTGATGTTTCCCCCTCCTGGTAAGTGTTTGTTTCCCTGTGTATTGAGGGTGTCAGGACCGTGTCCTGTTCTAGCATTTAGGTCTCCACAAACTACAATGTGACCTTGTGCCTGGAAACGGCTGATATCCTCTTCTAATGTGGGGAAAAAGTCCTCTGTAAAGTAAGGGGATTCAATTGGGGGGATGTAGGTGGCACACAGGTAGACATTTTTTTCGGTTGTGGTAAGTTCATTGTTTATTTCTAGCCAGATGGAAGAAGTTCCAGTTTTGACTAGCTTAATGGAGTGGATTAGTTCTGATTTGTACCATATTAGCATACCTCCAGAGTCCCTTCCCTAGGTGACTCCTGCCAGCTTTGTAGATGGTACCACGAGTTCTCTGTAGCCAGTGGGACAGCCAGTGGGGCCATCCCCTCTGTGCCATGTCTCTTGTAGAATAATTATGTCTATGTTTGCAATCTCTTTGGCAAAGTCTGGGGTTCTGCTCTTGATGCCAAGGGCCGTCGACCTCAGACCTTGTATATTCCAGGATGATATAGTGAGTGATTTGTACTCCATTGTTCACTTTGTTCTTACATTCCAGGGGTTCTGCCCTGGGCCCATGCTGAGTAGAAATCCCTGAACATCTGCTCGATGCTGTGTGTGCTGGGGATGGCTCTGGACGCCACCTGTGCGTATGTGTATGGTTGGTGAGGGAGGGGGAGAGTGGGCGGTGGTGCGATTGATGCATGAGTGTATGGGATGGACATCAGTGGTATGGGTGAGCTCTGTGTGACATGAGGTCTGGGTGGCGCGGTGGGGATGGGCATCAGGGGTGTGGATGGGCTACCCTGGTGTGTGGTATGAGGTCCGGTTGGGGCGGAGGGGTGTCTAGGAGAGGGTCTGCCTAGTGGATAGGGGTGATGTCTAGTAGAGTGTCCTCTGTATGCAGTGCGTTGTCCTCTGGGTGTAGGATGTTGTCCACGTTGGTTGCGTTTGTAGGATGTTGCGTCTGTAGGATAGTCGCGGTCGAGTGCGATGTCCTTCAGGCTCTTTGCAAAAGCTGGGATTTCCGCCTTGCGGATGTGTACCTGGTCGTGTAGGCTTTCCTTGTTCAGGGTTGGGTGTTCTGCGAAGTGGACCTTATGCTTCCTTGCACAGATTCTGGAGGTCTGTGCGTTGATTGCGTTGATGTAGTCGTAGGGGACATCGCCTCTGTGTAGCAGTGCCGAGATGACTACTTCTGCGTTGGGAAATGTTGAGGTGGCTTTCTCTATCATTCCCTTTGTAGACGTGACCATCTGGTGGTTTTCCAGGTCCCATATGTCGTTTGTGCCGGTGTGGATTATTATGTGGCTGGGGGAGCCCAGTCGGTCCCTGGTCAGCAGCTCCATTGCACGTGCTGTGTTTCGACATCTGATGTGCTCAACTCTGTGCTTTGGGAAGAGCTTTCTTGCATCGATGTATTTCCCATTTGAGTCAGTCAGGAGTACAATTTCTGGGTTTTGTAGCTGACTGTTTTCTGGAGGTGTAGCAGTGGGGGTGGGTTGGGGTGTAGCAGTGGGGGGTGAGTCTTCTTCTTGAATGATCTCTTGGCTTGGAGGTACTGTTGATTGCTCAAGGCTGCTATCAGCTGTTTCTAGCCCTCCCTGCTGATTGCTGGTTGGTCTTGCCCTTTCAAGCCTTTCTATCTCTCTCCTGAGTTGTCCTATTTCCTTTTCTGTCGTTATCCTTAGCTTTTCTAGCTCATTATCTGTGGCTTCCCTTAGCTGTCTTATCTCCTTTCTCATGAGCTCCCCTAGGTGTTTCACCTCCTGTCTGAGCTTCAGCTCACTGTCTTGTAACTTTTCCACCTTTACTTTAAGCTCACTTTCTTCCTGTTCCTTTGTGGCACTGACCCTGGGAGCTGTCTGTTCTGCCCTATTCTCCAATAGCTGTTGCTCCATCTGTACTTGCCTAATTTCTAATTGATGGAATTTTTCAGCCAACTCGCTAAGCAGGTTTGGCTCTATGGTGTGACCTTTTGTGGCACTGATTGGTGGGGGTGGAATTTCTACTGTGTTCTTTTCTTGTGCCATCTTCTTGATTTTTGTGAAGTCATTTTCTATGGGTGTTCTATACCCCTGGATTGTTACTTTCCCAGAGTTGAAAATGTTTACAGTGGTTTGTCCTTCCTCAGAGTGCAATTTAAGGCTACATCCCTCCACCAGCGTTCCCTTTATTATAGCTGTGTAGTGCTCTTGTGTGGCTTCAATCCATGCCTGAGGTCTATGTGTGAAGAAGATTAGGTTTGTTACAACCTTCTTTGTGTCACAATCTGCATAAAGTGTCTATGTTATTTGTCAGGAGTTCAGACTTGTAATTATCTTTATCTTTTCTGCTCTTTGCTGAGATTGGGTATTCAATGTAAATTGGTGTTGTGGTGGTAGGTAGGCCTATGTGTGCTGTGGCTAATGGTCCCGTTTCCATTGTTCAGGTTCACACCTGGCTGACCTAGTTCCCTGGCTTCACACCTATCTAACACCCCTCCCCCGGTACTTTCCTTTGTTATGCTACTAGACTACTTCTCCTGCTACTAAATGCTAAATACTAATGCTACTACTAATCTTTGCTACTATCCTACTGACACTGCTACTACTAATCTTGGTATATGTGTTTAAATGTTTAAACTGTTCCCAGTTTACTACAATTTCTACAGTATTCTATTTTTCTACAGTCTTACCACAGTCTTACTACACTTCAATGTGTCTAAAGTTCTGTAATGTATCTCAATCTGCAGGCTTACTTACTCAGGTTCTTTGTGTGTCTTTTCTGGTAAAGAGCAGGTTTTAACTCCAATTGTTTTGTTGAGTGTTAAAAAGTTGTTTTATTCCTTGTTGTCCTTGTTGGTTGTCCTTGGTATAATCCTTTTTGTTGTCCTTTTTGTTCTTTATGAAAAGTGTAAGTATTCCACAAAGGGTTTTAAAAAAAAGTATTCCAGGAATTCCAGGAGCTCAGAAGAAACACAACCTCTCACCTCAAGAGTCACACACACACAACCCCACACACACTCAAACAACCACACACACACAAGCTGCGTTCGCTTCCCGCGTTTGCACGTCTTACTTGTTGTAGAATGGGTGAAATTCATCAGGAAATTTAAAGACATACAGAAGCAGATACACTTGGGGAAAGAAAAAAATAATAATTTTACCTCTGCTTTTTTGTTTGGCAGTGGATATGCCTCCGACCACTTAAATAATCCACCATGACGCATACATAGGTGTTGCCAGAGGTTGAGGACTTTAATTTAATTAGGTCCATACCGACCAACTCAAATGGCTCCTTAACCTGAAAAATAAAGAAATTAGACATATGTTGGTAGCCAATCTCAGCAAATGTAGATGCATGCTATATTCAGTTGAACACTCAGAGCTTGGCTGATATTGGACCTTCTCCTTAAGGTTCCCCCTCTTCACCTGGCACTCAGGACACTCCTTTATCTTAAATCAAATTATATGAACATTAATGTATATCACAGGCCTTATTGGTCAAGCACAAACAGTAAGTGAAGGTGATCTACAAGCACATGAATTTAAATTGATGCTTCAATTTGACATTGTTTTCCTAAATTGGCCAGCATGTACAAAGAATATTAATTTGGATGAAACTTGACCCTTCCGACTTAACCATTTGCGGATGTCATTTTGCATGCCAGGCCAGTAATATCGGCGGATCACTGCGTCATGGGTCTTCTCCACACCACAGTGACCACCGATATTACTGGCATGGAATTCCCTAAAGAGGGCAGAGGCCTCAGCAGCCGATGACACCACCTGCATAGGTAAATAGCATATAGAGATGAGATAGACAGATACTGAAAGGACCACTTCACCACTTTTCAACCCATCTTCATATGATTTATATATAGCCTAATTGCATTCATCATCACTATATGAAGACGGGTTTAAAAGTGGTTTAGTGGTCCTTTAAGATTCCTCTTTTGATCAATTCAATTGTTTGAGCACTAAAAGTAACCATGAAACACATTTACCTTTGCGTAGTGGTTCTCCACGTTCTTGCGTCGTTGGCAAAGATAATGAAGGACTCCATCTAGTACAGATGAATGAGAAATGTAAAGCAGAGCTTTCCAAGATACTTTAAGACATTTGATCATCTATGTGAACACCAGTTTTAGAGTTGATCAATTCTGTATTTATACATTTGATATTCTAATCATTACATTTCTAATTTTATAAGACAAATATATTATGTAGAATTGATAGTGTAACAGAATACATATCCTTAAGCATATAGTGCTCAGCCGTCCTCTTGAAATTAAATTTCCCCTGTGGGGTTATGGCACTGGCAGGTGGGATGACATCATGGAGTTTATACTCCATGATGTTATGATATTTCACTGGGTCCATATCTACTCTATCTATAATCTATGCTCTTCTAGTCTATACTATGCTCTATACTATACTATATACTATACTCCATACTATGATCTATACTATACTCTACTCTATACTATACTCTATACTATGCTCTATACTATGCTCTATACTATACTCTATACTATGCTCTATACTATGCTCTATACTATACTCTATACTATACTCTATACTATGATCTATACTATACTATACTCTATACTATACTCTATACTATGCTCTAGTCTATACTATACTCTATACTATGCTCTAAACTATGATCTGTACGCTATCTATATGCTATCTTTACTTAAACTTTACTCACTCACTCGCTCGCTCGCTCGCTCTTTGACTCTTGTCTGTTGTCTGTTGTCTGTTGTCTCTTTGTCTTTCCTACTCCCACACAATTGTTTGTTCTGCACCACCTTATATCTGTTTGTTAATCACACCCCAATTACTCAGGTGTAAGTGATCACTGATTGGGCAGCAATGGTTCAGAGGTAGAGTAAACGCATGGTGAACGCAGGGTTGCCAGTTCGATCCCAGCTTCCCCCAGAGTTGGTGACAAAGTGTCTTTGAGCAAGACACTGAACCCCCAAGGTGCAGGTTGGTGCCTTGCGGCCCTTGCCTGTCATCGGTGTAGTGAATGTGTGTGTGAAATTGTGAATGTAATAAACAATCAATGTAAAATTCACCATTTACTGATTACTGCCTCCCCTTAAGCCAGGTGCCAGTCAGTCATTCCTGTTTGGCTATCTATTGCTATGCACTGACTTCTGTGGGAACAAGGTGCCCTCCCCATAGGCCTCAGTGTTGAGCACCAAATAAAGTTAGTTTGTAAGCCATTTTAGGGCCAAAACCGCACTTAACTGAAGGCTGGTGTACTGTCATGTAATGTTCAGTGTGTGTAGGCCTACTCTTTCAATGAGTCTTGAGTACCAATGTACCAGACCTTGACTGTTGAGGCTTAGCTCCTTGCTGTGCTTCTAGATTATTTTGAATTATTAGATCATTTTTTGTATTGTATTTAACTTTTTGATTACCCAACTGCCAATTAGCTGTTAATTGTTACTAATTGACTTGTTATTTCTGGTGTACTCGGAGAAGAGCGGACAGTTGTACTGTGGGGGAGGACTATCTTGAGGGCTCTTTACCCATCTTCCTAATCACCAGTGTGTAGTTGGTTGTGGTTGTGTAGTGCAAGTGTGGTTTGCTGTGGATTTGAAGTAGTTTGACCTTCACCCCTCTTTTTCTATCCTTCCCCTAGTCAATTGTGTTCAACTTTTTAAATATGTTGTACTGTATAACCCGATTAATGAAATAAAAAATGATATTTTATGCTTTGTTACAATAGTTACAATGAACCTGTGTTGCACTTTAGCACTTTAAATTCCCATGGTGGCAAACATGGGTTTGTTGCATATTGGCTCTATTCCAATTAATCCTGATCATGCACATATTCTTGATTATAGGCTGATAACATTCAAACCGGGTGACAAAATTACATATAGGACTTAATGGTCACATTGTCAATGCTAGGATAGAGAAGACCCCACTAAAGAGTACACTATAACATGCAATGAAAAACATTAGATAAATTGTAACCTACAGAGTTATTTAGTTAGGAGATCAGCGGATCTCTGTAGGCTATTGGATCGTCCGTTATCAGCACCTTCCAATAGGGCTAATGGCCATACTGGCCATACTCATTGGCTGAATGTGTCATTTCCAACTCTATTGTCGGCGCATGGAAACTAGGGGCTAATATATACTATTCTCTGCCTATCGGGACGTAACTCGGACGGGGTGCTGAGTCGGGTCTGGTGGCCGTCGCAACGCGCCTCGCTCGGCGGTGCCTCACGTGGCTCAAGGCCACCAGACACGGGGCGCGCCTCCGTCATTGACATCAGTGACATTATCACATACTGAAACACTGAGTATGCCAGTATAGCCATATTGGCCCTATTGGAAGGTGCTGATAACAGATAGTGTGTATAGAATGGCGCACGTTGCTTCTGACTAACTAACCTATCATGCATCATATTTACTATTTCTATGTGGCCTGTATAACATTAATTACCATAAGGTGAACTTATATAGGTGATGATGGTGAGATGGTGATGTTAAAAACAAATCTGTAGGCTTATTAAACAGTTTTGGAAATCGGTGTGAATCTGAATGAGATTTCAAGTTGATCCAATTCCCAGTTCGTTTTGAGTTGTGATGGCTGCTTTTATAACCTATGATTTGATTACGATTACAAATTGTCATGGCTAGAATGGCTCACTGTAGTAGGCATATGCTCCATGACTGGGGAACTTTATGCCGACAAACGGAGGACCAAGTTTGAACCCTGTCAGAAAAAAACATTCATTTATTTACGGTATGTATTTATTCTTTCATCGATGCGTTTATATTGACGCATTACATGGGCTGCATAGTTAATGTATGTGACACATATGTTTACTCATAGTTGCATTCATAAAACGAATTGTTGTACATAGACAGTCACAGGAAGAATGCGAGTGTCTTCCTGTTTCTCAACAACAATCACAACAACAAAACACAGGGCTAAAGGGTGTGCAACCACAACGCAATGTGAGTGTCCGTCCGTCCGTCTCCCCGACGCTTCTTAATCCAAACGAGAATCAGATCGGTATGTTTTGATAAGTTGGCATTGACGAGGACAGCTACGCAGTGTAGGGTCCGTGTAGGACCACAATGGAACATCAGCCGTTACTAGGACGACGGAGACGCCATTTCAAGTTGATCTGCTTTCACGTTAATCTTTGTCACCGGTATATGAAAATGAAAACGAAAGTGAAACAAATAAATAAAACAAAACTGTCTCCAACACTTGTCATGACACAACTGAAGCCAGTTTTACACAATCTCTACATTAGGACAAGAGGCAAATTATAACTTCATCTTTTCCAAAACAATATTTGATCCCGACCTACTGTCCCTTATTATCGTAAAGTTGGGTCGTGTACACTGTTTATTTTGCATCGAGGAGCCAATAGCCATGTGTGTCTGACTCTGTTGACTGTGTACGTCGTCTCGGCTAAAAACAAAGGGGAACCCTGTCTTATGTTTCGCTGTACGACCTGTTGCATCAGCGTGCAAAAAAATAGCTGATCTGCAAGCGAGTCACGACGTGTCGCCTCCACAACACGCTGTGAGCTAGTAGATTGGCTATTTTCAGCACGTGTAAAAATTGAGGATGAGACGTTCAGAAACTTTTGCCTTCACAGTACAAGCATCAGCTGTCACAAGTTGAAAAGAGATGTGGATTAGGCCTACAGATTCAGTGGCATTTCACATTGCAAAAGGGTGCAGGAAGAGTGGGCACCTAAACATTAAATTGGCTATTTTGTAAGAATTAATTTGGACATATTTTGTAAACGTTTTCACTTGTTTAATCCCAAAGGGGATTTAGCTTTCTTTTTTTTTAAATGATCCCTGGCCAGACAAATATGCCTTGAAACACTATACTTGCCCTCTATAACTCAAAATAAAAACACCTTAAATATTTTTTCTTTCTTTCATAAAATAAAGTTGGGTAGTGTACACTGTTTATCTTTCTAGTTCTAATAGGAACTGCTCCTGTCGCAAGTTGAGGATGTCATATGACATATGTCCAGCCCCAGGGAATGCATGGCATGCACATGCTAATAAATATTTAAATATTGCTTTGATGCTCATTTTATTCTTAGGAAGTATTAAGTTGTTTTTATTAGCATATGCATTCCATAGGGCTGGACTAGCTCTGGTCCATAGCCTTACTGCTTAAGGCTATGGACCAGAGCTAGGGCTGGACCACACATGGACATATATCAACCTGCGATGGGAGCAGTCCCTATTGATTGAAACATTCTCTATTTATGAAAGAAATAACATATTGATGTTTTTATTTATTTCTATTCATAGAGGGCAAGTGTAATGTTTTAAGGCATATTTGTCTTGTAGCCAGGGATTTGGACTTTATTCCAATAGGAAAATTCACATTTGTTTGCATTTAAAAATAAAACACATTTTGAGACAATTTATTTATTTTACTGAAAAATAATCGAAATTGAAACCAAAATCGAGGTTTCAGAGAAAATAATCTAGGTTATTTTTTTTTTTGCAAAATCGTGCAGCCCTAAGCACAACAAGTTTGAACCCATAATCATGTTTAGCTATGAAGATATTTGGCATAAATGGTCAGAGTCACAGGCAAGGCACGTGCAGTGCCTTTTAAATCCATTCTCCGCAGCTGTAAGAAAATGATTATTATCAAACTGAAAGAGCGCATATTGTTTTTTAACAGTTTGCAGAATTACAGTACATTTCAAGGACAACTCAATACAAAAACTGTTAACTGTGAGTGGACGACCCAATAAAAGCATTACACTTGTTTACAAGAGGGTCCACCTTGTTCAATTCATCAAAACATTTGGAGACGTACAAATATACACTTCTATTTTTCCAAAGAACAGAACAGGAATTCATCATAAAGGAAGTAAAAAGGGAAATATACAGTGAGGGGGAAAAGGGGTGGTTGGGTGGGGAAGGGTAGATTACAATAATGATGATAAAAAAATACTTTGGCCACATCGGTGAAATAATGTCGGGCATCGGCACCAAAAATGACGGATACATCGGTGAGACCGATGTCGGGCTCTACTCAACACCGTGCTCTGCGAGGCGTTGAGAAGAGACTCGAGACACTCATTTTTTAAACAATGGTTATCCTGACAAAACGAATAGGAGAATAATCTTTGAGTTGACAAAAGCACTTTGAGTTGCTCTGCTGATGCTACCTTCTCTCCCCTCCTCCTGTCTGTATGTAAAGAGGTTTCATCTGAATATGAGGAGAGGAGATCCAGTCTGGTCCAGGAGGAACCACAACCTCCACAGATTATAGAGGAACAGGAAGAGGAGACTGGTGAGTCAACTTTGACATTACTATGTAGGAAGATGTGGTGCAATACTCTCTCAGGCATTTACCATTTCCGTAAAACCTTTAACTTGAACGTGTGCCAGGACAAAAATCATGTTGGGTCGGGAGCTGTCGTACGCTCACCTGTCTTTCTGTCGTACACAAGCGGAGCAGCATTGTCTGAACTGCTGACATGCTGTCACAGGCATCTAAGCATAATATGCTTAGTTGCCTGTGACAGCATGTCAGCAGTTTTATATTAACATTTTAGGAGTGAATACATATTATGTATTCACTCCTAAAATGTTAATACAAAACTCTATGTATATGCATGTAAAAGAAAAAGAAAAAAGGTAGATTTCCAACTTTACAAGCAATTAAAATCACGCAATAATTAAAAACAATATAACATGTTTACAATGTATTAGTTTGTGCTTAACCCATTTTGGGCGGGAACCCCTTTTGGTCTTTATTTCCAAGTGACAATGACAAGCATACAGCTTGCCTATTTGCAATTGTAGGCTATAGGTGTAAAGGGCTTAATCATTCACCATTTAAATAAGTGCTTTGACAGTTCAGATAAAAGCGGGAGTCGGGAGGTCGGGACCGTGGCGTGCGTCGCCACCACATACAGTCTATTTATGAGCAGGCTACATTAAAACAGGCTCAAAAAATTGTCAGTTATGTTACCCATGTTTTAAATGGTGAGTTCTTCTTCTGCCCTAGATACAAAGAACCAAAGTGGAAGTACATCAGATTTAAAAAGTTGTTTGCATCAGCATCAACTAAGATGCTGAACGAGGCTCTGAAACAGCGGTAACTGCGTGAGGCTAGATTATCCACATCATGTGTGCAATTGTGTAATGTTGTGTCTTCCTCTGTAATGTATTTTTGTTGTCATTGATGTTTTATGTGTGGCTGTAGCTGGGGTGAAAGCCCAAGACAAATTTCCCTTGTGGTCCAAGTTTACCGTGACCTTGACCTTGATACCAGCACACCAGCAAGCCTTCATCCATATGTTTATGATTCGTTCATCAATGATCAGATCACTCCATAAACATTGATTATAAATGCCTTGACGACATTGCAGTAGCCTATCTCTCATGCAGGCATCACTCACCCACAACACTTATCACAGCAGTGCGCAGTCTCACTGATCGCCTTCGCCGTGCACTGCACACAAATGGGTAAAATTAATATAGGCCTAGCCTACAAACGTATTCCATTCATGGCGATGCGATGTGTCATGTAGCCTTGAGGTGGGTGCGTGCATGTGTGCGTGGACATGACGGCAAGGCAAGTGAGGTGAGAGGGAAACAGACAGGGTAGGCCTACAGCTTTATTTCATTCATGCAGGTGTTCGTTCTATTTCATAGGGCGTGCCAGATAGATTTCAGCCGTCACATTTATTAACGTCGGAACAAAATTAAGGAA
Organism: Protomyctophum parallelum; assembly: GCF_964188405.1. Classification (NCBI taxonomy): domain Eukaryota; kingdom Metazoa; phylum Chordata; class Actinopteri; order Myctophiformes; family Myctophidae; genus Protomyctophum; species Protomyctophum parallelum. The sequence continues at coordinate 3,722,705 of NC_139716.1, read as the reverse complement.
TGATCAGCTGTTTGCGATCACTTTATAAATGCCGTGGCGACGTGAGTGTACTACAAAACCAACAATTGAATTTGGGCCAGATTTTACACTCAATTGATGTATATTATGTCTGTTTATGAGTCTGGCGTAGAGGATTTCATCCTGTGCTGGAAATCTTTTCAATACATTTCAATAAATGTGCTCCACGCTCCGTTTGTACTCGCCCAATAAATATGCCCAAAGACGTGGAGTGAGATATTGACCTCTAGTTATCCATGTAAAAGTTCTGGCAGGAAATGCTTGTTTATTCAAATATGTCTCATCTTTTCAAACATCTCTCATATATTTTCAGGGCGAGGGGTCCGGAATGACAGCTGGACTTCCATTTATGACAGTCACTCGCAGGGCAGATTTTTCAGTCACAGGCACGACGCGCACAGTGCGTTCCATTCTCTGCAGCTGTAAGAAATGAATTAATATCAAACCAAAAGAGCATGATTCATAAGGGTGCCTCATTTTACATGTGTAGGTTACATTAATGATGATAAAAAAAGACTTCGCCCACATCAGTGAAATAATGTCCGATATCGGGCCTCGGCGCCTAAAATGACGGATACATCGGTGAGACCGATGTCAGGCTCTATTCGAAACGCCTTAAGGCGAGACACTTATTTTTTGAAACGAGGGTTCTCCTGACAAAACAAATAGGAGAATAAATGTCATCTTTGAGTTGCTCTGCTGATGCTACCTTCTCTCCCCTCCTCCTGTCTGTATGTAAAGAGGTTTCATCTGAATATGAGGAGGAATATGGTCCAGGAGGAACCACAACCTCCACAGATTAAAGAGGAACATCAGGAGAGGAGATCCAGTCTGGTCCAGGAGGAACCACACCCTCCACAGATTAAAGAAGAACAGGAAGAGGAGACTGGTGAGTCAACTTTAACATTACTACGTAGGAAGATGTGGTGCGATACTCTCTCAGGTAAAACAAATGTATATTTGTATTAGTATTATTCTCAGAATCCACTACTCCTGAATGAAGTGTCTGGTGCTGGGAGTCTGGTCCAACGCACAGGTCCTGGCTGTACTCGTGGTGAGAGCAGGAGTGGACCTGGTGAGACGTAGGAGGGGCCCGGACTGGAGTCAACCCACAGAGCCTAGTCCCTCTACCTGGTCTTTCCCTAGTGGGTCTGATCGAGGGTAGCCTCGGAAACCCAGGAAACCCGGAAACCCAGACCATTTCCAGGGAGAAGGGAGTCTGGGGCAGAGTCCACAAACTTCGGTCTCTCTCTGCTGATTTCTGATCGTCTGCACCTTTGTTGAATTGACGCAGACACGTACACACACACACTCTCCTCTTTTTTGGCATAAATGGTTTTGGCATCAATCAGCACCAGACACTTCATTCAGGAGTGGTGGATTCTTGAGCCAGAATGGTGCTGCAGGCTCCACCTGGGCAACGGTGGTGCTGCAGGCTCCACCTGGGCAACGGTGGTGCTGCAGGCTCCACCTGGGCAACGGTGGTGCTGCAGGCTCCACCTGGGCAACGGTGGTGCTGCAGACTCCACCTGGGCAACGGTGGTGCTGCAGGCTCCACCTGGGCAACGATGGTGCTGCAGGCTCCACCTGGGCAACGGTGGTGCTGCAGACTCCACCTGGGCAACGGTGGTGCTGCAGGCTCCACCAGAGCAACGGTGGTGCTGCAGCCTCCTCTTGCAGCCTGAATGGCCCTCCTAAAGGCCTCACGGTGGGTTTGTTGGGCTTCCTCCTCACGGAAGACACAGGCTGGGGCGCCAACCCATACTGCTTCCGGGTGCCGTCTACATTCCGGCTGTCATGCGTCTCTCCGGTGGTCACCAGACTATTCCTGGTTGTTCAGTTGTTCAGTAAACCCTTATTGAATGATAAGTACAAGTTGTTTCTACTGGTGATTTCCACAGAGCACCACAGGGAGAGGTCTACAGTATCTAGAGAGATGGCCTCCAAAAAACATTCAACGTTGTCAGAGGAACAGCCAGAGGTGGACCAGAGACGTGGACTGTTTGATGCGAAGATGCAACCTGTAGTAAAGTTGTACCTTATAGGTATGTGCTGTTTTGTTTACCTACTTAAACATACCTAACAAAACAAACCTACATAAAGGGACATTTCACTTAAAAATAATTGTGGGTAATGTTATCGTCTACTCAGGCTTTTGTGAACAACCTGGACAGTTTTTAATTTGCTCCATTCAGTATTTAGATATTTTATATGAATTTCCCTTCCTATTATATACAACCCAATTGTAACTTCAAACTCCATTTTAACCATCGTAGATACACAGAAAACACCCATCCTTGGTTCTGGTGACTGATATTGTCCTTCTGAATACGTCGTTATTTATTTGTAATATGTTTTGTGGGAAAAATACAATGAAGGGGGCTGTTGTCACGCTCGCTATTCACTCACATGTTTATTATTATAGTTGTTCTAGTGGCCTTTAGAGAGGGACAGCTGAATGGGTAGAGAGCCCGTCTAGGAAACAGAAGGTACCCCAGTGATGTTGTTAGGTCTGCAGTGGGTCCCAGAACCCACGGGTGGGAGTCCTAATACAAATTATATTTTTTGAGAAATTGTAATCTTAAAACCGTGTTTGATATTATTGCATTTATGCAAATCATCAACTAAACACATTTTAAGACCTGGAGTATTGGATCATCTTTGTTGAAACTTCCAACAACCTGTTTGAGTGTTTGTGTCAATTATTGTTTTCAGTTTTCTTCATTTTTGTAGTGTTCTTTTGTCATAACTAAGGGCAAACGGAATCTGCAGGGTTTGTTTCTGTTTTTCTGCTGTGATTCCGGAGGAAAATCTGCGGCATTCTGTGGGGTGTTTTATTTTTTTTATTTTTTTAGACAGTTATCCAGGACTATAATCAATGTGTTTGCAGCAAAAATAACTCTAAACAAGCTAAATAAACCTTAAAGTACCACAACAAAGTAAGATCCATCAGTCAAACCTTCGATTTCGTCAATTTTATATGCGGTCCCTGACTAGGGTGGCCACCTGCAAGACCTCAGAAAGGAGGACACTTTGCGGGCCCGCTCCCCCGACCCCCCCCCCCCCCCCCTCCCAGATTCGCTCCCCTCCCCCCTCCCAGATATTATTATTCTTATTATTACTACTACTGTTGCACCTGATTTTCACCACCATCATCTCCAGCATTATGTCCACAGAGAACATATATGTGCTAATTAAATTATAGGGTACCACAAAGGCCATTCATTTTATAATCAATTTATTTTATTTCATGTTTAGATATGTTTTATTTTTAATCTCTTTCTTGTGGGTTTTTTATAGTCTTATGGTCATCGGTGTGGGACATAGTATGATGCCAGTAGCCTATATGTTCACAGTGCTTTAGCCTCCCTTTCTTTATGATGTCGAGTTCCTTGCTCCATTGCTCATTAAATGTAGTTTTTCATTTTGGCTTATTTGGTTTATTTATCTCTGCATTAACTATCCTAAAGTGATTGTGAGAGCACACATTCCACAACAAACAAACCGACCGTCCCACTGGAAGTGTTGCCAGGTTTTGGAAGAGAACCAAGCAACCATGTCTATGAAAACAAGCCCAAAAGAAGCCTGACTAGGCTTAGTAGGCTATTTTATAAAACAAGCCCAAAGTCGCTTATAATTAAGCGGACATGGCAACACTCCGAACGTCTCCTCTCTCTTGACAGAGGGAGTGTGGCCGGCTCGCTGCGGAGCTGAGCAGCGCTGCAGAGATTTTAATACCCAGACGACGTAAATGACAGTTATGACACAAGCACTGTATATCACAAAAAAACTGACAATTATGTGTCCGGCCGGAGGTTGAGGTGGGAGGAGGACAGGTGGGTCTAAAACCGGACTGTCCGGCGTGAAACCGGACGTCTGGCCACCCTATCCCTGGCTCCTGCTTCATCTCTCTCAGCTAAGGGGGTTCTCTCTCTCTGTATGTCTCTCTCAATTCAATTCAAAGGACCTTTATTGCCATGAGAAAGCATTCATATTTTCTCTCACACACACTTTACACGCGCGCACACACACACACACACACACACACACACACCCTCACACACACACACACACGCACACACACACACACACACACACTTTTCTCTCCAAACAGACACACTCTCTCTTTCGCTTTCTCTCGCACAGTCGCGGTGCTCAGCTCTTGGAGCGATCGATGACGCAGCTGGCACATTTTTATTTATTTTTTACTTCATGATGTTAACCTAACCCAGCTAGTAAATACAATAGTAGCCTAAATGCTACTTACCCAAACCACTCGCCTTCCTGTTTTTATGCTTCAAGTTCAGAGGCTCGACAACGGCGGTAATCCATGAGTGTTGGCAAACAACACCCCCATCCAATTAAAAGTAATTGAATGACGATGACTCGGCAGTGCCAGACAGCTCCTCTGCAAATAAATCGGACAGGACTTCCGACATCTTCTTTTGATAAAGTTATATAATAGTATCATCCAGTCGGTCCAGACCAGCTCACAACATATTAGTCAGCAATGAGGGGAGGGGCAGGTTGCGTGCACTGCAGCTTAACCCAAATAAATCACGCTGGCCGGTAAAGTAAACTACAAGATGAACGTGTTCAAATTCCGCTGTAATTCTGCTGAGTTTTCATCAGAACACTGCGTATTGTGTTCGGGCCTGGTCATAACCTTCTGTTGAACACTTAATACTTATTTGTAACTATTCAAATGCCTCTACGTCCGCTCTAGTAACTATTCAAATGCAACATTATATTCAATACATTACAAACTAAATATGCAAGACAAGTACATGAATTTTTACTTGGACAGGTGAGTAAATCTTCTTGTCCAAAGGACTCAAAAATGGAATGTCAAGCCCTTTGATTTCGAAACCAAAGCTATGAAACAGGAAACACTACGTTGGGGAAATGCAAAGTTCAAACATGAAATGTTTTTCTCTTTGTGTCTTTTTTCTAGCCGTCTCGCACCTGCCTGCGTGTAAAGAGGAGGTTTTCACTGAACAACAGGAGAGGAGCTCCAGTCTGGTCCAGGAGGAACCACAACCACCACAGAATAAAGAGGAACAAGAGGAGCTACTTCAAAGACCAATGGAGGCTGATGGGTCAACATTGACATTACAAGCAGTGAAAAGTGAAGATGTGCATGATGATGAAAACGGAGAGACAGAGCCTGTAGCCGGCACCTCAACTCAACACATGAAAACACAAGCTGATGTAGAGGACTGTGGAACATCACAACCAACTGGTGATGACCAGCTCCTCTCTTCACACTGTTCTGAATCTGACACTGAAGACAGTGATGAGTGGCAGGAGCCCAGTGAAGGTCAGTCAACTTTAAACACACTGAAATAACACAAGACAAATGTGGAAGGACAAAGATTGTCTTTGAGCAGCAAGCTGTCCAAGGACCTGGAATCATCAAAACAAACTCACTCTATGAGGAGCCACACAGGGAAGAAACGCTTTAGTTGTACAGACTGTGGCAAATGTTTTAATCATAAGGCAAATATGACGACGCACACAAGGATTCATACAGGGGAAAAACCCTTCACTTGTACAGTTTGTGGTAAAGGCTTTATTCAGAAAGATCATCTAAAAAGACACATGAGGATTCATACAGGGGAAAAGCCCTTTACTTGTAACGTCTGTGGTAAAGGCTGTACGCACAGTAGTGAACTAAAAACACACATGAGGACTCATACAGGGGAAAAGCCCTTTACTTGTAACGTGTGTGGTAAAGGTTTTGCTCGGAGTGGCGATCTAAAAATACACATGAGGACTCATACAGGGGAAAAGCCCTTTACTTGTAACGTGTGTGGTAAAGGTTTTGCTCGGAGTGACTTTCTAAAAATACACATGAAGACTCATACAGGGGAAAAACCCTTTAGTTCCTGTTAGTGGCAAATGCTTGGGTAAAAATGCACATCTTAGGATAATAAGGAGGAATCGTACAGGGAAGAAGTGGTTAGTTGTAATAGTAATACATTCACATTTTCCCCATTTGAGTTGACACATGATATAACATACAATCGAATGATCATTCATTCTATTCCAGGATAACAATGACAAGTGGTAGATACTAAAGTCGTGGAATCACATAATCTGACACTATCAACATGACCACCACAATGTAGTTTCTTAAGTATCTTTTGTATGTAAAACCTATATACACATGGCACAAAAAGTTGTTGTCTTTGGTAGATTATTTCTCTATTGTAACTCTGTTTAATTATACCGTCGGATGTTTCAGACATTAACCCATCTTGGGGCGGGAACCCCGTTTGGTGTTTTAAGCATTATATTATACTTTAGCCATTGACAAATAGCAGATCTACAAGCTCATAGCGCGGCACCAAGTGCCGCACTACAAGCTTGTAGGTCTGCTATTTTGTTTTTAATCGTGAAAATGTGGCGCAAATCTTTGAATATATATTCTTTCAGAGTGAACGTTTTTAACTCAAATCTTTGCTTCTGGGGGGGGGGGGGGGGGGGGGGTAACTATTAAGTAAGCAACTACGGCGGCCAATTACATATAATCTTGGGGGTCCTTGACGTGAAAATGTTTGAAACATAGGGTTTTTCAGATTACTGTCAGGATTTAGAAAACATTTTGTAGAATGGTTCCCAGGTCAACATGGGTTAACCTTTTATATGTTTCGGGAAGCTGTGGGTGATGACCGGAAGAATAAGGTCGCAAATACTTTTTTTTGTCTTGAATAAATAGCCTTTACTCTTTTCCAAATGTCTGTTTTCACAACTGAATGAGATGAGTGCACAAATGAAATGTAGAAAAAAAGTTTACTTTGACTTAGATTTGACATCATATTTGCTTTTGTTCTAGACTAGAGGTACTAGAAACGTTTGATAAATATTGAACTCTATGATGAATTTTTACACCCTTTAATTTATTTAATTTATTTGCTGGTGAAAACCGATTAAATAATGAAGCAATATTACACGAGAGGGGGCAGCGAGTTCCGAAAGCAACGCAGAAGTGTAATATTGCAGTTATACCCTCGAGTGTAATATTGCAATTATACAACAATTACCCTTAAAAATAAGAATCGCTGAAAAAAATCATTTTTTTTAATCACGGATGTAGTCACTACGGCACACAAATGTCCCAAGTAACTAGCTAGCCTAGCCACCGAGTTTGCTAGCGCTCTGGGAGAACAGCGGCTGAATTCTTTGTTTTGATTGTTTTTTAGACTGTTGCCACTTGGTGTGGCCGATCCGGCCCATTCCAGTTATGCTACAGATTGTATCGTGCGTCGCTACTTTATAGCAGACCTGGGCATTGACCAGTGGTGGAAAAAATACTCAATTGTTTTACTTAACCCATTCTGACCTGAGATCAGATTCATACGAGGTTTCCACTGGACACACACTGTCTGATTAACCCATTCTGACCTGAGATCAGATTCTAAAAAATGTCAGTCGTTCTTCAATTTTTCAAAAAATAGCAGACCTACTATGAGCTTGTAGATCTGCTATTTTTCAATAGCTAAAGCATAACATGATGCTAACACCAAAATGGGTTCCCGTTCAGAATGGGTTAAAGCAGGTAATAAAGCTGCAATAAGTAATAATATTCTATAAATTGTCCTATAGCAAAGAGCAGAGCTTCTGAAACGTGTTGGCTGCTATAGAGCATTAAACTGACCTTCATGCAGTACCTGTTATCGACCAGTAGGTGTCCTCCTAGACTACAGGATCTAAATGTCTCGTCAGAAGAGCCGGCAGACCCAATTCAACAGACATTATAAAACATATCTTCATAATCAGTGGTGTCATTGATTGTCACTTGGACACTTACTCTGGTACGGGAGGGGGCGTTACATATGTTACATGTATGTATACATGCATATAGAAAAATGGGGGGGGGATGGCACATGATGTACTGATTTATTTATAAATAGAACACTGAGTGCATGATTTATTTTCAAATAGAACACTGAGTGCATGGGATTGCCGCCATTGCCGATGACCTTCGGCAATTGAAGCCTCATTTTGATATTAACACTTGCCGCCATTGCCGTTGACCTTCGGCAATTTAGTTTATTTAGGATCCACATTAGCTGTTACACCTGGCAACAGCTATTCACACTAGTATTTGCTATTTTTAAGGAATGCCTCTAAACAACATTTCCTTTGTTTCCAAATTCAGTGTTGCATCGTCAGTCTGGCTTCCCTGTTCTGCCAGAGGTGAATGGACAACGAAGCTTGGCTAAGCAAAAATGTCACTGCTGTGATCAGTGTGGTAAACGCTTCCCTACAATGCCCAGACTTAAAAAACACCAGATAATTCACACTGGAGAGAAACCACATGGATGTGGTCAGTGTGGACAACACTTCTCTCAGTTGTCTGACCTTAAAAAACACCAGAGAATTCACACTGGAGAGAAACCCTATGGATGTGATCAATGTGGACAACACTTCTCTCGAATGTTCAGCCTTAAAAGCCACCAGAGAATTCACACTGGAGAGAAACCCTATGGATGTGTTCATTGTGGGAAAGACTTCTCTCATTTGACCCACCTTAAAACACACCAGAGAATTCACACTGGAGAGAAACCCTATGGATGTGATCAGTGCGGACAACACTTCTCTCAAATGGCACACCTTAAAAGCCACCAGAGAATTCACACTGGAGAGAAACCCTATCGATGTGATCAGTGTGGACAACACTTCTCTCAAATGCCAAGCCTTAAAACACACCAGAAAAGTCATACTGGAGAGAAACCCTATGGTTGTGATCAGTGTGGACAACACTTCTCTCAAATGTCAAGCCTTAAAACACACCAGAGAATTCACACTGGAGATAAACCCTATGGATGTGATCAGTGTGGACAACACTTCTCTCAAATGGCACACCTTAAAAGCCACCAGAGAATTCACACTGGAGAGAAACCCTATGGATGTGATCAGTGTGGACAACACTTCTCTCAAATGGCACACCTTAAAAGCCACCAGAGAATTCACACTGGAGAGAACCCCTATGGATGTGATCAGTGTGGACAACACTTCTCTCAAATGCCAAGCCTTAAAAGACACCAGCAAATTCATACTGCAGAGAAACCCAAATAATTGTGATATGTGAGGAAAAGCTTTTAGTAATTAGCTCAATGCCGGTGTGCAAACTACATCTCATTTCAGATTAATTGAAAACACCCGTATTCTGGTGACTGATTGTCATAATGTTTGCAGTGAGTGATTTGTATTACTTTTAATTCATTTTTTGATTTTCTATTTTTCTACTTGAGGCATTTCTGTCTTTTTTCCTTATTTGATTTTATATTTGACATTGCACTTTGAAATCACAAGATGTAGTCTCTCTCTTTCCTACTCATCATGTTCTAAAAAGGCCAGTTCTCTGGTTACCATTTCAACTGAGAGAGAGAAATTAGCACACGTTTTTGTATATAGGCCTAATGTATTTCATAGTGATATATGTGGTAAGTACATGTGAGCATTATTTTTAAATTAAAACCTGTGAACGAAGTATTGGGTGATAATTTCTTAAATTGTAGAGCCCATGGGCCTTCTTCTCTTCATATTACTGGTCAATTATATTATGAACAAATTATTATCACATTATGAAAGAGTAATACTTATGTTGGTGAAATGGGTATGGAGAAGTGGGAAGATCTCTGTTACTGAACAAACAATATAACAATGATTACTAGAGCTATTTTAACAAAACCTAGTTACAAGTTACAGCACCTTTAACATTTCACAAAGGATAATAATAATAAGTTCTGTGTGATAGACCTATTTCTGCAGTTGATGATTAATGATTATACGGATGATGACTTATCCTGATCATTAATTAATAATGCCTTACACTATGGACACATGGCATACAAATTACACAATGGGATTTCACTGCAAATATAGATAAGCAATTAAATGAGAACAATAGAGCACAATTTGCTATGAAACTTTGAGGATTTGACAATATACTAATTTGCTGTTCAGTCCTGTACAGAAACCCCACCACTGTCTTCTAAAGTATAATTGAACTTACATTGCAAAATAAAAAATATAAAGGTACAGGGTGTGCAGTAGTAGGCCTATACTTGTAAAAGACAAGATGTGAAGGCTTGTGTACTATTCATGAACTGACTGTTTGCAATACTATAGGGGGTGGGTGGCAGTTTGTGTTTTGGAAACAATAGTTTTGGAAAACTGTTTTTCTTGTTGTTTCTTCACCAGAGCTGGTTCTATGTTAATGAAATAATGTAAAGAAATCCTCTTAATGGCTCTGCTGCAGTAACACTCCATTAATATAATCTTATTCAATATTTTTAGACTACATATATTATCCAGATATCAACTTATTCAATATTTTTAGACTACATATATTATCCAGATAGTCAGATACTCTATATTGGATATAGATAGATTCCTATATTAAATATGAAGCTTACAAAGCAATCTCACAGTTAGCAGTTTATTTCTAGAATGTTGCATAGAGCAAGACCTGGGGGAGGACGACCCAATTAAGCATTACACTTTTTTACAAGAAGGTCCACCTTGTTCAATTCATCAAAACATTTAGAGACGTACATATAGACACTTCTATATAGCCAAAGAACATAACAGGAATTGATCATAAGGGAGGTAAAAAGGGAAAATAAACAGGGGGGGTGGGCGGTGCATCTCAAATGGCCAATTATCTGGTTACCATTTCAGATTGGTCTCCATTCCCATTGAGAGAGATAAATTAGCACACGTTTTTAAATATAGGCCTAATGTATTTTATAGTGATATATGTGGTAAGCACATTTTTAAAATAAAATCTGTGAACGAAATATTGTGTCATAAGTTCTTAAATTGTAGAGCCCATGGGCCTTACTGGTCAATTTATTTTATTATTAACACATTTCACATTATGAAAGCATAATCATTATGTTGGTGAAATGGGTATGGAGATGTGGGAAGACCCCTGTTACTGAACAAACAATATGGCAATGATTACTAGAGCTATTTTAACAAAACATATCCCTTACAAGTTACAGCACCTTTAACATTTCACAAAGGATAATGATAATAATAAGTTCTGTGTCATAGACCTATTTCTGTAGTTCTGTTGAAACTCAGAGTCAAAGAGGTGTAAAATGGTCTCAGTTCATGCATAATGTGATGAATCATTAACAGGTGATCTGTCCAATGCCAGACTTCATTTGAATGCTTGCTATAGTGAACGAAGCATCAGCCATCATCATTTAGCCTGTTTAATGTGGGGTTTGTTCATTATTTATCTTATCATATTCCTGGGCCTCCCACTCACAGAGGCCATTGACATGTGGTCACTGGGCTGTGTCGTGGCTAACGTGATGCTGAGCCAGGATTTAATCAGTGGGGACACCAAATACCATGTGGTGAGTAATCTATTAAACTGCACATTTAAAACCGAATGCTTTCAGACTCTACTCTGAACAAACACTGCAGTTACATGTTCTTCTTCTGGGAGATTACTTAAGACTGAATTGTTGTGAATATCCTCTGTTTGTTTGTTTTTCTGCAGCTTCAATCCATCTTCTCGATGCTTGGTATTCCAGCACAATCTCTCCTGGATGCTGGACTAAAAACCTGCAGCTATTTCACCACAGACAACAATATGTGGAGATTTAAGGTATGACTGCCCCACACAAACACACTTGGTGTAATAACTTCCTCTCTTATATTAAAATATCCTTTCTCATATTCATTCAAATCACTGAAACTAACTTTGGCTTTTGTTTTGTTTTTATATAGTAACCAGAGTATTTTGTAGGGGAAGAGTTTGAAGCAGAGGATGAAGACGAGGATGAGGATGATGAGAGCTCACTGGAAGAGGTGTTCGACTTCCTGCACGACGATGCCGACGAAACGTCTTGTGCCGTCTTCATGGACCTGTTGAAACGGATGCTTCACCTGGATCCAGAGGAGAGGATAACACCTGAGCAGGTGTTGGACCATCCCTTTTGTTTTTTGTCTTGTTAAGCGTCCTTGGGTTTCTTGATAGGCGCTATATAAATCCAAGTTATTATTATTAATGTGGGGTTTGTTCATTATTTATCTTATCATTTTACCTATTGAGAGAGAACCCTGCAAAGATGTTTCAGCTTATGTTTTAGTTCAATGTATTTTCATTCAATCCCTTCCAGTTTCACTATGATTTATATGACTGGATATGGAGACAGTAACCTCTGTTACTGAACAAACAAATCATGAATATAGGATATAATTGTATAAGGATTATGACTTATCCTGATTTATCTTGACTTATCCTGATCATTTATTAATAATACCTTACACTATGGACACATGTTTCTGCACACAGGCCTACACATTATACACAATGGGATTTCACTGTAAATATAGATTAGAAATAAAATGAAACCAATAGAGAACAATAGGATAATTATGAGACTTTGATTTGACAATAATACTTATTTGCTGTTAGGCCTTGACCAGTCTTGTACATAAACCAGACCACTGTCTTCTATACTAAAGTGGAAACAAATTGAACCTAACACATAAAATAATAAAATTACAGGGGGCGCGATATATACTTGTAAAAGACAAGATGTGAAGGCTTATCTACAATGTATAAAGACTGTGCAATCATTTTAGGGGGTGGGTGGCAGTTTGAGTCTTGTTAACTGTGAAGAAATACACTCCTCTATGTCAAATTGTTTCTTTAATGACAAAGATGAAGAAGCCCTGCAGTACAAACAAACAATAATAGAAAAACATGAACTAAAATAAGCAGGCTAATTATCATAAGAAAATGTACAAGCAAACATTTACTCACATAAGAGTGTAAATAAAAGAAAGAGGCAAAACTATATCATAGTTCCATATATATGCATAACACAAACAAACTTACAAGTATTAGGTGAAGAACCTCCAAACAACACAACATGCATCTCTGAATGTGAACATGAAACTGACAACAAACAAGATGGCTCTCTTCTACACTCTACAGAACAGGTAGCTATGAAACAGGAAACACTACGTTGGGGAAATGCAAAGTTCAAACATGAAATGTTTTTCTCTTTGTGTCTTTTTTCTAGCCGTCTCGCACCTGCCTGCGTGTAAAGAGGAGGTTTTCACTGAACAACAGGAGAGGAGCTCCAGTCTGGTCCAGGAGGAACCACAACCACCACAGAATAAAGAGGAACAAGAGGAGCTACTTCAAAGACCAATGGAGGCTGATGGGTCAACATTGACATTACAAGCAGTGAAAAGTGAAGATGTGCATGATGATGAAAACGGAGAGACAGAGCCTGTAGCCGGCACCTCAACTCAACACATGAAAACACAAGCTGATGTAGAGGACTGTGGAACATCACAACCAACTGGTGATGACCAGCTCCTCTCTTCACACTGTTCTGAATCTGACACTGAAGACAGTGATGAGTGGCAGGAGCCCAGTGAAGGTCAGTCAACTTTAAACACACTGAAATAACACAAGACAAATGTGGAAGGACAAAGATTGTCTTTGAGCAGCAAGCTGTCCAAGGACCTGGAATCATCAAAACAAACTCACTCTATGAGGAGCCACACAGGGAAGAAACGCTTTAGTTGTACAGACTGTGGCAAATGTTTTAATCATAAGGCAAATATGACGACGCACACAAGGATTCATACAGGGGAAAAACCCTTCACTTGTACAGTTTGTGGTAAAGGCTTTATTCAGAAAGATCATCTAAAAAGACACATGAGGATTCATACAGGGGAAAAGCCCTTTACTTGTAACGTCTGTGGTAAAGGCTGTACGCACAGTAGTGAACTAAAAACACACATGAGGACTCATACAGGGGAAAAGCCCTTTACTTGTAACGTGTGTGGTAAAGGTTTTGCTCGGAGTGGCGATCTAAAAATACACATGAGGACTCATACAGGGGAAAAGCCCTTTACTTGTAACGTGTGTGGTAAAGGTTTTGCTCGGAGTGACTTTCTAAAAATACACATGAAGACTCATACAGGGGAAAAACCCTTTAGTTCCTGTTAGTGGCAAATGCTTGGGTAAAAATGCACATCTTAGGATAATAAGGAGGAATCGTACAGGGAAGAAGTGGTTAGTTGTAATAGTAATACATTCACATTTTCCCCATTTGAGTTGACACATGATATAACATACAATCGAATGATCATTCATTCTATTCCAGGATAACAATGACAAGTGGTAGATACTAAAGTCGTGGAATCACATAATCTGACACTATCAACATGACCACCACAATGTAGTTTCTTAAGTATCTTTTGTATGTAAAACCTATATACACATGGCACAAAAAGTTGTTGTCTTTGGTAGATTATTTCTCTATTGTAACTCTGTTTAATTATACCGTCGGATGTTTCAGACATTAACCCATCTTGGGGCGGGAACCCCGTTTGGTGTTTTAAGCATTATATTATACTTTAGCCATTGACAAATAGCAGATCTACAAGCTCATAGCGCGGCACCAAGTGCCGCACTACAAGCTTGTAGGTCTGCTATTTTGTTTTTAATCGTGAAAATGTGGCGCAAATCTTTGAATATATATTCTTTCAGAGTGAACGTTTTTAACTCAAATCTTTGCTTCTGGGGGGGGGGGGGGGGGGGGGGGTAACTATTAAGTAAGCAACTACGGCGGCCAATTACATATAATCTTGGGGGTCCTTGACGTGAAAATGTTTGAAACATAGGGTTTTTCAGATTACTGTCAGGATTTAGAAAACATTTTGTAGAATGGTTCCCAGGTCAACATGGGTTAACCTTTTATATGTTTCGGGAAGCTGTGGGTGATGACCGGAAGAATAAGGTCGCAAATACTTTTTTTTGTCTTGAATAAATAGCCTTTACTCTTTTCCAAATGTCTGTTTTCACAACTGAATGAGATGAGTGCACAAATGAAATGTAGAAAAAAAGTTTACTTTGACTTAGATTTGACATCATATTTGCTTTTGTTCTAGACTAGAGGTACTAGAAACGTTTGATAAATATTGAACTCTATGATGAATTTTTACACCCTTTAATTTATTTAATTTATTTGCTGGTGAAAACCGATTAAATAATGAAGCAATATTACACGAGAGGGGGCAGCGAGTTCCGAAAGCAACGCAGAAGTGTAATATTGCAGTTATACCCTCGAGTGTAATATTGCAATTATACAACAATTACCCTTAAAAATAAGAATCGCTGAAAAAAATCATTTTTTTTAATCACGGATGTAGTCACTACGGCACACAAATGTCCCAAGTAACTAGCTAGCCTAGCCACCGAGTTTGCTAGCGCTCTGGGAGAACAGCGGCTGAATTCTTTGTTTTGATTGTTTTTTAGACTGTTGCCACTTGGTGTGGCCGATCCGGCCCATTCCAGTTATGCTACAGATTGTATCGTGCGTCGCTACTTTATAGCAGACCTGGGCATTGACCAGTGGTGGAAAAAATACTCAATTGTTTTACTTAACCCATTCTGACCTGAGATCAGATTCATACGAGGTTTCCACTGGACACACACTGTCTGATTAACCCATTCTGACCTGAGATCAGATTCTAAAAAATGTCAGTCGTTCTTCAATTTTTCAAAAAATAGCAGACCTACTATGAGCTTGTAGATCTGCTATTTTTCAATAGCTAAAGCATAACATGATGCTAACACCAAAATGGGTTCCCGTTCAGAATGGGTTAAAGCAGGTAATAAAGCTGCAATAAGTAATAATATTCTATAAATTGTCCTATAGCAAAGAGCAGAGCTTCTGAAACGTGTTGGCTGCTATAGAGCATTAAACTGACCTTCATGCAGTACCTGTTATCGACCAGTAGGTGTCCTCCTAGACTACAGGATCTAAATGTCTCGTCAGAAGAGCCGGCAGACCCAATTCAACAGACATTATAAAACATATCTTCATAATCAGTGGTGTCATTGATTGTCACTTGGACACTTACTCTGGTACGGGAGGGGGCGTTACATATGTTACATGTATGTATACATGCATATAGAAAAATGGGGGGGGGATGGCACATGATGTACTGATTTATTTATAAATAGAACACTGAGTGCATGATTTATTTTCAAATAGAACACTGAGTGCATGGGATTGCCGCCATTGCCGATGACCTTCGGCAATTGAAGCCTCATTTTGATATTAACACTTGCCGCCATTGCCGTTGACCTTCGGCAATTTAGTTTATTTAGGATCCACATTAGCTGTTACACCTGGCAACAGCTATTCACACTAGTATTTGCTATTTTTAAGGAATGCCTCTAAACAACATTTCCTTTGTTTCCAAATTCAGTGTTGCATCGTCAGTCTGGCTTCCCTGTTCTGCCAGAGGTGAATGGACAACGAAGCTTGGCTAAGCAAAAATGTCACTGCTGTGATCAGTGTGGTAAACGCTTCCCTACAATGCCCAGACTTAAAAAACACCAGATAATTCACACTGGAGAGAAACCACATGGATGTGGTCAGTGTGGACAACACTTCTCTCAGTTGTCTGACCTTAAAAAACACCAGAGAATTCACACTGGAGAGAAACCCTATGGATGTGATCAATGTGGACAACACTTCTCTCGAATGTTCAGCCTTAAAAGCCACCAGAGAATTCACACTGGAGAGAAACCCTATGGATGTGTTCATTGTGGGAAAGACTTCTCTCATTTGACCCACCTTAAAACACACCAGAGAATTCACACTGGAGAGAAACCCTATGGATGTGATCAGTGCGGACAACACTTCTCTCAAATGGCACACCTTAAAAGCCACCAGAGAATTCACACTGGAGAGAAACCCTATCGATGTGATCAGTGTGGACAACACTTCTCTCAAATGCCAAGCCTTAAAACACACCAGAAAAGTCATACTGGAGAGAAACCCTATGGTTGTGATCAGTGTGGACAACACTTCTCTCAAATGTCAAGCCTTAAAACACACCAGAGAATTCACACTGGAGATAAACCCTATGGATGTGATCAGTGTGGACAACACTTCTCTCAAATGGCACACCTTAAAAGCCACCAGAGAATTCACACTGGAGAGAAACCCTATGGATGTGATCAGTGTGGACAACACTTCTCTCAAATGGCACACCTTAAAAGCCACCAGAGAATTCACACTGGAGAGAACCCCTATGGATGTGATCAGTGTGGACAACACTTCTCTCAAATGCCAAGCCTTAAAAGACACCAGCAAATTCATACTGCAGAGAAACCCAAATAATTGTGATATGTGAGGAAAAGCTTTTAGTAATTAGCTCAATGCCGGTGTGCAAACTACATCTCATTTCAGATTAATTGAAAACACCCGTATTCTGGTGACTGATTGTCATAATGTTTGCAGTGAGTGATTTGTATTACTTTTAATTCATTTTTTGATTTTCTATTTTTCTACTTGAGGCATTTCTGTCTTTTTTCCTTATTTGATTTTATATTTGACATTGCACTTTGAAATCACAAGATGTAGTCTCTCTCTTTCCTACTCATCATGTTCTAAAAAGGCCAGTTCTCTGGTTACCATTTCAACTGAGAGAGAGAAATTAGCACACGTTTTTGTATATAGGCCTAATGTATTTCATAGTGATATATGTGGTAAGTACATGTGAGCATTATTTTTAAATTAAAACCTGTGAACGAAGTATTGGGTGATAATTTCTTAAATTGTAGAGCCCATGGGCCTTCTTCTCTTCATATTACTGGTCAATTATATTATGAACAAATTATTATCACATTATGAAAGAGTAATACTTATGTTGGTGAAATGGGTATGGAGAAGTGGGAAGATCTCTGTTACTGAACAAACAATATAACAATGATTACTAGAGCTATTTTAACAAAACCTAGTTACAAGTTACAGCACCTTTAACATTTCACAAAGGATAATAATAATAAGTTCTGTGTGATAGACCTATTTCTGCAGTTGATGATTAATGATTATACGGATGATGACTTATCCTGATCATTAATTAATAATGCCTTACACTATGGACACATGGCATACAAATTACACAATGGGATTTCACTGCAAATATAGATAAGCAATTAAATGAGAACAATAGAGCACAATTTGCTATGAAACTTTGAGGATTTGACAATATACTAATTTGCTGTTCAGTCCTGTACAGAAACCCCACCACTGTCTTCTAAAGTATAATTGAACTTACATTGCAAAATAAAAAATATAAAGGTACAGGGTGTGCAGTAGTAGGCCTATACTTGTAAAAGACAAGATGTGAAGGCTTGTGTACTATTCATGAACTGACTGTTTGCAATACTATAGGGGGTGGGTGGCAGTTTGTGTTTTGGAAACAATAGTTTTGGAAAACTGTTTTTCTTGTTGTTTCTTCACCAGAGCTGGTTCTATGTTAATGAAATAATGTAAAGAAATCCTCTTAATGGCTCTGCTGCAGTAACACTCCATTAATATAATCTTATTCAATATTTTTAGACTACATATATTATCCAGATATCAACTTATTCAATATTTTTAGACTACATATATTATCCAGATAGTCAGATACTCTATATTGGATATAGATAGATTCCTATATTAAATATGAAGCTTACAAAGCAATCTCACAGTTAGCAGTTTATTTCTAGAATGTTGCATAGAGCAAGACCTGGGGGAGGACGACCCAATTAAGCATTACACTTTTTTACAAGAAGGTCCACCTTGTTCAATTCATCAAAACATTTAGAGACGTACATATAGACACTTCTATATAGCCAAAGAACATAACAGGAATTGATCATAAGGGAGGTAAAAAGGGAAAATAAACAGGGGGGGTGGGCGGTGCATCTCAAATGGCCAATTATCTGGTTACCATTTCAGATTGGTCTCCATTCCCATTGAGAGAGATAAATTAGCACACATTTTTAAATATAGGCCTAATGTATTTTATAGTGATATATGTGGTAAGCACATTTTTAAAATAAAATCTGTGAACGAAATATTGTGTCATAAGTTCTTAAATTGTAGAGCCCATGGGCCTTACTGGTCAATTTATTTTATTATTAACACATTTCACATTATGAAAGCATAATCATTATGTTGGTGAAATGGGTATGGAGATGTGGGAAGACCCCTGTTACTGAACAAACAATATGGCAATGATTACTAGAGCTATTTTAACAAAACATATCCCTTACAAGTTACAGCACCTTTAACATTTCACAAAGGATAATGATAATAATAAGTTCTGTGTCATAGACCTATTTCTGTAGTTCTGTTGAAACTCAGAGTCAAAGAGGTGTAAAATGGTCTCAGTTCATGCATAATGTGATGAATCATTAACAGGTGATCTGTCCAATGCCAGACTTCATTTGAATGCTTGCTATAGTGAACGAAGCATCAGCCATCATCATTTAGCCTGTTTAATGTGGGGTTTGTTCATTATTTATCTTATCATATTCCTGGGCCTCCCACTCACAGAGGCCATTGACATGTGGTCACTGGGCTGTGTCGTGGCTAACGTGATGCTGAGCCAGGATTTAATCAGTGGGGACACCAAATACCATGTGGTGAGTAATCTATTAAACTGCACATTTAAAACCGAATGCTTTCAGACTCTACTCTGAACAAACACTGCAGTTACATGTTCTTCTTCTGGGAGATTACTTAAGACTGAATTGTTGTGAATATCCTCTGTTTGTTTGTTTTTCTGCAGCTTCAATCCATCTTCTCGATGCTTGGTATTCCAGCACAATCTCTCCTGGATGCTGGACTAAAAACCTGCAGCTATTTCACCACAGACAACAATATGTGGAGATTTAAGGTATGACTGCCCCACACAAACACACTTGGTGTAATAACTTCCTCTCTTATATTAAAATATCCTTTCTCATATTCATTCAAATCACTGAAACTAACTTTGGCTTTTGTTTTGTTTTTATATAGTAACCAGAGTATTTTGTAGGGGAAGAGTTTGAAGCAGAGGATGAAGACGAGGATGAGGATGATGAGAGCTCACTGGAAGAGGTGTTCGACTTCCTGCACGACGATGCCGACGAAACGTCTTGTGCCGTCTTCATGGACCTGTTGAAACGGATGCTTCACCTGGATCCAGAGGAGAGGATAACACCTGAGCAGGTGTTGGACCATCCCTTTTGTTTTTTGTCTTGTTAAGCGTCCTTGGGTTTCTTGATAGGCGCTATATAAATCCAAGTTATTATTATTAATGTGGGGTTTGTTCATTATTTATCTTATCATTTTACCTATTGAGAGAGAACCCTGCAAAGATGTTTCAGCTTATGTTTTAGTTCAATGTATTTTCATTCAATCCCTTCCAGTTTCACTATGATTTATATGACTGGATATGGAGACAGTAACCTCTGTTACTGAACAAACAAATCATGAATATAGGATATAATTGTATAAGGATTATGACTTATCCTGATTTATCTTGACTTATCCTGATCATTTATTAATAATACCTTACACTATGGACACATGTTTCTGCACACAGGCCTACACATTATACACAATGGGATTTCACTGTAAATATAGATTAGAAATAAAATGAAACCAATAGAGAACAATAGGATAATTATGAGACTTTGATTTGACAATAATACTTATTTGCTGTTAGGCCTTGACCAGTCTTGTACATAAACCAGACCACTGTCTTCTATACTAAAGTGGAAACAAATTGAACCTAACACATAAAATAATAAAATTACAGGGGGCGCGATATATACTTGTAAAAGACAAGATGTGAAGGCTTATCTACAATGTATAAAGACTGTGCAATCATTTTAGGGGGTGGGTGGCAGTTTGAGTCTTGTTAACTGTGAAGAAATACACTCCTCTATGTCAAATTGTTTCTTTAATGACAAAGATGAAGAAGCCCTGCAGTACAAACAAACAATAATAGAAAAACATGAACTAAAATAAGCAGGCTAATTATCATAAGAAAATGTACAAGCAAACATTTACTCACATAAGAGTGTAAATAAAAGAAAGAGGCAAAACTATATCATAGTTCCATATATATGCATAACACAAACAAACTTACAAGTATTAGGTGAAGAACCTCCAAACAACACAACATGCATCTCTGAATGTGAACATGAAACTGACAACAAACAAGATGGCTCTCTTCTACACTCTACAGAACAGGAAAGCTAAAGATATACTGCCCCTAGTGGACGGCAGACCCTTCATCCCCCCCAGTCCGGTAAGCTATGAACTGAAATAGATTAAAGGACTCAGTAAAGCGTCCAACGGCCAGTCTCCGGCTCGTAGTGCCTAGGCGGCTTCCTAGTGCGGCACGGCCGCGCAGACAGGGGCGGAGACGGCGGCGACTGTGACACCTGAAGAGACGTGCCCGGGACGACGCCAGGGGGAACAGTGTCGCCCTGGGAATCAAGGGCAGAGGGAACGGGGTTACCCTGGGACCCTAGGCCAGAGGCTGCCCCATCAGACGGTGCCAGAAGGGAGGAGCCCAAACCCACGTCAAGGGGTCCATCCCCTGACTGCTGAACGACCCCCTGGGGCGTCAACGGGCGGACAGGCAGATGCTGGCGATCCAGGGCCACGGTCGGCGGCAACTGCGCCGCAGGCCGCCGTAGGGCACAAGGGGTGGCTGGGGTGTAGCCACGGAGGAAGCGCCGGTTGCGCAAAGTCAACCGCCCTGATCCATCCACCTTAACCCGATACTGATCGTGCTCAAGCAACTCCACCACCACTCCCGACCTGTCCCACTTGTTAGGGCTCGGGCCTTGCTGATTCTGAAGGAACACCTTCTCACCAAGCGTCAGCGGGCGGAGTGATCTCGAGTGAGTCCTCAGAGACTCAGTGGTACGGGACATCCGGGTCCGAAGGGCATCCTCCTTCGCTGCCCACGCCTGGCGCCAGAGCGGCCGGACACGAGGGTCTGAGAACTTCTCAAGCCTGTTGACGAAGGCAAGCGAACCACGAAGGGGGTGACCATAAACAATCTGCGCCGGCGAGAGGTTGCAGTCCGGGTCAGGCGCGTTGCGTAATTGTATCATGGCGCGCAGAAAGCGGTCATGATCGAGACTGCCAGTCGGGCCAGTGTTGGACATCAGGAGGCGCTTCGCAGTCTTCACCGCGACTTCCGCTCTCCCGTTCGACTGCGGGAAAGCAACAGAGGACACACGATGGTGGACGTCCCACAAGCGGAGGAACTCCTGTGTCTGGCCAGCCACGAACTCCGGGCCACCATCGCTAGAAAGTTCCACTGGTACGCCAAAGGTGCCGAAGAATGCACAGAGGTGGCGAACTAGGCCGGCCGAGCCACCCAAATCAGTGCCTGCTGTAGAGCACAGGACCTCCACCCAGCCTGAAAGTCGATCCCCGACAACCAGATAATGGCGGCCTCCATAGTCAAAAAAGTCAGCAAACACCGCCTCGAATGGGGTGGACGGCGGCGAGGATGGCACAGGGGGCGTGGCCGCTTGCGACGGTGCATTGCGGTTACAGTCCGCACACCCATACCTGGTAGCACGGATGTCCTCCGACATTCCAGGCCAGTAGACTATGGCACGGGCGTACTGTTCCATCGCTGAGATCCCCTGGTGGGCGGCATGGAGATTCCTTAGGACCCTGGCACGAAGGGATGGAGGGACCACAACGCGGTCACAATATAGTAGGACGCCATCCTGTGCGAAGACAGACTCACAGACCGGTGACAGACTCGCCAGGGCGGGGTCATCCACGTCGACTCCATCCCCACGCTCGATCAAGTACAGAAGGCGGCCGAGGCACGCATCAGCCGCTGTTTCTCGCGCAAGGAGGGACCAGGAGACGGCCCCGAGCTCTTGTGCATCGTTGCGGATAGAAGCCATATGTGCGGACTCCACGTCGTCAGGCATGCCCGGCAACCCCAGTGACAGGCCGTCTGCTGAGCCTGAAGGGGAAGGATGTCTGGAGGTTGCATCAGCAGCATGGTTGCTCTTGCCCGGCAAGTGCACAATGTCAAAGCGCCACGGGAGGGTACGCTGCTTGAGCCTGAACAGGCGTGAGTTCGTTATCTCATCCAGTGTGCGGTCGCCGAAAATCTTCACCAGGGGCTTATGGTCGGTAACAACGACAAGGTTGTCACATCCCTGTGTAAAGTATCGCGTCTGCTCCAGACCCCAGGCCACGGCCAGGGCCTCTCCCTCAATGGCTGCATAGCGCTGCTCTGCTGGGGACAGGAAGCGTGAACCGGCGAGGGTGATCCTCCACCCTCCAGGGCAACAGTCTGGTACGCCCGAGGCGCAGCTGCAATGCTGCTGGAGCAGGAAGTAACCGACACCACGCCTGGACCAGTCGGGACGGAGGCAGGTGCGCTTCTGCATGTCATAGATCTCCACACCCTCACGGATTGCTTCAACAATGGCACATTTGGACGACAGGAATGCTCCCTCCAGTTCGGGCGACCACGAGAACTTACAACGTGGGCTGAGGAACGGCTTGAATGGAGCCATCGTGTCGCGCAACTGGGCATAGTTACCCACCTGGTTGACAAGGCCGAACCAGCTCCTTATATCCGTCGTAGATTCTGGGGCAGGGAAGTCCCGGATAGCATCCAAGTACTTGGGGAGTGGTTCGATGGTCGCGTCCGTCACCCTGAAGCCAGCAAAATCAACGTCCCTCAACGAAAACTGGAACTTATCTGGGTTCAACACAATGCCTGAACGGCCGACACGTGTCAGAAAGTCAATGGTCCTCCACCAGTGCTGCTCCAGGTCGGTGTCGTAGTGGATAGTGTCATCCACACAACGTTCTTTGCGCTCATAGTCTGAGAGGACAGCATCAAAGCGGCGGTTGTAGCCATCCCCTGATGACAGGAAACCCTGTGGTGCCCTCGTGTAGCGCCAGCGGCCAAAGGGTGTGATAAAGGTGGTCAGATGACGATCCGACTCACGCAGGGGCACACTGTGGTAGCCGTTCCAGGCGTCCGTGACAGTCTTCCAGGTGCCCTTCGGGATACGACGAGCAAGGTGAAACGGAGACTCTGAGGCGAAGGTCTCACGTAGGCAGAACTTGTTGAGGGGTGAGAGGTCCACGACCCTACGGGGGGAACCATCGTGCTTCCGAGTGACTACCATACGATGGCACCACGACACAGGTTCACCATATGGCACACGTTCAATGACACCAAGGGCCTCGTCGCGGAGAAGGTCATCGTGGACTCTCTGCTGCCAGTGTAGAGGCACCACGGCTGCGGTGTGGCATGCTCTCGGCGTGGCCGCAGGGTCCACGTGCATTTCAATGGGTGGCCCTTCCATGCACGGCAATGCTCGATGAGGGCAAGTGTTGAACGTGGATGAGGCGTATCTCTGGAGCAGCCAATCCTTCATGGGGCCGTTGTTCTCCGGTGTGCAAGGGAATGGTAGGGTCGCAGGACGTGTCGGCGGGACAGTACGCTGGGGACATGAGCACTGGGCGCCATGGGGGTCGCTCTGGTCGGTGCAACCACCGTTGGTGGACCTCACGGCAGAAACAGATAAAGGACGGCTCGGCGTGTAAAGGGTGTCGGGTCCATACCCGTCTTTGGGTCCCCCGCCGATGTCACCCGACGGGAAGTTTAAAGGTAGGAGGCCGAGGTTGAGCAACGAATCATATGAGAGGTACATGGCCCGGACTGAGCTGCTCACGTACACCATGGAGCGGCAGGACGACACTCCACTGCTGCCGGAGGCTGTGGAAAGCCTAGCGAAGAATGCGCCCTCGACAGCTATGGGGGAACGGTTGGCGGCCGACATACTGAGGTGGACAGGACATAGGACATCACGCGAGAATCCGCAGGCAAGGAACTCCTCTAAGGACCAAAGGTCCGACTGCGCACCAGTGTCCGCTATGGCAGAGACCCTAGCCACGTTGGCCGAGCCTTGGCCATTAGCGCTGTCACTCAGTCCGACCGGCCTGTCAACAGAGATAGTGACCAGCGCACGGGGATGGTCCCTCGTCCTGGCTCGCCTCCACTCGCCCTTCGAAAAAATGTGGTGCTCGAGTCTGACGGGTGTGTTGACATGGCCCCTGTGACGTCGGCCAAGGCGGGCACTCGACTGAATAGATGAATTCTGGGAGATTGGCTCAAACTCCATAGCGGCCTGTTGACTGCCGGCGGACAGCTGCGGTCGCCTCCTGCGTCGGCGGACCCTATAACAGTCAATACAAAGCTGGTGGGGCTTGGTATTCCATCCGCGGGGACCCTCCGTGAAGACATTAAAGGTGCCCTTACACTCCTGGCACGAGGCCAATCTCGCCTTGTCTGACGGGACTGGGGTTGGGGCGGGGCTCACCTGTGGGCCCTTCCTTAAGCGCTGGAACGATGACATGGCCGACAGGGCAGACGATGGGAGAGCATTACGAGCCATCTCTTTGTTTTCAACAAGTGCAACGACGTCGTTAACTGGCTCCTTTAGGATGTCAGGTGACCCCAGCGTCTCACGCCGTATGTCCGAGTCATAAATCCCATTGATTAGAACATCACGGATAATGTGGTCGGTATAGTCCACATGCAAGCCACACGCACATACTGTAACATAGGCACATGTCTCCGCTTTGCCCCGCACCCTGGCAGTGAAGGCGCGGAAGGTCTCGTCACGTTCCTGCCGTAACTGAAGCAGCTCGGTGCGCAGTACACATGTGGCGACTGGAATGACTGCTAGAGAACGCATGGCGGCGATGAGATCTGGCAAAGTCCCTGAAGTGACGTTGGGATTGACTTTCAGCAGGCTGTCACCAAGTTCAGGCCCAGCACACTGAAAGAGCTGGAATGGGGCCTGGGCAGCTCCTATGCCCGAGCCGGCGCAGAAGACGTCCCAACGACGGATGAATACATTCCATTCCTCAATAGACACGCCAACGTCAACCTTAGGCCGATCCAGTTTTGGGCCCTGAGGGGTTGGGGCCTGGGCCGGAGCGGCAGGTGGTGCGTTCTGATGGGCAAGTCCATGATTATTCAACAGCGCGATGGCGAGAGCTTCAGACACGTCGTCAGTTCGGAAAGCGCAGCCAGGGACAGAGCATCCAACAACAACCATGGCTTCTTCATGAAGAAATACACTCCTCTATGTCAAATTGTTTCTTTAATGACAAAGATGAAGAAGCCCTGCAGTACAAACAAACAATAATAGAAAAACATGAACTAAAATAAGCAGGCTAATTATCATAAGAAAATGTACAAGCAAACATTTACTCACATAAGAGTGTAAATAAAAGAAAGAGGCAAAACTATATCATAGTTCCATATATATGCATAACACAAACAAACTTACAAGTATTAGGTGAAGAACCTCCAAACAACACAACATGCATCTCTGAATGTGAACATGAAACTGACAACAAACAAGATGGCTCTCTTCTACACTCTACAGAACAGGAAAGCTAAAGATATACTGCCCCTAGTGGACGGCAGACCCTTCAAACTGTTTTTAGTTCTGTTTTCTTGTTTCTAATACATATTTAAAGTCAAGATTAGTTTTTTATCAGAGCGGTCTTGATACCGGAAGGTCGCCAGTTCGAATCCCCGGACCGGCACGTTAAAATGACCATGGCTGAAGTGCCCTTGAGCAAGGCATTGAGCAGGGTGTGGCTGTAAACAAGTTCTTGAGCCACTTCCCTGGGAAAACAAATAACTTTGCTTTGCTTATACTTGGTTCTGATGTTACTGAAATAATGTGGAGAAATCCTCAAGATTAATGGCACTGCTGCAGTAACAATTCATTCATATCCACTTATTCAGTTAGATTGTACATATTTATCCAGATAC
This sequence comes from Protomyctophum parallelum, assembly GCF_964188405.1. Lineage (NCBI taxonomy): Eukaryota > Metazoa > Chordata > Actinopteri > Myctophiformes > Myctophidae > Protomyctophum > Protomyctophum parallelum. The sequence goes on along the minus strand of NC_139716.1, from coordinate 3,695,993 downwards.
TCAGTGCATGTACATAATATCCATATCGTATAGTTTGATAACTATACTATATATAGTATATATAACTATATAAGTCTCCAGTAGGAGACCATTATGGTGAATCACATCTTGATGATGTCATCAAGCTTTATTTGAAATCGACACAAAACTAAAACTAATAGAACATCAACAACAACAGAGGACAACTGGCTCTTTCTAGGCTAATGGGGGCCCAATACCCCCCCCCTGCCTGCCTCCCCCTTTCCCCTCAACAACACACACTGTCTTCTATACTAAAGTGGAAACAAATTCAACTTAAATTGGACAAAACCACTCAACTCCATTGCACCCTCAAACTGTCTAAACCAGCTTACTCCACCACCTCTCATTCTCATGCAAGTAATGTACAATATCTATCTAAAGTCACAACACCAACTTTGATGAGGCAGTATTGCATCGTTTAAAAAATATAAGGTTAGCTTAATTTCCTGAAAATAAATCCACCAGTTTACTCTTATGAAAGAGTAATCATTATGTTGGTGAAATGGGTATGGAGAAGTGGGAAGATCTCTGTTACTGAACAAACAATATAACAATGATTACTAGAGCTATTTTAACAAAACATATCACGAGTTACAAGTTGCAGCACCTTTAACATTTTTCACAAAAGATAATAATAATAATAATAAGTTATGTGTGATTAACCTATTTCTGTAGTTCTGTTGAAACTCAGAGTCAAAGAGGTGTAAAATGGTCTCAGTTCATCCATAATGTGATCATTAACAGGTGATCTGTCCAATGACAGACAACCAGTGACCATTAGCAGGTTTAATCTCTGCATTTGAATGCATTGTCTACAGTGAATGAAGCATCAGCCATCATCATTTAGTCTGTTTACATTTTAACGGGTGGGAAGAAATATAGGTTTTGTTCATTATTTAGCATTTGAAAAAAACATTGAATAACAGTGCAGTCATCACAACCCTATTGAAACTAATTCAGTGCCCCTCATTCCCTCAGAGCAACACAACCTGAACAATGACTTAAAGTTGTTGTGTCTCTGTTGTTAAAAACAATGTAATGGTGGATATAGGATATAATTATTATACGGATGATGACTTATCCTGATCATGAATTAATAGCTCCTTTATATGGCTGTCAAGTACTGTCACATACTGGACTTAAAGTAGAACGGTGTCGGCATCCAAATAATCCTTAATACAAGTAAAAAATACTCATATTGCAGAATGTCCCATTTCCAGTTTAAAACAGTTTTAAAATAGCCAATCTACAAGCTCACAATGTGTTGCACTGCAACAAGTAAATGTAGCCTACTTTCCACCAATGCTTGTGACACTGTTTCCGGACGAATGGTCTAATTGTATACCTAAACGGATTAACAGTGTTGTTTTTGTCAGCAAATTTTGATTTTAGTTTTAGTCAAAGTCTCTTCAATAGTTTTCAGAGGGGTATATCAAAAACAGATTCCATCGTATCTAAATACGAGTAACACAGCAATTAGTGATATTCTATATTTTTTGTAAAGCACAGACAAACGATTGATTCAACATTTTATTCAGTTTGTAGAATGGTTACAGTTCAACAAAAGTACAGGTCAATACAAAAAACCTGATACGAGGAAAAATAAACAACAAAATTGTTTACACCAGGGTTCCCTTATTTTTCAATTCATCCGGACATTTACATCCGACATACATCTAATTGTAAACTACAGCAAATATGGGGAATCTGTAACATGGTAGAAGACCAGTCCGTTCAAATAGTATGTTTACTTGCAATTCATCTATACTTTTGTTTAATCGCCATCCTATTAATCTAGAATTAGCATGCTCATATACATGTAATGCGTTTAAACAGTTTAGACTTAAACAATTGTTTAAAAAATACCATATGGATCAACATGTTACACTTGGTTGTAATGTTGATTAATATGTGTGCGGTCAGGACATTTTCAGTGGCTCAAATTAGTACAATTCTAACACAAGAGTCAACAGTTTAAATCCAGTGTGTACAACCTTGTGAAAATCTAAATTATTTGAATTACTAAAAGGCTTTTCCACAAACAATTATTTGGCCTTCTCTCCTGTGTGAACTCTCTGGTGGGTTTTAAGGCTGGACATTCGAGAGAAGTGTTTCCCACAATGATCACATCCATAGGGTTTCTCTCCAGTATGAATTTTCAGGTGGGTTTTAAGGTTGGTCAAATGAGAGAAATGTTGTCCACAATGATCACATCCATAGGGTTTCTCTCCAGTATGAATTTTCCGGTGGGTTATAAGGCTTGCAATTTGAGAGAAGTGTTGTCCACACTGGTCACATCCATATGGTTTCTCCCCATTATGAATTCTCTGGTGGCATTTAAGGCTGAATATTCGAGAGAAGTGTTTCCCACACTGATCACATCCATAGGGTTTCTCACCAGTGTGAATTCTCTGGTGTTTTTTCAGGGTGGACTTTTCAGAAAAGTGTTGTCCACACTGATCACACCCATAGGGTTTCTCTCCAGTGTGAATTCGCCTGTGTGTTTTAAGGTGGGTCAAATGAGAGAAGTGTTTCCCACAATGATCACATTCATAGGGTTTCTCTCCAGTGTGAATTTGCTGGTGTATTTTAAGGTGTGCCATTTGAGAGAAGTGTTGTCCACACTGATCACATCCATATGGTTTCTCTCCAGTGTGAATTATCTGGTGTCTTTTAAGTTTGTACATTGTAGAGAAGTGTTTACCACACTGATCACAGCAGTGGTGTTTTTGCATAGCCAAGCTTCTTTGTTCATTCACCTCTGGTAGAACAGGTAAACCAGGCTGATGATGCAACACTGAATTGGACAAAGACAAATTAAACATTGCTTAGTTGTACTTTAAATTGCAGAAACTAACAAAGTCAATGCACACAATTATACATTAGCAACCATTTAATGTTCGATAAATTAATATTTGTTGTGCATTTTAGAAAATGAGACAAACTGTATTTTAAGTCAATGCTAATATTAAAACAAAACAAACAACTTTTTATGACATGCTGTATATTCATATAGACACAGTAAGTAACTTACAGAGGTCTTGATGATCATTGTGTCCTCCCTGTTGAGCAGAACTGTTCATGGTGGCATTGGTAGAGTTCATCTTCAGCTGAAGTCTGGAGTCCACAGTCAGATGTGATCAGAAATGATTGATATCCTGGAGGAGTTGTGGAGAACTGACAACTACAAACTCTTCTTATACTAGATAGTCTGAGGTGGACGCACTAACTGCTTGGTGTTGATTGGCCAAAAAGGAGAACAATAGATCACAACTTAACAAATTGCTGCATGTGCTCCACCCCTCTGTAGCTCCTCCCCCAGGCCATGCTATATGCAACATTCTAGAAATAAACTGCTAACTGTGAGATTGCTTTGTAAGCTTCATATTTAATGAATCTAAACTATATCCAAATTATAATACATTGATGTATGGACATCCTATTAGCCTATGTGGACGTGAGTAAAATAAATGCAGGAGTCAGCATAAGACTGTGTGTAAAGACATGTGTGTCCATGAGAACAGTTCGGTGGAAAGTTCATTTCCCATGTGTTTGTGTAAGTGTGTTCCTGGAATATCTCCCCAAGGTCATGTCACGTTGCCTCATTGTCCTGCGTTATCATGGCGGGTTCAGTGGAGACGAACACGGCCCAGACGAAGACACAACAGGTGTCAGGGAGGGTGGGGGTTGAGGTGTGGGGGGGGGGGGGGGGCAGAGGATCTTGTCTTACGCTGTCTGTTCTTGTGGAGATTGTCAATTGGGGGGGGGGAATCCAGATTCATGTTTAGAGCGAGGGATAGCAATATGGCTATTTCTCCTCTATGTCCGTTATGGATCTCTGTCCGTCATGGGCGCTGACCTGTTCCAAGATCGTGTCCATCTTCTGATGCATCTGCAGGGCGCTGGCCTGTTCCAAGATCGTGTCCATCTTCTGGTGCATCTCCCCAAGTGCCCTGCCCAAATCTCTGCTTCAAGGCAACGAGTCTATCATGGCAGGCAGCATAGGGGCTCTGTTCAGCGTTGCCATTTTTCCAATTCTTCGGTACGCAAGACCAATGCACAGCCCAATCAGCAGAAATCTTGTCACCATAAATCCAAATAATGCCTCTTCTACGCTGATAGTCGGGGGAAGATCCATCAGGGTATTGAGCGGGCTCTCCAGAACCCAATTTACATGAGAAAAAAAACGTACAGAGACCAGCACACTAATTCCATGATTAGTTCCATGTTTTGAAAGTTTCAGGGGTTTAGAAGAGACAGTGTAGAATAGACGCTCTGAGCAGGGAGTACAGACAGGGAGGGAGAGAGAAAAATAATGCGACCGCCCTCTTCAAGAGGCAAGCAAGAGGAGCCATCCTCCATTACATCAGAGAATAACTCAATCAAATGCAGTGGGAAACAGAACAGTGTTTAATTGTAACATAAATAAGAGTGCCAGCATACCTGCTGTTTCCTGGGAGTTTTTCCATATGTGGTGCATAAAAACTGCTGGTTTATAATAAACATTAAAAACCTCAAAGTAGTAGTTCCTACCAAACACTCTCCATTGGGACTCCTACTGGAGACTGAGGTTCACAAATGATATGCTATGGATATTATGTACATGCAATGAGTATCTGGATGGTATATGTCTAACAGTATTGAATAATATATGTGGATATTAAAGAATGCAGCAGAGTCAAAGATAATTGCTCTACATTCTTTCAGTAACATCCGAACCAAGTAGAACCAGCTCTGGTGAAGAAACAACTGCTCATACTGTGATTTACATCATTACAAAGAAACAGTTAGGCCTATTTGTTTTCCAAATCACAAACTACCACCCACCCCCTAAATGATTGCAGATAGTCTTATACTACAGCATCTCCTGTACTATCTTTTTAAAGTTGCAATGTTCAATTTGACAGTCTTCATAAATAGTAGGCACAATGTGAAGGCCTTCACATATTTTACGATGTCATATTTTGTTTCTGATGACTGCACTTTTATTCAATGTTTTTCAAATGCTAAATAATGAAAGAACCCCACATTATTTCCCCAGGTTAAATGTAAACAGGCTAATGATGATGGCTGATTCTGCATTCACTAGACAATGCATTCAAATGCAGAGATTAAACGTGTTAATGGTCACTGGTTGTCTGGCATTGGACAGATCACCTGTTAACGATCACATTATGGATGAACTGAGACCAATTTACACCTCTTTGACTCTGAGGAGTTTCAGCAGAACTACAGAAATAGGTCTATCACACATAACTTAATATTACCATTTGTGAAATATTAAAGGTGTTGTAAGGGATATGTGTAGTTAAAATAGCTCTAGTAATCATTGATAATTGTTTGTTCAGTAACAGAGGTCTTCCCATGTCTCCATATAGGATACATACAGAATATAAGTGAAACTGGAATAAATTGAACTAAAACACAAGCTGATAAATCTTTGCTGGGTTCTCTCTCCTTTAGGGTGGAATTTGTAACCCACACGTTTACCAAAGAGATTGTGCGATGGGCAGACTCCTGGTACTGAACAAAGACTGCATGTTTAAATGGATGTTTCACTTTCAAACATGTTTGGGGGATTTTAACATCTACTCATACTACAGTCCAGTGTGAATTATCTGGTGTCTTTTAAGTTTGTACATTGTAGAGAAGTGTTTACCACACTGATCACAGCAGTGGTGTTTTTGCATAGCCAAGCTTCTTTGTTCATTCACCTCTGGTAGAACAGGTAAACCAGGCTGATGATGCAACACTGAATTGGACAAAGACAAATTAAACATTGCTTAGTTGTACTTTAAATTGCAGAAACTAACAAAGTCAATGCACACAATTATACATTAGCAACCATTTAATGTTCGATAAATTAATATTTGTTGTGCATTTTAGAAAATGAGACAAACTGTATTTTAAGTCAATGCTAATATTAAAACAAAACAAACAACTTTTTATGACATGCTGTATATTCATATAGACACAGTAAGTAACTTACAGAGGTCTTGATGATCATTGTGTCCTCCCTGTTGAGCAGAACTGTTCATGGTGGCATTGGTAGAGTTCATCTTCAGCTGAAGTCTGGAGTCCACAGTCAGATGTGATCAGAAATGATTGATATCCTGGAGGAGTTGTGGAGAACTGACAACTACAAACTCTTCTTATACTAGATAGTCTGAGGTGGACGCACTAACTGCTTGGTGTTGATTGGCCAAAAAGGAGAACAATAGATCACAACTTAACAAATTGCTGCATGTGCTCCACCCCTCTGTAGCTCCTCCCCCAGGCCATGCTATATGCAACATTCTAGAAATAAACTGCTAACTGTGAGATTGCTTTGTAAGCTTCATATTTAATGAATCTAAACTATATCCAAATTATAATACATTGATGTATGGACATCCTATTAGCCTATGTGGACGTGAGTAAAATAAATGCAGGAGTCAGCATAAGACTGTGTGTAAAGACATGTGTGTCCATGAGAACAGTTCGGTGGAAAGTTCATTTCCCATGTGTTTGTGTAAGTGTGTTCCTGGAATATCTCCCCAAGGTCATGTCACGTTGCCTCATTGTCCTGCGTTATCATGGCGGGTTCAGTGGAGACGAACACGGCCCAGACGAAGACACAACAGGTGTCAGGGAGGGTGGGGGTTGAGGTGTGGGGGGGGGGGGCAGAGGATCTTGTCTTACGCTGTCTGTTCTTGTGGAGATTGTCAATTGGGGGGGGGGAATCCAGATTCATGTTTAGAGCGAGGGATAGCAATATGGCTATTTCTCCTCTATGTCCGTTATGGATCTCTGTCCGTCATGGCTCTCGGGCGCTGACCTGTTCCAAGATCGTGTCCATCTTCTGATGCATCTGCAGGGCGCTGGCCTGTTCCAAGATCGTGTCCATCTTCTGGTGCATCTCCCCAAGTGCCCTGCCCAAATCTCTGCTTCAAGGCAACGAGTCTATCATGGCAGGCAGCATAGGGGCTCTGTTCAGCGTTGCCATTTTTCCAATTCTTCGGTACGCAAGACCAATGCACAGCCCAATCAGCAGAAATCTTGTCACCATAAATCCAAATAATGCCTCTTCTACGCTGATAGTCGGGGGAAGATCCATCAGGGTATTGAGCGGGCTCTCCAGAACCCAATTTACATGAGAAAAAAAACGTACAGAGACCAGCACACTAATTCCATGATTAGTTCCATGTTTTGAAAGTTTCAGGGGTTTAGAAGAGACAGTGTAGAATAGACGCTCTGAGCAGGGAGTACAGACAGGGAGGGAGAGAGAAAAATAATGCGACCGCCCTCTTCAAGAGGCAAGCAAGAGGAGCCATCCTCCATTACATCAGAGAATAACTCAATCAAATGCAGTGGGAAACAGAACAGTGTTTAATTGTAACATAAATAAGAGTGCCAGCATACCTGCTGTTTCCTGGGAGTTTTTCCATATGTGGTGCATAAAAACTGCTGGTTTATAATAAACATTAAAAACCTCAAAGTAGTAGTTCCTACCAAACACTCTCCATTGGGACTCCTACTGGAGACTGAGGTTCACAAATGATATGCTATGGATATTATGTACATGCAATGAGTATCTGGATGGTATATGTGATTTTAACATCTACTCATACTACTCATATAGACCGAGCTTGTACATTTTAATGATATACTAAGAAGAACAAAACAGGAAGAAAAAACAACCTTTCATAATAGCATTTTGAATATCCATCGTATCTAAATACGAGTAACACAACAATTAACAATATTCTATATTTCTTGTAAAGCACGGACAGCGATTGATTCAACATTTTATTCAGTTTGTAGAATGGGTACAGTTAAAAAAAAAGTACAGGTCAAGGAAAAATACACAACAACAACACAATTGTTTACACCAGGGTTCTCCATTTTTCAATTCATCCAGACATTTACATCCGACATACAACTAAAATCGTCTAAATGTAAACTACAGCAAATCTGGGGAATCTGTAACATGGTAGAAGTTTACTTGCAATTAATCTATACATGGAAACATTTGTTTCATCACCATCATATTAATCTAGAATTAGCACGCTCATATAATGCATTTAAACAGTTTAGCCTTAAACAATTGTTTAAAAAATACCATATGGATCAACATGTTACACTTGGTTGTAATGTGGATTAACAGGGATTAACAGACTGATGACGCAACACTGGACAGACACATTTTATATTGTTTAGAGGACACTACTGCATAAACATAAAATAGCAAAAACTAGATAATTACCACAATTAAGTGTGGTCAGGACATTTTCAGTGGCTCAAATTAGTACAATTCTAACACAAGAGTCGACAGTTTAAATCCAGTTTTCCAATTATTTGAATTACTAAAAGGCTTTTCCACAAACTTCACAATTATTTGGCTTTCTCTCCAGTGTGAACTCTCTGGTGGCTTTTAAGGCTGGATATTCGAGAGAAGTGTTTCCCACACTGATCACATCCATAGGGTTTCTCTCCAGTGTGAATTCTCTGGTGGGTTTTCAGGGCGGACATTGTAGAGGAATGTTGTCCACAATGATCACATCCATAGGGTTTCTCCCCATTATGACGAAGACACAACAGGTGTCAGGGAGGGTGGGGGTTGAGGTGTGGGGGGGGGGGGCAGAGGATCTTGTCTTACGCTGTCTGTTCTTGTGGAGATTGTCAATTGGGGGGGGGGAATCCAGATTCATGTTTAGAGCGAGGGATAGCAATATGGCTATTTCTCCTCTATGTCCGTTATGGATCTCTGTCCGTCATGGCTCTCGGGCGCTGACCTGTTCCAAGATCGTGTCCATCTTCTGATGCATCTGCAGGGCGCTGGCCTGTTCCAAGATCGTGTCCATCTTCTGGTGCATCTCCCCAAGTGCCCTGCCCAAATCTCTGCTTCAAGGCAACGAGTCTATCATGGCAGGCAGCATAGGGGCTCTGTTCAGCGTTGCCATTTTTCCAATTCTTCGGTACGCAAGACCAATGCACAGCCCAATCAGCAGAAATCTTGTCACCATAAATCCAAATAATGCCTCTTCTACGCTGATAGTCGGGGGAAGATCCATCAGGGTATTGAGCGGGCTCTCCAGAACCCAATTTACATGAGAAAAAAAACGTACAGAGACCAGCACACTAATTCCATGATTAGTTCCATGTTTTGAAAGTTTCAGGGGTTTAGAAGAGACAGTGTAGAATAGACGCTCTGAGCAGGGAGTACAGACAGGGAGGGAGAGAGAAAAATAATGCGACCGCCCTCTTCAAGAGGCAAGCAAGAGGAGCCATCCTCCATTACATCAGAGAATAACTCAATCAAATGCAGTGGGAAACAGAACAGTGTTTAATTGTAACATAAATAAGAGTGCCAGCATACCTGCTGTTTCCTGGGAGTTTTTCCATATGTGGTGCATAAAAACTGCTGGTTTATAATAAACATTAAAAACCTCAAAGTAGTAGTTCCTACCAAACACTCTCCATTGGGACTCCTACTGGAGACTGAGGTTCACAAATGATATGCTATGGATATTATGTACATGCAATGAGTATCTGGATGGTATATGTCTAACAGTATTGAATAATATATGTGGATATTAAAGAATGCAGCAGAGTCAAAGATAATTGCTCTACATTCTTTCAGTAACATCCGAACCAAGTAGAACCAGCTCTGGTGAAGAAACAACTGCTCATACTGTGATTTACATCATTACAAAGAAACAGTTAGGCCTATTTGTTTTCCAAATCACAAACTACCACCCACCCCCTAAATGATTGCAGATAGTCTTATACTACAGCATCTCCTGTACTATCTTTTTAAAGTTGCAATGTTCAATTTGACAGTCTTCATAAATAGTAGGCACAATGTGAAGGCCTTCACATATTTTACGATGTCATATTTTGTTTCTGATGACTGCACTTTTATTCAATGTTTTTCAAATGCTAAATAATGAAAGAACCCCACATTATTTCCCCAGGTTAAATGTAAACAGGCTAATGATGATGGCTGATTCTGCATTCACTAGACAATGCATTCAAATGCAGAGATTAAACGTGTTAATGGTCACTGGTTGTCTGGCATTGGACAGATCACCTGTTAACGATCACATTATGGATGAACTGAGACCAATTTACACCTCTTTGACTCTGAGGAGTTTCAGCAGAACTACAGAAATAGGTCTATCACACATAACTTAATATTACCATTTGTGAAATATTAAAGGTGTTGTAAGGGATATGTGTAGTTAAAATAGCTCTAGTAATCATTGATAATTGTTTGTTCAGTAACAGAGGTCTTCCCATGTCTCCATATAGGATACATACAGAATATAAGTGAAACTGGAATAAATTGAACTAAAACACAAGCTGATAAATCTTTGCTGGGTTCTCTCTCCTTTAGGGTGGAATTTGTAACCCACACGTTTACCAAAGAGATTGTGCGATGGGCAGACTCCTGGTACTGAACAAAGACTGCATGTTTAAATGGATGTTTCACTTTCAAACATGTTTGGGGGATTTTAACATCTACTCATACTACTCATATAGACCGAGCTTGTACATTTTAATGATATACTAAGAAGAACAAAACAGGAAGAAAAAACAACCTTTCATAATAGCATTTTGAATATCCATCGTATCTAAATACGAGTAACACAACAATTAACAATATTCTATATTTCTTGTAAAGCACGGACAGCGATTGATTCAACATTTTATTCAGTTTGTAGAATGGGTACAGTTAAAAAAAAAGTACAGGTCAAGGAAAAATACACAACAACAACACAATTGTTTACACCAGGGTTCTCCATTTTTCAATTCATCCAGACATTTACATCCGACATACAACTAAAATCGTCTAAATGTAAACTACAGCAAATCTGGGGAATCTGTAACATGGTAGAAGTTTACTTGCAATTAATCTATACATGGAAACATTTGTTTCATCACCATCATATTAATCTAGAATTAGCACGCTCATATAATGCATTTAAACAGTTTAGCCTTAAACAATTGTTTAAAAAATACCATATGGATCAACATGTTACACTTGGTTGTAATGTGGATTAACAGGGATTAACAGACTGATGACGCAACACTGGACAGACACATTTTATATTGTTTAGAGGACACTACTGCATAAACATAAAATAGCAAAAACTAGATAATTACCACAATTAAGTGTGGTCAGGACATTTTCAGTGGCTCAAATTAGTACAATTCTAACACAAGAGTCGACAGTTTAAATCCAGTTTTCCAATTATTTGAATTACTAAAAGGCTTTTCCACAAACTTCACAATTATTTGGCTTTCTCTCCAGTGTGAACTCTCTGGTGGCTTTTAAGGCTGGATATTCGAGAGAAGTGTTTCCCACACTGATCACATCCATAGGGTTTCTCTCCAGTGTGAATTCTCTGGTGGGTTTTCAGGGCGGACATTGTAGAGGAATGTTGTCCACAATGATCACATCCATAGGGTTTCTCCCCATTATGAATTCTCTGGTGTCTTTTAAGGTTGGCCAAAAGAGAGAATTGTTTCCCACACTGATCACATCCATATGGTTTTTCTCCAGTGTGAATTCTCTGGTGTCTTTTCAGTGTGGTCATTGCAGAGAAGTGTTGTCCACACTGATCACATCCATAGGCTTTCTCTCCGGTGTGAATTCTCTGGTGGCTTTTCAGGTTGGACATTTGAGAGAAGTGTTGTCCACACTGATCACATCCATAGGGTTTCTCTCCAGTGTGAATTGTCTTGTGGTGTTTAAGGTGTGCCATTCGAGAGAAGTGTTGTCCACACTGATCACATCCATAGGGTTTCTCTCCAGTGTGAATTCTCTGGTGTATTTTAAGTTTGGACATTGTAGGGAAGCGATTACCACACTGATCACACCCATAGGGTTTCTCTCCAGTGTGAATTTGCATGTGTGTTTTAAGGTGGGTCAAATTAGAGAAGTGTTTCCCACAATGATCACATCCATAGGGTTTCTCTCCAGTGTGAATTCGCTTGTGTGTTTTAAGGTGGGTCAAATGAGAGAAGTGTTTCCCACAATGATCACATCCATAGGGTTTCTCTCCAGTATGAATTCTCTGGTGGCTTTTAAGGGTGGACATTTTAGGGAAGCGTTTACCACACTGATCACAGCAGTGGTGTTTTTGCATAGCCACGGTTCTTTGTTCATTCACCTCTGGTAGAACAGGTAAACCAGGCTGATGATGCAGCACTGAATTGGACAAAGACAAATGAAACATTGCTTAGTTGTACTTAAAATTACAATGCTAATATTAAAACATGACATGCTGTATATTCATATAGACACAGTAAGTAACTTACAGAGGTCTTGATGATCATTGGGTCCTCCCTGTTGAGCAGAACTGTTCATGGTGGCATTGGTATAGTTCATCTTCAGCTGAAGTCTGGAGTCCACAGTCAGATGTGATCAGAAATGATTGATATGCTGGAGGAGTTGTGGAGAACTGACAACTACAAACTCTTCTTATACTAGAGAGCCAGATGTGGAAGCACTAACTGCTTGGTGTTGATTGGCCAAAGAGGAGAACATTAGAATCATGGCTCAACCAATCACAACCTAACAAAATACTGCATGCTCCACCCCTCTGTAGCTCCTCCCCCAGGCCATGCTATATGCAACATTCTAGAAATAAACTGCTAAATGTGAGATTGCTTTGTAAGGTTCATATTTAATGAATCTAAACTATATCCAAATTATAATACATTGATGTATGAATATAAGTACATCCTATCAGTCTATGACGTGGACGTGAGTAAAGTAAATGCAGGAGTGAGCATAAATCCCAAATAACAGACACTGTCAGAGTCAAAGCATATAATATAGAAAACACGATTATTTAGTTATTGGTAAATCAGGAAACAAATAACTGAAACAAAATAAATAAAAATAACAAAACATTACAGCGCAGAAGAGAAAGAAAGTCAAACTCAATCAAATGCAGTGGGAAACAGAACAGTGTTTAATTGTAACATAAATAAGAGTGCCAGCATACCTGCTGTTTTCTGGGAGTTTTACCATATGTGGTGCAAAAAAACTGCTGGTTTATAATAAACCTTAAAACACCAAACACTCTCCATTGGGACTCCTACTGGAGACTGATATTCACAAATGATATGCTATGGAATGGATATTATGTGCATGCAATGAGTATCTGGATAATACATGTCTAACAGATTACAACTTGTCCAAAATGCAGCAGCCAGAGTTTTAACTAGAACTAAGATGAGAGAACATATTACTCCAGTTTTGGCATCACTGCACTGGCTTCCGGTTGTTTTTAGGATTGATTTTAAAAGTATTTTACTTGTCTATAAAGCTCTCAATGGTCTTGCACCTTCATACCTACTTGACTGCCTGCCTAAATATGTCCCAAACCGCCCCCTAAGGTCTTCCACCGCCGGCCTGCTCGCTTTGCCCAAAAAAATGGCAACTAAAAAATACGGGGAAGCAGCTTTTTGCTTCTACGGGCCGTCGGCATGGAACAAGCTCCCACTGTACCTTCGTCAGGCAGCCTCTGTAGACATTTTTAAAGCTCAGCTCAAGACCCACTTCTACAACATTGCCTTTAATTGATCTTGTATTTTTTATTTTTCATGTCCTCACTGTACTGCATTACTGCTTGTTTTTTAATGTCGTTGCCTTGCTTTTCTTTTATTCTCCATTGTTCTGTAAAGCACTTTGAGCTGCATTTCATGTCATGAAAGGTGCTATACAAATTGCATATGTATATATAGCAGTTTTTTTATTATTATTATTATTATGAACCCCCTTGTGGCCAAGACTACGTCAAGCCCATAGACTGCCATGTTAATTGACGTAGTAAATCAACAAATCCCTCCAAGCCAATGACGTTATCTGCGTAGTAGACGTACTGCCCTGTCAGTAAGTCTTTTTATAACAAAATATTGCAATTGTTTGACATTTTTTTAATTATTTTTATGTAATCTACCAAAACCCGGCCGAAAAATGTGATATTTTGGGATGTTCCTGGCCGTTTTTAAGCTTAATCTGACTAAGTTATGACAAAGCTAATGTTAGTTTAGCAATCCGGACGGCCAAGCTATAAGCTAGGGGTCAAATTAGCTTCCTTTGTTTACCTCGTTTGACAGGAAGTGATTTAGCCAGATTTAACACTTTTGTCAAAATCAGAATAATGGAACGTTCCTGCCATCAGGTGGAACTTCTGGGTATTACTTTGAAATCGAAAGTAAAACTTGATGTATTGTATTTAGATCGCTGATCCCTCTTATTGCATTAAAATGACAAATTAAGAAATGGGGCATTGGCCAGCATTGGCCAGATTTGGCGACTTTTTGAATGGCAATCGAAAAATGTGAGATATGACCACAATGTCACGAAATGTCTCATTTTATAGCTCCAAGTCACTACTTTACAATGAAAAAATAATTATGATTATAGCTTGTTCCATCGTTTACTTATAAGCTTTTTAGTAGACCTTGGTTTCAGTGATAAGTCAAACCAAGGTGTACTAAAGTGCTTATAAGTAAACGAAGGAACATGCTAGGAACATATATTTTTTTCGGTGTAAACTAGAGATGTGCAGCTTTAAAAAGAGATATTTCGTGACATTGTGGTCATATCGCACATTATTCTATTGTCATTCAAAAAGTCAGCCAAAGCTGGCCTAAGGCACAATAAGATGTTATTAAGGTTGGCAACTTGGCCATTTTAACAGTATTGAATAATATAAGTGGATATGAATTAATGCAGCAGAGTCAAAGAGGATTATTTTAGTAACATCAGAACCAAGTAGAACCAGCTCTGGTGAAGAAACAACTGCTCATACTGTGATTTACATAATTACAAAGAAACAGTTAGGCCTATTTGTTTTCCAAATCACAAACTGCCACCCACCCCCTAAATGATTGCAGATAGTCTTATACTACAGCATCTCCTGTACTATATTTTTTAAGTTGCAATGTAAGTTAATTTTGACAGTCTTCATAAATAGTAGGCACAATGTGAAGGCCTTCACATATTTAACGATGTCATATTTTATTTCTGATGACTTTTATTCAATGTTTTTCAAATGCTAAATAATGAACAAACCCCACATTCTTTCACCAGGTTAAAATGTAAACAGGCTAAATGATGATGACTGATGCTTCATTCACTATAGACAATGCATTCAAATGCAGAGATTAAACGTGTTAATGGTCACTGGTTGTCTGGCATTGGACAGATCACCTGTTAACGATCACATTATGGATGAACTGAGACCAGTTTACACCTCTTTGACTCTGATGAGTTTCAGCAGAACTACAGAACTTCCTTTGTGAAATGTTAAAGGTGCTGTACGGGAGATGTTTTGTTAAAATGGCTCTAGTAAATCATTGCTATATTGTTTGTTCAGTAACAGAGGTCTTCCCATGCCTCCATACCTACTTCACTAACATCATTATTACTATTTCATAATGTGAATTGTGTTAAAAGTACAATTGATCAACAGTAATATGAAGAATTACTGATTATTTCCCCCCCAAATCACTGAATGCTCCTTTATATGGCTGTCAAGTACTGTCACATACTGGACGTAAAAGTAGAACGGTGTCGGCATCCAAATAATCCTTAATACAAGTAAAAATTACTCATATTGCAGAATGTCCCATTTCCAGTTTAAAAACTTTAAAAGTTTTAAAATAGCCAATCTACAAGCTCACAATGTGTTGCACCGCAACAAGTAAATGTACTTTCCACCAATGCTCGTGACACTGTTTCCGGACGAATGGTCTAATTGTATACCTAAACGGGAGGCGGGTTAACAGTGTTGTTTTTGTCAGCACATTTTGATTTTAGTTTTAGTCAAAGTCTCTTCAATAGTTTTCAGAGGGGTATATCAAAAACAGAGGCATGGATTCCCCCCAGAACCCCCCCCCCCCCAAACAAATTCAACCCTGTTCTCTCAAGGATATCAAACGGATTTGACTGAAGCCTATCGCGTGCAAAGTTTCCATTGCCTATACTGCTTCAAAAAAACCTGACATCTAACCATAGACTGTAAAAAATATGGACAAAGCGTTCCCCGGCTCTAACATGGACGTAAAATGAAGCCTGCATATGAAGCCAACATATTTCATATGTATGGGGAATGTCCCCACCTCACTTGTGACGTGGATATCTCTTTAAGACACCCCAGTTGTACTGGCACGCACGGGTATATAAGGCCCAGGTGTGCGTGATTACACTGCTTTTTTGATCTCCACCGAGCAGTCCAAGACGTGGTCTCCTCAACGGAAGTGCAGAGCAAGTTATCAACAATAACTGCATTTTTTAGACTTTTTGAAAAGCAACTACTCACGAGTTCTGGCAGCCGGATTAATCCACTGCTGGAGGCAGGTTAGAGAGCTGGCGTGGATCGCTCCTCTCTGGATTGCTGTCACACAGCTCGTTTGTAGGTATAGCAAACAAAAACAGGGTAACCAGCCAAAACACCGTTACAGGCGTATTGCTGACATAGTGTTAGTTTACGCGTCCTGTGGTGTAGCCTGTCTGTCGACCTGTGGGCAGGGACACAGACAGGACCATTGGCTCCGTAATCCTGTAAAGCAGCGGAATAATCGCATTTATATGTTTGTATCACTGGCTTGGTGTCAGTTAACGCATCCGTGATGCATTTTCCGTGGGCTGGAGTGGACATGCGTTTGGCGCAGCGAAACATCAGCCCCGCTATAGGCTTATCATTTAACACAGCACACTATACACTGTATAGTATACAGGCGTATTGTCGCTGGGGCGGCTTCCGCGTCTTTGGTGCTGTGTTTTTTTGCTTCGCCTCGTGAGAGACAGAGCTCCCTGGGGTGTATTGCGGCTAAAGCCGTTCACACACCCTGGTGTAGACTGCGTGGTAGAACCCGTACGGACGGGGGAAGCCACGGAGCAAGCTTATCCTCCGAACCGTGGGTCCTGTCAGTCATAGACAGGACGAGCTAATTCCACAACAAACAAAGTTTGGTCTCCAGAGCACGGTGATATATCGTAGGGTAAATTGTTGCCTGGAAAGTCGAGCGGACTGTTCTAGTGGACCAAACAGTGGAATTTGGCATACGTATATACACTATATAATGCAAAACGTTTGGAGCAGAGTGTTTGTCTCCAACTCAAACACTCTGTGTCTCAGTGCAGCTAGGAAATTCAGGTGCAACCTCCTCCAGAGAGAGAGAGAGAGAGAGACATAGAAACTCAGTGGCTGTTGTTTAGTTATTTTTCTATTTGGAAAGATCCCCATTAGCTGATGCCATGGCAGTCAGCTAGTCTTTTGGGGTCCACATGAAACATGTTACCAAGAGAAAAAAACAAAACAAAACAACAACACATGAATATCAATATGTGACTGAGAGACAGCAGTGTAAATTGCACATAGGGTAAATTGTGCCCTCACTTCTCAAGCACATTACTATACTCCCCGTTTTTTGAGCATGTTTAAACAGTTGAATTTGTATTCATTTAATATAACATATTAAAATAATAGTGTATATAGGTATTGAATTAAATGGAAACAGCAGGGGTTTCTCTGGGGCTGTGTGGGGCACATATGCCCATGGCATATGTGGCCATGGCCATGACCAGTGGGTGACCTGTGGGTTCCCTGGTCAGGCGATAGCAGCTCATGAAGATCCTGACTCCTGTATGAATTTCTTCCTCTTGCCAGTTGAGGCTAGGAGGCTATGAATGAAGGAATCCGACGGCCATATAACACACTATACAGGGGTATTGCTGGTGGGGCGCCAGTTTACGCTCCTGTGGTGTAGCCTGTCTGTCGATCTGAGTGCAGTGACACAGACAGGACCAGTGGCCCGGTAATCCTTAAAGGCAGTGGAATAAAACGCACTATACGGGTGTATTATTGGCATGGCGTCAATTCACGCATCCATGCTGCATATTCTGTGGGCTGGAGTGGACCTGCGAGTGCGCAGTGAATATAGTTGTGTATATTCGTACGTCTCTAAATGTTTTGATGAATTGAAAATGGTGGGCCCTATGCTTTATGGTGTCGTCCACTCACTGTTAACAGTATTTGTATTGAGTCGTACTTGAAATGTGCTGTAATTCTGCAAACTGTTAGTAAATCAATCAATCAAAACAACAGCCCGGCCAGGCTATAGCATTAAAACGCACTATACAGGCGTATTGTCGCTAGGGCGACTTCCGCATCTGTAGTGCTGTCTTTTTGCTTCGCCTCGTGAGAGAGAGCTCACTTGAGTGTATTGCAGCTAAAGCTGTTCACGCACTCCGGTGTAGACTGCGTGGTAGAACCCGTACGGACGGGGGAAGCCGCGGAGCAAGCTCATTTAACACAGCACACTATACACTGTATAGTATACAGGCGTATTGTCGCTGGGGCGGCTTCCGCGTCTTTAGTGCTGTGTTTTTTTGCCTCACCTCGTGAGAGAGAGCTCACTTGAGTGTATTGCAGCTAAAGCCGTTCACGCACTCCGGTGTAGACTGCGTGGTAGAACCCGTACGGACGGGGAACACCACGGAGCAAGCTCATCCTCCGAACCGTGGGTCCTGTCATAGACAGGATGAGCGTATCGCTGCCGTGGCAGCCAGCTTCCGCGTTCAGGTGTAGTAGCGCACTATACGGTCAGTTGACGTGACCGTGGTGTAGTTCCGTCTGTGGAACTTGGTTCAGTTACACAGACAGGACGTGCTGAGTCTGCCAGGAGCAAGCCCTGAAATCACAGCCATTTGCACACTACTGTATATATGGCGTATTGCTGACAGTGTCAGCTCACGCGTCCGTGATGTAGTTTCGCCAATTTCGGCAACTCGAGTGTGCCGCGGCTGTCGGGCGGAATACTCTGTACGGTGCATCACGGCAAGGCCGTTCACGCACCTATAGGTGTAAACTTGCATGGTATAATCCAGTTACTGGGTCGAAACCACAAAGTAAGCTCCTTCTCATCCCGAGAATGCACTATGGCTATCTAGGCGCAGCTAGCTAACACAGGGCTATTCTGTCACTGCTTCAGCACCGGCTTATATACGGCGCTTATGTGACCATAAGGGCCCGGACCTTATTTAGGAGCTGCAGCGACCGGCTTTCAGGCTCCCCAGGCAGCGGGCAATGCTATTGGTGCCCTTTGGTGAGGCGCCGTCTGTGGCAGCCCCAGGCCAAGCTGCGATAGGAGGACAAGCTCCCCCACGCTGCCTATTGAGCCGTCGGCCATGTTTGGCCAAAAGGCCAGTGCTTTGCTACAGCATCCCAAGGAGGCTGTGGAGGTGCACAGGAGGTGCAGGAATGCTCCGGCAAGGCCATGAGTAGCCTGCCTCGGTCACCCCTCAGGCTGTGCAACCCCAGTCAGGTTTGGCAGTTCCAGGGACCTACGGGTCCGGTTACAGGCCAACCGGCAGGGTATGGCTAAAATGTGCTCGGCGGGCTAAGCCCATCCCTCAGTCCTGACAGTTAAGGCCCCAGACCCCACCCGCTGTCTCTCGGGACAGCGGTTGTCCTGGAAGACAATTCAGGTGGACCCCTGGGTGGGTTCCACTATGTCTTCGGGAGGGTGGGGTGCTGCTTACAGCACTCCTGGCAAGGAAAGGCTGAGGGTCTTACAGGCCATCCTCCAAGGCGACTGGCTTGTCATGCTCGACCGGGGATGTTTATTCTCAGATCCCGGGTCTGACGCACTGACCGGCTTGTCTTAGATGACAGAACCTTCGAGTCCCGTGTCCTCCCATTCGGCATATGTCTAGCCCCCCGATTGGACATAGTCCTTGGCGGGAGGGCCTTTGCATCCTAATTTGGATAACTGAATGGTGTGTGCTCGCTCAGAGGTGCAGTGCCACAACAACGTGGCCAGGCACCTGCAGCACTTTGGGTACCTAGGCCGGCACCTCGACATGAGGCCTTGCAGGCGTCAACTCTCACAGTCCGCAGCGCTCCTCGGCATGTGTTAGAGGGCAAAGCAGGGACTCTGTCCCTTGCTCTAGTGAGTCGGGCCACCCTCAGGTTGTGCCTCCGCCCCTTAGGGCTGAGGGCAATCATGGTGCACTTTGTGCCTCCGGCTCTTCTGAACATGCGGCCAGTGCATTATCTGTCATTCACAGTCATGCACTACGTGGGCGTATCGTTGACAGCGTCAGTTTACACGTTCCACGTTGTTCCAGCGAATGCACACTGCTGTTCACACAGCAGAATGTGACGAGACTGTCAGGGGTGAGCAGGACCACCATAAGGTTGTATTACGGCATGGCCGTTTAAACACCTGGGTGTAATTCTGTGTGTTGGAGACCGGTTGAGCTCCCTCCTCATCCAGAGGTAATCGTGTGGCTAGGCCAGGGATCTGGCAACATGGCGGGCCGCTGTCCCACACAAGGGCGACACAATAGTCACCCAGTTGGTCCTCATACCGTTCATCCCTCACACAATAGGCCAGCAGTCCCTCCTCGGGAGTGGTACTGTCTGCCTTACGGCATGAGCCAATTAAGCCCGTGGAGACAGGACAGCATTCTTGCTGTTAGCACTGCAGTGTCAGCCACAAGAATGTCCCTGTCAGTGAGGGGTGCTGCCGCTTCCTACATGGCAATGCTTAGGTGTTGTCGCCATCAATCCCTGCATTTTGCCCTACGGCCTGATCGGAGTGTGAGCCAGTCAGTCTATTGATTTTCACCCTTCCCACCCTCCTAAGCAGGGTGGTGAAGCAGGGTAAATGGGCCTAACTGTCTTAGGCAGATAGTCTCCAAGACTGGACTTCACTCATTGGCTTGTGAAACAATCCAGCAGGCATATAGGTGGGCAGGCAGGCCAGCCCCAACAGGAACATGTGCACATTCCACACAGGGCCTCGCTGCCGCATGGGCTTACGGTGAGGTGCCCTCAAATCTGAGATCTGTGGGACAGCCTCTTGATTGACGCTGTCAGCATTTATCAGGTTCTACCATTATGTGGTATCAGTGTGGCAGCCAGCACCCTTCTCACTGGGTGTGTGCTTAGCTCCGCAGCATAAACGCGATGGGAACTATGCACAAAGACGAAGGCCATCCACTTTTGACTTGTAAAACTGTGATGTGACATAAGGATCATTCCGGTTCGGAGAACAGGGCTCCAACAGTCAGCTGACCGAGTGTTGAAGGGTGCCCTGAGGCCCAGAGGAGCTCAGGTTAGGGACCCAATCAGGCCCATCTGGGGTTAGCTCTGGAGGCTCTACAACATTTAGTCAGTGAGCGTGACATGCTCAAGACAGCAGTCTTGTCGGCGTCACATCTGCAAGGAGAAATGGGGGAGTTGCGGGCTCTGTCATTCCATAATGACCTCTGCAGGCCTATGCCGGATGATGGTATAGTCTTATGCCCCAAACCGGCCTTTCTCCCCAATGTTCACAAAAGGGCACGTCTCAATCAGGTGATTGAGCTCTGTCCTACCATCGTCATACAGACAGTCGACGTACAGAGAAGGAGTCGATCCCCACTCTGCCCTATTGGAGCATTAGATTCGTATGCCAGGGCCACACAAGGCCCACAGAGTAACGAACCAGCTCTTTGAGTGCTTCAAGTGAGAGTGCATGGATTACAGAGGTTATCCAGCACACAAACAGGTAGGAGTACCAGTGCCGCCTGGAGGGCAGGCACACTCCACCTGGGGACGCTGTGGAAAGGTACGTCTCTGACCGACCTGCACAGCGGCGACATAGCCTACTCCGTCTAATGTACATTCACCCGGTTATACCGGCTGAACATGCAGCGTTCGCTCCCTTCGGGGAGTTGGTATCGCATGCTACTCAGCGGTGGGTGTCATTGTCACCTTCACCGGTCAAGCCAACCTTGCGTCTGGTGGGTTGGCTTGGGCGGCCCTTCACCCCTGTGGTCTCTGGCCTTAGCGTCTTGCGGGGCCGGGCTCTGAGTGGCATCCTAGCGCCTGAGCATTTGGCGGCGGATGGCGTCTGGCTGTCCGGCCGTTCCAGGGGTTGTAAATACATTACATTGAACATACATGATAAATCATTCCAAATTCAGTATGTGCTGGGTCGGAGCCCACTGGTGTTGTCTTTGGGGTTCTGGGACTGCTTCGCTTCCTCACGAGGTGTCTTACAGAGTTCCCCATACATATGAAATATGTTGGGTGGAGAGATAGTCTCTGATACGATAGAGAACGTGTGGTTACTTTGTAACCTATGTTCTCTGAGTGAAGAGACTATCTCTCCACCTCGATGTCGCTCAGAAGCGGTGTCGATCAAGTAAACCAGTGTAATCACGCACACCTGGGCCTTATATACCCGTGCGTGCCAGTACAACTGGGGTGTCTTAAAGAGATATCCACGTCACAAGTGAGGTGGGGACATTCCCCATACATATGAAATATGTTGGGTGGAGAGATAGTCTCTTCACTCAGAGAACATAGGTTACAAAGTAACCACACGTTATTCCTGCACTGTAAGTCGCCATCTTTCTAGATCCTAGGTCCAGCTGGGTCCAGCTGGCCATTGGCTGCCCAGACAACGAGGCGGGACTTCCCCCCTTCTTCTCCGTTGGTTTTTATTTTGACTCGAGTGGGAGGAGAAGACTCTCGAGTGGGAGGGGAATCCCGATCATAGACTGTAACGGTAGCCACGCCCCTCAGAACATACGCGACTTTATGGTCATTATTTTAATTAATGGGACCATAATTTTCCAAAAAGAATATTATGACATTAGAAATGAGACTTTAAACTAGTGACTGGAAGAAGAAAGTATTCATGACCATGTTTATTAAGGTAATACAGTCTAGGTGAAGTTGGGCCAAAATACATGGGCCTCTATGGAGCTATGGGGCTTTTTGGGTCCAGTCCAGCGCCACAACAGGCCATTATATGAACTACCGATTTCAAATGAGGCTTCACGAAATATCTGGCTGACTGCGCCCCTGCATCTAACATGCTTATTCTTAGCCTCCCAAACATCCACTACAATATCTGTCTAATGCACAGCATAGGCCTGCATGCTTAACCATTCCAACCCAAAGCACGAGAATTGTCACAACAGACCTATTAGATCTATACAACCAAGTTTTTCCATATGTGGTGCATAAAAACTGCTGGTTTATAATAAACCTTAAAACACCAAACACTCTCCATTGGGACTCCTACTGGAGACTGATATTCACAAATGATATGCTATGGATATTATGTACATGCAATGAGTATCTGGATAATATAAGTGGATATTAATTAATACAGCAGAGTCAAAGAGGATTGCTCTACATTATTTCAGTAACATCAGAACCAAGTAGAACCAGCTCTGGTGAAGAAACAACTGCTCATACTGTGATTTACATCCCAGCATCTTACAAAGAAAAACAGTTAGGCCTATTTGTTTTCCTAAACACAAACTGCCACTCACCCCTAAAATGACAGTGAAGACAGTCTTCATAAATAGTACACAAGCCTTCACATCATGTATATCAGTATACTACCACACCCCCTGTACTTTTATTATTATTATTTTATTACGGTGCAATGTAAGTTCAGTTTGTTTCCACTTTAGTATAGAAGACAGTGGTCTGGTTTCTGTACAAAACTGATCAAGGCCTAACAACACATTATTGTCAAATCCTCTTAGTCTCATAGCCCATTGTGTAATGTGTAGGCCTGTGCAGAAACATGTGTCCATACAGTATTATTAATTCATGATCAGGATAAGTCAGGATAAATCCTCATAATAATAATCATATATATCCTATATTCACAATTACATTGTTATTAACAACAGAGACACAATAACAGCAAGAACTGTATTTGTGTAAACCTGGGAAACCTGGACAAACCTGAACATTGTTCAGGTTGCTCTGATGGAATGAGGAGCACTCTGGTTTGTGGAATTAGTTTCAATAGGGTTGTGATGACTGCACTTTTATTCAATGTTTTTCTTCAAATGTTAAATAATAAATAAATAAAAACACATTCTTACCCCAGGTTAAAATGTAAACAGGCTAAATGATGATGGCTTATGATTCATTCACTAGACAAGCATTCAAATGCAGAGATTAAACGTGTTAATGGTTACTGGTTGTCTGGCATTGGACAGATCACCTGTTAGGTCTATCACACAGAACTTAATATTACCCTTTGTGAAATGTTAAAGGTGTTGTAAGGGATATGTGTAGTTAAAATAGCTCTAGTAATCATTGATAATTGTTTGTTCAGTAACAGAGGTCTTCCCATGTCTCCATATAGGATACATACAGAATATAAGTGAAACTGTAAGGGAAACTGGAAGAAATTTAACTAAAACACAAGCTGATAAATCTTTGGAGGGTTCTCGCTCCTTTAGGATGGAATTTGCAACCCACATGTTTACCAAAGAGATTGTGCGATGGGCAGACTCCTGGTACTGAACAAAGACTGCATGTTTAAATGGATGTTTCACTTTCAAACATGTTTGGGGGATTTTAACATCTACACATTTACTAAGATGATTTGTTTAACTATAGACCAAGCTTTAAAGATATACTAAGGAGAACAAAACAGGAAGAAAAAACAACCTTTCATAATAGCATTTGGAATATCCATCGTAACTAAATACATAGGCAGTTTGTTTTAGTGTTGAGTAACAACAATTAATGATATTCTATATTTTTGTAAAGCACGGACAAACGATTGATTCAACATTTTATTCAGTTTGTAGAATGGGTACAGTTCAACAAAAGTACAGGTCAAAACAAAAAACCTGATACGAGGAAAAATAAACAACAAAATTGTACACCAGGGTTCTCCATTTTCAATTAATCCGGACATTTACATCCGACATACAACAAAAATCGTCTAAATGATAAATATGAATTATCTGGTGTCTTTTAAGGTTGGCCAAAAGAGAGAATTGTTGTCCACACTGATCACATCCATAGGGGTTCTCTCCAGTGTGAATTCTCTGGTGGGTTTTAAGGCTGGACATTGATGGGAAGCGTTTACCACACTGATCACAGCAGTGGTGTTGTTGCTTAGCCAAGCTTATGTGTTCCTTCACCTCTGGTAGAGCAGGGAAGCCAGACTGATGACGCAACACTGGACAAAGACAAATTAAATATTGTTTAGAGGACACTACTTCATAAACGTAAAATAGCAAAAACTAGATAATTACCACAATTGATATTTTTACCAGCCCACCAACAAAATAAAAACATCCTTATGGCATGCTGTATATCCATATAGACACAATAAGTAACTTACAGAGGTCTTGATGGTCCTTGGGTCCTCCCTGTTGAGCATCATTGTTGAGAGAGTTCATCTTCAGCTGAAGTCTGGAGTCCACAGTCAGATGTGATCAGAAATGATGGATATCCTGGAGGAGTTGTGGAGAACTGACAACTAAAAACTCATCTTATACTAGAGAGTCTGAGGTGGAACCACTAACTGCTTGGTGTTGATTGGCCAAAAAGAACAATAGACATGTATCCACCAATCACAACCTAACACACTGCTGCATGTGCTCCACCCCTCTGTAGCTCCTCCCTCAGGCCATGCTATATGCAACATTCTATAAATAATCTGCTAACTGTGATATTGCTTTGTAAGCTTCATATTTAATGAAGCTAAACTATATCCAAATTATAATACATTGATGTATGGACATACGTACATCCTATTAGGCTATGTGGACGTGAGTAAAATAAATGCAGGAGTCAGCATAAATCCCAAATTAGAGTCAAAGCATATAATATAGAAAACATGATTATTTAGTTATTGGTAAATCAGAAACAAATAACTGAAACAAAATAAATAAAACATTACATCAGAGAAGAGAAAGAAAGTCAAACTCAATCAAATGCAGTGGGAAACAGAACAGTGTTTAATTGTAACATAAATAAGAGTGCCAGCATACCTGCTTGATGTGATGCATAAAAACAGCTGGTTTATAATAAACCTTAAAAACCACAAAGGAGTAGTTCCTACCAAACTCTCTCCATTGGGACTCCTACTGGAGACTGAGGTTCACAAATGATATGCTATAGATATTATGTACATGCAATGAGTATCTGGATGGTATATGTCTAACAGTATTGATTGAATAATATAAGTGGATATCAATTAATTCAGCTGAGTCAAATAGGATCGCTCTACATTCTTTCAGTAACATCAGAACCAAGTAGAACCAGCTCTGGTGAAGAAACAACTGCTCATACTGTGATTTACATCATTACAAAGAAACAGTTAGGTCTATTTGTTTTCCAAATCACAAACTGCCCCTAAATGATTGCAGATAGTCTTATACTTCAGCATCTCCTGTACTATCTTTTTTAAGTTGCAATGTAAGTTCAATTTGACAGTCTTCATAAATAGTAGGCACAATGTGAAGGGCTTCACATATTTTACAATGTCATATTTTATTTATGATGACTGCACTTTTATTCAATGTTTTTCAAATGCTAAATAATTAACAAACCCCACATTATTTCCCCAGGTTAAAATGTAAACAGGCTAAATGATGATGACTGATGTTTCAATCACTATAGACAATGCATTCAAATGCAGAGTTTAAACGTGTTAATGGTCACTGGTTGTCTGGCATTGGACAGATCACCTGTTAATGATCACATTATGGATGAACTGAGACCAGTTTACACCTCTTTGACTCTGATGAGTTTCAGCAGAACTACAGAACTTCCTTTGTGAAATGTTAAAGGTGCTGTAAGGGATATGTTTTGTTAAAATGGCTCTAGTAAATCATTGATATATTGTTTGTTGAGTAACAGAGGTCTTCCCATGCCTCCATACCTACTTCACTAACATTTTTTATTACTGTTTCATAATGTGAATTATGTTAAAAGTACAATTGATCAACAGTAATATGAAGGGGGAATTACTGGGTTTTTTTCCCCCCAAATCACTGAATGCTCCTTTATATGGCTGTCAAGTACTGTCACATACTGGACGTAAAAGTAGAACGTGTCGGCATCCAAATAATCCTTAATACAAGTAAAAAAAACTCATATTGCAGAATGTCCCATTTCCAGTTTAAAAACTGCTTTAAAATAGCCAATCTACAAGCTCACAATGTGTTGCACCGCAACAAGTAAATGTACTTTCCACCACTGCTCGTGACACTGTTTCCGGACGAATGGTCTAATTGTATAACTAAACAGGAGGCAGATTAACAGTCAGTGTTGTTTTTGCCAGCAAATTTTGATTTTAGTTTTAGTCAAAGTCTCTTCAATAGTTTTAATTTAATTTCAGTCACATTTTAGTCACCTGGAATTTTTTAGTGTTTGTATATTGGTTATTTTCAGCATGCAACCAAGTGTAAAGTGTAAAATGACTTATACTGGATCTCTTGTCCACTATAGTCCCTTCCTAGCATTTTAGTCTAGTTTGTATTTGTCTACAACATTGTCAGTATAATTTAGTCTTAGTTTCAGTCCTCGTAGCTTAGTTTTAATTTAGTTTTCGTCAGTGGAAAAAGGTAGTCGATGAACATTTTTTGTCTTAGTTTTAGTCGACGAAAACAACACAGGTTACAGGCACAGTATAGGTCTTTAGAGGCTAGAGCTATATAAGCCTGGATGTGACATCAT
The DNA here is from genome assembly GCF_964188405.1 of Protomyctophum parallelum. NCBI lineage: Eukaryota > Metazoa > Chordata > Actinopteri > Myctophiformes > Myctophidae > Protomyctophum > Protomyctophum parallelum. The sequence continues at coordinate 3,668,460 of NC_139716.1, read as the reverse complement.
GTGATGTACAGTACATACAGTAGCCTATTAGTGTGAACATCTGGGGATGAACAGAGTTATAATAAACTGGCTCGTGATTCAGGCCATACGGGACAGATGTTTGCATTTAAATACGGTATATCTGTGCAGAAAGCAGAAACGTATTACACTGGATTAAATTAGCCTTTAGAAAATTCCTCCATGCACGCAGAGTCCATAACATGCTGCAAATTGGGGGGGGGGGTCCTGCCTATAAGACAATTTTCATAGACGTCAATGTCTGTAAGCCAGGCGTTGGAAGGGGGCTAGGGCCCCTCGGAAAGAAGATTAAAAGTCGCGTTTGTGCCCGACAGCGACGTCTCAACTAGTTCACTGGCTGATTAGCACTGTTGCCAGATTTAGCGAGAGAAATAAGCAAAGAAACAGGCCTATTTGTTTTCCAAATCACAAACTACCACCCACCCCCTCAATGATTGCACATAGTCTTATACTACAGAATCTCCTGTACTATCTTTTTTAAGTTGCAATGTAAGTTCAATTTGACAGTCTTCATAAATAGTAGGCACAATGTGAAGGCCTTCACATATTTTACGATGTCATATTCTATTTCAGGATTCTGCTCCATTAAACAGGGTGGTAGTTGTCCAGCACTCCATTAAACAGGGTGGTATAGTTGTCTTTCCAGCGGTCAAGGCCAAGTGAGAAACACTGGCGTGCATTCACACTTTCACCATCATGCCTGAAAGCAAAGGAAATGCAATACATGCAATGAGTATCTGGATAATATATGTCTAACAGTATTGAATAATATAAGTGGAAATTAATTAATGCAGCAGAGTCAAAGAGGATCGCTCTACATTATTTCAGTAACATCAGAACCAAGTAGAACCAGCTCTGGTGAAGAAACAACTGCTCATACTGTGATTTGCATCATTACAAAGAAACAGTTAGGTCTATTTGTTTTCCAAATCACAAACTGCCCCCCTAAATGATTGCAGATAGTCTTATACTACAACATCTCCTGTACTATCTTTTTTAAGTTGCAATGTTCAATTTGACAGTCTTCATAAATAGTAGGCACAATGTGAAGGCCTTCAATGTGAATTTTACGATGTCATATTTTATTTCGGATGACTTTTATTCAATGTTTTTCAAATGCTAAATAATGACCAAACACCACATTCTTTCACCAGGTTAAAATGTAAACAGGCTAAATGATGACGACTGATGCTTCATTCACTATAGACAATGCATTCAAATGCAGGTCTATCACACAGAACTTAATATTACCCTTTGTGAAATGTTAAAGGTGTTGTAAGGGATATGTGTAGTTAAAATAGCTCTAGTAATCATTGATATAATTATTGTTTGTTCAGTAACAGAGGTCTTCCCATGTCTCCATATCCAGTCATGTAACTCATACAGGATACAGTTGAGTGCCAATGATTCCGTCTCATTCATTTTGGCGAGGACTGCGTGATCTGCGCATTTCACAATGTATATATTATGTCCACTAGGGGGAGTAGAGAGCTATATAAAAATCTGAGACCACTGAAACGTAAACGTATGTTTTCTCATGCCATTAAAGCCCTTTAAATTGAAAGCGGAGAGAGAGAGAGAGAGAGAATTCTCTCTCTCTCTCTCTCTTGGTGCTTGGTCTTGGTGCTTGGTCTTTTTATTACGTCACGTCACGTCATTAACAACTAATAATAATATATTCTACAAATGTAGAAACATGTAAGATAACACTAATAGTTGTTAATGATGTGACGTGAAAAATAAATTTATTCCACCAGCGTTCTTGTGTTCTTCTACAACACAGGAACGATTTTTTTTTTTTAACATGATTACAACCATTGTGCTTTATATCTACCATGCGCTCTGTCTTTATGTTAAGGCGTCATCGTAGCCTAGTGGTAAGTGCTTTCGATTTAAGCATACTTCTTTTTGTAGCTCCCAGTTCGAATCCCGGATTTTACAGTCATATTAGTGGTGAAATGGATTAATATAGATTAAACGCCGCTCTCCTTTTTTTTAAATAGAAGGGGTTTCAGCCTATCTAAATGTCACAGATTTAGGAACATTTTCTTTGGTAAATATTCAGCGCTCTCCCCGCAACTGAGCAGCAACATTGCGCAGAGAGAGAGAGATTGCGCAGAGAGAGAGAGAGAGAGAGAGAGAGAGGAAATAAACTATTTAACAAGTTTGATTCAACATGATACAACATTTTTGTCAAATAAATGCATACCGAAGTAGCCAATAAATATAATATGGTATATTTTAAGGTCTGGCCCCCACACTTAAACACAAGCTATTTTAATTGCTTCTTATGTAATAAAATAAGACACAGATTTCGGAACTTTTTATTTTATTTTATATTCGGCGCTCTCACCGCAACTGATGTGAGCAGCAACAAGTGTTTTTGAGCACGTTATAATGACATGATACCGTCTTGCAGTATGAGAGAGAGAGAGAATAGCCAATCTACATTCTACAAGCTCACTGCAAACGTTTAGGGGAAATAAAGTTGTTGGTCTTGAGAGAGAGAGGGGGGGGGGGTGGGGGGACAGATCGAGGGATCAGTGAGATGGCCGGGGGGGTCTTGGCTTAATTCGCCAAACCGGTTATAGGCCTACTGTAGGCAGGCTGACAGCATGCAGGCTGAAGGTGTTAATTGCTTCTTATGTAATAAAAAAAGACACGCATTCATTTCAATGAATTCAATTTGCATTGCATTTATTTCTGTGAATATTGGAAATATAAAATACAAAGTTCACTTGCACTATACAAAACTATACAGTTGACTTCAGCCGTGCCAAAAAATATATAAGAAAAGTGTAAAAAGGTAACAAAACTACTATACAGTTGACTTCAGCCGTGCCAAAAAAATACAAAAGTGTAAAAAGGTTTAACAAGTATACAGTTGGAGCGGGTAAATCGTTTTTTCCAATGCTAAAATAGGGACAACCCCTTTCTTGGGTTGCGGAGATAATCGTTCACTTTAATTTTGACTGCTTTTTCATTTGCTTTCTGGGAATTAATGGGGAATGCAGTGTTAACATGACCCATAATGCAGTCTCTCAGGTTTTGTGGTAGAGCAAACTTGTTCCTTTTACCATCCCAGTTCGTGGTTTCAGCCCATAATCTGTATGTATGCAGTGCTATTGCACATCGGGAAATCAAACTGCCGAGTGTACCAACATCGCCCTCCGCCAGGCGCTTCATGCGGTCCATCTCTGGTTCTGTGAAGTCTCGGATATCCACATCTGGGCGCGGCACAGTAACTTCCAGGAACACGGAAGGGCGTTGTGCAGGAACTCCCGCACTAAGGCGTAGCAAACGAATGTTTTCAGTCTGGAGCTCTGCTATTTCGGACATAAGCCGCCTATTGTCCCTTTGTAGATCTAGTATAGCCATGTCCCGTCTAGTAACCTCCTGTTTGAGGTCATGCGCAATGAGTGCGTGATTGGCATCCAATTCTTTCAGCGCTTGTCTGTGCCCTTTTGCCAGGTTGAAAATGTCTCTCTCTCTCCGGGCCTCTATTGCTGCGCTGACATCCCTCTGTGACGACATCTGTCCATCATGCTCGTTCTGTGACTCTTGCAGACGGGAAAGCTCAGCTTCAAGTGCAGACATAGTTTCTTTTTGCGTCTCTGCACTCTTACGCAAGGCATGTATTTCGTCGATTTTGCGAGCAATTCGTCGTTCCGCAGCGATGTTCAGTTTACAGTATTGCATCATGGTGCCGTAGTTGCCACCCTGTGGGTTTCTATTAGGCGGACGGAGTACAGTTTTACCCGCTTTTTTCTTAACCATGCGTACGGTTGTTGGTTTAGTTGGTCTAGCCAGGCCCTCGGTCGTGCTGGGGACACATCTTGGCCTGGTGCGTGTCTTTCTGGCTTGGACTGGCGTCACCGGCGTCACCGACGGTCCTGCCAGCTGTTTAGTTGAAGATTTTCCAGCTGTTGTTGACCTCTTTGGACGCTGGCGCAACGGCTGGAGCAACGGCTGTTGTGCAGATTTTCGGGGCATCTTTCCGACGTCGGTGTTCGCTTGACCATAGAAATTGCTTAGTTCCATGATTAATGATTGGATCAATTCATTCATGCTTTATACTATCCCAGTGGGCGGGTGCAGGGGCGTGGAGATAGCACGCACCTCTGTGCCTGAGATGGGGGTCTGGGGGTTGCCAAACCGGTTATACTGTAGTGTTGTTTGCTACAGTATATGTCACTGTCTTTTAATGTTCTTTAGCTTTTAGTGCTATTTTTCCTTTTCTATTAAAGTTGTTTTTAATTTATTTTACCTCTGTAAAGCCCCCCCATGTAAAGCGTGAGTGGTATCCTGTAGTCACTATTCGTTGATTCACTGGGATACCAAAAAACATATTAATCGCAAAGACTCTGATTAATTAGATTTTTTTTTAATCGAGTCCCAGCTCTAGTTATAATGTAGGCTAATAAAAGTTCACATTGTCGGCATGCAGGCACAGTGATAAATGTACAGTATAAGGGTGCTTTGGGCAGATATTTTTTCCTCAAACCCTTTGTGTGTGAGAGATATAATGGTGATGTTAGACTACACCACACTATGTTAGACACATGATAATATTTAAGTGCATATTGTTCATTTATATTTGCTCGCTGCATTTAATGCAACATATGATAAGTGTGTGTGTGTGTGTGTGTGTGTGTGTGTGTGTGTGTGTGTGTGTGTGTGTGTGTCGGTAGCTGCAATGTATGTTGATTGTTGAAACTTTTGCACCGTCAATCATACCTTTAAAATAAAGAATGAATAGCCTTTATATCAGTTGTATGTATACCCCTCTATCTATCTATCAAAATAAAAAGTGCGCTATGGTTTAAGCCCGTTCGGAAATAGCGCACTGAGCGCACTGTGCAATGCAAACTAATAGGCGAGTGCGCTCCCGCGATGCGCATTTCCGAACGCAGTCAACGCACCCTCCATTATTATGCCATGTTTTTTTTCAACATTGGGCACGTAAAATGTCACTTTAATCTTCACACACGATTGCAAGCTCTCATCGGTGAGGCGTGTGCGGTATTTGCAGCTTTAAACTCCACCACTGCTGGCTGCTGTGTGTGTGTGTGTGTGTGTGTGTGTGTGTGTGTGTGTGTGTGTGTGTGTGTGTGTGTGTGTGTGTGTGTGTGTGTGTGTGTGTGTGAGAGAGAGAGAGAGAGAGAGAGCGATATTATGGTGATGTTAGACTACACACACTATGTTAGACACATGATAAGTGCATATTGTTCATTTATATTTGCTCGCTGCATTTAATGCAACATATGATAAGTTTCAATGTTGTTAACAGTGATATATAAACATGAACAATATGGTTAAGTTTGTAGGCTAGTGTCTGAGGAATGTGGGCATTGTGTGACCATGCATCGCTCTCTCTCTCTCGCATCTGTATAGAATGCTAATTTGAAACATTCTCAAAACGCAATCAATCAGCACCACGCCCAGGCTTGGATAGACCACTCAAGATATATGTAAACGCCGTACGTTTTGTGTGTGTGTGTGTGTGTGTGTGTGTGTGTGTGTGTGTGTGTGTGTGTGTGTGTGTGTGTCGGTAGCTGCAATGTATGTTGATTGTTGAAACTTTTGCACCGTCAATCATACCTTTAAAATAAAGAATGAATAGCCTTTATATCAGTTGTATGTATACCCCTCTATCTATCTATCAAAATAAAAAGTGCGCTATGGTTTAAGCCCGTTCGGAAATAGCGCACTGAGCGCACTGTGCAATGCAAACTAATAGGCGAGTGCGCTCCCGCGGTGCGCATTTCCGAACGCAGTCAACGCACCCTCCATTATTATGCCATGTTTTTTTCAACATTGGGCACGTAAAATGTCACTTTAATATTCACACACGATTGCAAGCTCTCATCGGTGAGGCGTGTGCGGTATTTGCAGCTTTAAACTCCACCACTGCTGGCTGCTGTGTGTGTGTGTGTGTGTGTGTGTGTGTGTGTGTGAGAGAGAGAGAGAGAGAGAGAGAGAGAGCGATATTATGGTGATGTTAGACTACACACACTATGTTAGACACATGATAAGTGCATATTGTTCATTTATATTTGCTCGCTGCATTTAATGCAACATATGATAAGTTTCAATGTTGTTAACAGTGATATATAAACATGAACAATATGGTTAAGTTTGTAGGCTAGTGTCTGAGGAATGTGGGCATTGTGTGACCATGCATCGCTCTCTATAGAATGCTAATTTGAAACATTCTCAAATCAATCAATCAGCACCACGCCCAGGCTGGGCAAATTGACTCCATTGTAACATTATAATGTTATGCTCACTGCCATACTATGCTTGGATAGACCAATTGATAAGTTCAGGTTCATTGTCATTCACCCTATCCAGGGGGTGTGGCCAACACAGAAAATACTGTATAATAAGGTTCAATTCTTAACTGTAGCCAACATACTGACATCATGACGAAGATCAATTGTCAAACGGGTGAGCAGATCCGTAGCTTATGGGAACGAGGCTACAAAATCAAATACATACAGACGATTTTACAAGACTCTGGGATTGACGTGACGAAGAGAACGATATTGAGATATAAAGTAGCACGACTCTCACACAAACCCAGGCTTGCACGTAAATTGACCAGGTAAGCCGACATTCTGTATTAATTTGATCAAATTCATTGTGTTTGTGTGTGTAGGCTATGTGTAAAACAAAACAAAAAACAAACATTAAAAGCAGTATTTGTTTTTCTCTTTGCAGTGAGGTCCTGCAAATTATCCATGCTCTGCTCATGGAGAATGATGAACTGACGACGCCAAAAATAAAGGAACTGCTGGCATCCAGGCACAATATCAGCTTGGGAGTGCGGACGCTTAAAAGAGCTCTGAAAAAACTTCAGTGGAGGCACGGAAAGACCCGGTAATTATAGAAAAAGAGAAAAGAAACATTTCTGTAATGTGACACTGTTTGGAGGATGTATTTTTAAAATTACTGTTCTTTTATTTACAGAACTTTGCCAATGACACGTGACAAAAATAAGATTTTGCGCGTGCAGCAGGCGCAGTCCTGGCTGGATTCTGGTGAAAATTGGCATGACGTCCTGTTTACAGACGAAACTACAGTTGCGATGCAGGCCTTCGCAGACAAATGCTACCGCCACAAAGATCACGAGGTTTCCAAATGCCAGCCAAAACATCCCTTGAAGCTCCATGTCTGGGGAGGCATTTCTCGCTGTGGACCTGGCCCTCTTTATATCTTTGAAGGAATTATGGATCGTGTGTTTTTTGAGGAGGAAGTGATTAAAAACACTGCTGAGCCCTTTATGAAGAAGGAATGGAAATTGAAAACACATCGTTTTTTCCAAGACAACGACCCGAAGCACACTGCCTCTCGCCTTGCCATTGAACGCGCTGGAATTAATTGGCAGCGCACCCCAGCGGAGTCACCAGATTTCAACCCTATTGAACTCGTCTGGAAAGATCTCAAAGCATTTGTGAAAGGCGTAGCTAAACCCACCACCAAAGATGAACTTGTCCACGCGATTGAGACGTTTTGGAACACAGTTTTGACCACAGAGAGATGCAATATCTACATTAATCACTTGCACAGTGTTTGCCGGATTGTTATTAAAAATGGAGGGCGACCAAGTGGGAAGTAATCCTGCTATGGACTGCAGCTACTTTATTTGTACCATGATATGTAGCTCTGCGCCACTCACTTCACACGGGTGATTTTTTTTCTCTCAAAATGCTTGAATCAGATTGTATCAGATGTTATATTTTTTGGCACATTTGACACGGCCTACTGTATATATACTTTTTATGCTTTTTACACTTGACACGGCTCAAGTCTACTGTATATCATTTTGTATTTTATATTTCCGTTTGTTTTCAAATTTTACACAGAAATAAATGCAAATTCTTTGAAATTAATGCTTGTCTTTTTATCACAAAACATCCATGATCCATTTCATTTTAAAGTATTTTCAAAATATAATGACACTGACCCTTTTTCTCAAAGTGACTGCAACAGAATGCTTAGATTTTTGTTTTTCTCACATCACTTAAAAACGCGACCAGATTCTTGTGTTCTTCTACAACACAACACAGGAACGATTTTTTGTTTTATAACATGATCACACGGAATCGGTAAAATGTCACAGATTTAGGAACATTTTCTTTGGTAGATATTCAGCGCTCTCACCGCAACTGAGCAGCAACATTGCGCAGAGAGAGAGAGAGATTGCGAGAGAAGAGAAGCTTTTCTACGTTTTGGGAAAGGGAAGTTGTTCCATTTCGATGCACAGTAAATAATAGCAGTCAGATAGATTATTAGCTTACTGTGTTAGATGTTAGACTACGAGTCCATTATCCAGCTATGCATACTTTATGCGATGTACAAGACCTTTGAGCCTGGAGATCAGCTGTTGTTTACACAAGTTTCAATAGCTTGATCTTTTAGGCGTTAGACTGCAAGTCCATTTTACGCATTGGCCGTGAGTTCAAACCTCAGAGCATTCAATGATTTATCGCGATTTTTGGGGAAAGTTTTTCTCACATCACTTAAAAACACGACCAGATTAAAGTTAGGAATAAATAATAATGAGGTAAATGTGATGTTAATTAATAGGGGAGGGTGATTCCCCTTTGTTTAATCACCTTCCTAGGGATTTTATTCACATATTCACAGTGGTATTTTATATCAGGGCACACACTATATGTCCATCATATCCCCTTAAACTTGTATAGGCTATATAACATATATAACTATATAATTTAAAAATTTGAGCATAAATACTTTTTATTAGCACATGCAGTGCAGGGTTCAGGCCAATTATAAAAAACATACTCAACTGCTCCACCTGCTGGTTGATTTCAGTACTACATTTTCCAATATTCGCAAAACCTAAAACGTATAAAGAGGATTTCAGACGGAATCATTGGCACTCAACTGTACATACAGAATATAAGGGAAACTGGAAGAAATTGAACTACAACACGAGCTGATCAATCTTTGCTGGGTTCTCTCTCCTTTAGGGTGGAATTTGTAACCCACATGTTTACCAAAGAGATTGTGCGATGGGCAGACTCCTGGTACTGAACAAAGATTGCATTTTTAAATGGATGTTTCACTTTCATGTTTGGGGGATTTTAACATCTACTCAGACTACTCATATAGACCGAGCTTGTACATTTTAATGATATACTAAGAAGAACAAAACAGGAAGAAAAAACAACCTTTCATAGGAGCATTTTGAATATCCATCGTATCTAAATACATAGGCAATTTGTTTTAGTGTTGAGTAACACAACAATTAACGATATTCTATATTTCTTGTAAAGCACGGACAAACGATTGATTCGACATTTTATTCAGTTGGTAGAATGGGTTCAACAAAAGTACAGGTCAATACAAAAAACCCGATATGAGGAAAAATAAACAACACAATTGTTTACACCAGGGTTCTCCATTTTTCAATTCATCCGGACATTTACATCCGACATACAACTAAAATCGTCTAAATGTAAACTACAGCAAATCTGGGGAATCTGTAACATGGTAGAAGACCAGTCCATTCAAATAGTATGTTAGTTTACTTGCAATTCATCTAGACATGGAAACATTTGTTGACTGATGACGCAACACTGGACATAAACAAATGTAATACTGGCTCAAATTAGTACAATTCTAACACAAGAGTCGACAGTTTAAATCCAGTGTAAAAAGCTAAATTATTTGAATTACTAAAAGGCTTTTCCACAAACATCACAATTATTTGGCTTTCTCTCCAGTGTGAACTCTCTGGTGGGTTTTAAGGCCAGACAATTGAGAGAAGTGTTTCCCACACTGATCACATCCATAGGGTTTCTCTCCAGTGTGAATTCTCTGGTGTTTTTTCAGGGCGTACTTGTCAGAAAATTGTTGTCCACACTGACACACATAGGGTTTCTCTCCAGTGTGAATTTGCTTGTGTGTTTTAAGGTTGGTCAAATGAGAGAAGTGTTGTCCACAATGATCACATCCATAGGGTTTATCCCCATTATGAATTTTCTGGTGGCTTTTAAGGCTGGTCATTGTAGAGAAGTGTTGTCCACACTGATCACATCCATAGGGGTTCTCTCCAGTATGAATTTTCCGGTGGGTTTTAAGGTTTGCAATTTGAGAGAAGTGTTGTCCACACTGATCACATCCATAGGGTTTCTCTCCAGTGTGAATTCTCTTGTGGCTTTTAAGGGTTGCAATTTGAGAGAAATGTTGTCCACACTGATCACATCCATAGGGTTTCTCTCCAGTGTGAATTCTCTGGTGTGTTTTAAGTTTGTACATTGTAGGGAAGCGTTTACCACACTGATCACAGCAGTGGTGTTTTTGCATAGCCAAGCTTCTTTGTTCATTCACCTCTGGTAGAACAGATAAACCAGGCTGATTATGCAACACTGAATTGGAAACAAAGATAAATTAAACATTGCTTAGTTGTATTTCATGGTCTTAAAATTGCAGAAACGAATGTGAAGTTAATGTACACAATTATACATTAGCAGCCAAATACAATTCGACAATCTGTTGTGCATTTTAGAAAAAGAGACAAACAACTGTTTTTTAAGTCAATGGTAATATTAAAACAAAACAAATAAACATGACTTTTATGACTGTATATCCATAGACACAGTAAGTAACTTACATAGGTCTTGACCATCGGGTCCTCCTTGTTGAGCAGAACTGTTCATGGTGGCATTGGTAGAGTTCATCTTCAGCTGAAGTCTGAAGTCCACAGTCAGATGTGATCAGAAATGATTGATATCCTGGAGGAGTTGTGGAGAACTGACAACTAAAAACTCTTCTTATAACTCTTCTTATACTAGAGAGCCAGATGTGGAACCACTAACTGCTTGGTGTTGATTGGCCAAAAAGGAGAACAATAGAATCATGTATCCACCAATCACAACATAACAAATTGCTGCATGTGCTGCACCCCTCTCTAGCTCCTCCCCGGGTTATGTGCTCCACCCCTCTGTAGCTCCTCCCCCAGGCCAAGTTATAATGCAACATTCTAGAAATAAACTGCTAACTGTGAGATTGCTTTGTAAGCTTCAGATTTAATTAATCTAAACTATATCCAAATTATAATACATTGATGTATGGACATACGTACATCCTATTAGTCTATGACGTGAAGGATATCAAACGGATTTGGCTGAAGCCTATCGCGTGCAAAGTTTCCATTGCCTATACTGCTTAAAAAAAAAACTGACATCTAACATGCTTATTCTTAGCCTCCCAAACATCCACTACAATATCTGTCTAATGCACAGCATAGGCCTGCAGGCTTAACCATTCCAACCCAAAGCACGAGAATTGTCACAACAGACCTATTAGATCTATACAACCAAGTTTTTCCATTATGTGGTGCATAAAAACTGCTGGTTTATAATAAACCTTAAAACACCAAACACTCTCCATTGGGACTCCTACTGGAGACTGATATTCACAAATGATATGCTATGGATATTATGTACATGCAATGAGTATCTGGATAATATAAGTGGATATTAATGAAGGCAGTGGAGTCAAAGAGGATCGCTCTACATTATTTCAGTAACATCAGAACCAAGTAGAACCAGCTCTGGTGAAGAAACAACTGCTCATACTGTGATTTACATCCCAGCATCTTACAAAGAAAAACAGTTAGGCCTATTTGTTTTCCAAAACACAAACTGCCACTCACCCCTAAAATGACAGTGCAGACAGTCTTCATAAATAGTACACAAGCCTTCACATAATGTATATCAGTATACTACCACACCCCCTGTACTTTTATTATTATTGTATTAAGGTGCAATGTAAGTTCAATTTGTTTCCACTTTAGTATAGAAGACAGTGGTCTGGTTTCTGTACAAAACTGGTCAAGGCCTAACAACAAATTAGTATATTGTCAAATCCTCTTAGCCTCATAGGCATAGCCCATTGTGTAATGTGTAGGCCTGTGCGCAGAAACATACAGTATTATAAATATAATATATATATAATATGATAAAATGGGTTAAAATGTAAACAGGCTAAATGATGATGGCTTATGATTCATTCACTATAGACAAGCATTCAAATGCAGATATTAAACGTGTTAATGGTTGTCTGGCATTGGACAGATCACATTATGGATGAACTGAGAACATTTTACACCTCTTTGACTCTGAGGAGTTCCAGCAGAACTACAGAAATAGGTCTATCACACAGAACTTAATATTACCCTTTGTGAAATGTTACAGGTGTTGTAAGGGATATGTGTAGTTAAATAGCTCTAGTAATCATTGATAATTGTTTGTTCAGTAACAGAGGTCTTCCCATGTCTCCATATAGGATACATACAGAATATAAGTGAAACTGTAAGGGAAACTGGAAGAAATTGAACTAAAACACAAGCTGATAAATCTTTGCATCGTTCTCGCTCCTTTAGGATGGAATTTGCAACCCACATGTTTACCAAAGAGATTGTGCGATGTCCTGGTACTGAACAAAGACTGCATGTTTAAATGGATGTTTCACTTTCAAACATGTTTGGGGGATTTTAACATCTACACATTTTCTAAGATGATTTGTTTAACTATAGACCAAGCTTTAAAGATAGACTAAGAACAAAAAAACAGGAAGAAAAATAGCATTTTGAATATCCATCGTAACTAAATACATAGGCAGTTTGTTTTAGTGCTGAGTAACACAACAATTCATTATATTCTATATTTCTTGTAAAGCACGGACAAACGATTGATTCAACATTTTATTCCGTTTGTAGAATGGTTACAGTTCAACAAAAGTACAGGTCAATACAAAAAACCTGATATGAGGAAAAATAAACAACACAATTGTTTAGACCAGGATTCTCGATTTTTCAATTCAACTGGACATTTACATCCGATATACAACTAAAATCGTCTAATTGTAAACTACAGCAAATCTGGGGAATCTGTAACATGGTAGAAGACCAGTCCGTTCAAAAAGTATGTTTACTTGCAATTAATCTATACATGGAAACATTTGTTTCATCACCATCCTATTAATCTAGAATTAGCATGCTCATATACATGTAATGCGTTTAAACAGTTTAGCCAAGATCACCTGTTAATGATCACATTATGGATGAACTGAGACCAGTTTACACCTCTTTGACTCTGATGAGTTTCAGCAGAACTACAGAACCTCCTTTGTGAAATGGTAACGGTGCTGTACGGGATATGTTTTGTTAAAATGGCTCTAGTAAATCATTGCTTTATTGTTTGTTCAGTAACAGAGGTCTTCCCATGCCTCCATACCTACTTCACTAACATCATTAATACTATTTCATAATGTGAATTGTGTTAGAAGTAAAGAAATATGAATGGGGAATTACGGCCTGGGCTCTATTGTATATTTAATAACATATTAGCCTACTTTACTTACATACGATGTTACTCACCAATTAGTCTAGGGGTAAAGGGCAGCATATAAAATGGTGGAAGCTGAGAGAGACCCAGAAGAAACTTTATGTATTATATACTAAGAAACAAACCGTGGCCACTGGTACTGAACAAAGAATGCATGTTTAAAGGGATGTTTCACTTTCAAACATGTTTGGGTGATTTTAACATCTAGGCCTACTCAGACTTTTGTGAGGACCCAATTTTTTAAGTTGATTTGAGTCACTTAATGTGTCACATAATGCTACACTATAGACCAAGGGTGTCAACCGGTGATCCGTGGGCCGCATGCAGCCCAGGGAGAGGTCCAATGTGGCCCTCGAGATGATTTTCAAAAAGAAGGGGGAAAAAAAACACCCAAGGTAGTTTTTAATAAGCAGACCTGGCAACACTGGCTGATTAGCTACTGAGGCTAATGCAGTAAGGCTATGTGTTTGCACAGGGGGTAAACTAAGGTGTTCACAGTTCTCACCTGCAGGATTCTGCTCCATTAAACAGGGTGGTAGTTGTCCAGCACTCCATTAAACAGGGTGGTATAGTTGTCTTTCCAGCGGTCAAGGCCAAGTGAGAAACACTTTCACACTTTCACCATCATGCCTGAAAGCAAAGGAAGGGAAATGCAATACATGTGCAATGAGTATCTGGATAATATATGTCTAACAGTATTGAATAATATAAGTGGATATTAATGAATGCAGCAGAGTCAAAGAGGATTGCTCTACATTCTTTCAGTAACATCAGAACCAAGTAGAACCAGCTCTGGTGAAGAAACAACTGCTCAAACTGTGACTTACACCATTACAAAGAAACAGTTAGGCCTATTTGTTTTCCAAATCACAAACTACCACCCACCCCGTAAATGATTGCAGATAGTCTTATACTACAGAATCTCCTGTACTATATTTTTTAAGTTGCAATGCAAGTTCAATTTGACAGTCTTCATAAAAAGTAGGCACTGTAACTGCCCCCTGGGCTTGGTATGGACTTTTATAGTGAGACAGTAGAGTTTCATACAGATGCTCTTTATTTTTGGTGTGGCACCGTGAAAACTAGAAAAAGCATAAAACACAAAAATATGCATCACCATCAACATAAAATAATAAGCCAATATAAGCAAAACAACTTGACAAAAAGCATATATATATATTACACAATGCAAGTAAGCTTAGCTATGTGAGGACCATAAACACTAAACAGCATTAGACAAATTAAAATTAGACCTTGAAAACAAAAAAGTCCTTCAGGTATAGCCATGTGTTGCAGTCACATGACAATAGTGTTTACATTGATTACGGCAATAAAAAAACGCTCTTTTTAACTAAACAAACACACACACTCTTTTTTTTTTTTTTAAAGATATTTTTTTTGCGGCTTACGCCTTTTATTGATTTTTTAAGGGACAGATAGTAGGCTGACAGGAAACGGGAGAGAGATGGGGGGATGACATGCGGTAAAGGCCGTGTCGGGTCCGGGAGTCGAACCCGCGGCACACCGCGACTGGATCACCAGTCCGGTGCCCAGACCGTTACGCTACGGCCTGGGCCAACACACTCTTGGCACTATGAAATGTTCCTATACAGACCTCATTCCGCCTTCCAAGGGGTGTTAAAAAGGGAAATAAAGCATATTTATTTGTGACAACGTCTAGCTGTTTGGACTGCTAAACGCCATCTTGGATTTTTAGAACTCACGCGAGATTCCCACAATGATACTATAGTATACGTGGACGAATACACAGCAAATAGATGGGCCAACTGTGCCACCTACTGGATCTTTTGTAAACCACACACACTAAGTTCTCAAAGTGTAGATAGAGGGAAAACTATGGAGCCATTTCAGGGCCAAAAGTTTTGATCATTTATTAAAAACAGTTGACGAAGAAACATTTAAATTGAAGTGGAAAAATAAGAATTGAAACCGAAAGTCTCACATTTGTATCTTGAACTTTGAAAAATAAAAAAACGTATTCAAAAGTTTTTTTCAGTTCAAATGTATTTTTGATTTGAATCAAAATATATTTTGATTTTTGAGTAAATTATTTTTTTTCAGTTTCAGATCTTATTTTTACGGATTCAAATCTTATTTTTACGGATTCAAATCTTTTTTTTTCGGCTTCAGATTTTGTTTTCTTTTTCGCCTCTAACTTTTTTCACTTTCAGGTCGAAAACTTTTACGTCTTGTTTTGGCCCTGAAGTTGCCTGGGGGAGCGGCCTCAACCGAGAGGGGCGTGGAATCCTGATTGACAGGTCCCCCCCCTGTGTAGAGTGTAGAGGCCTCTACTCTCTGTGTTGCACCATGATGCCACCCAGCGTTGGGCAGAGGCCTCTACTCTCTGTGTTGCACCATGCCACCCAGCGTTGGGCAGAGGCCTCTACTCTCTGTGTTGCACCATGCCACCCAGCTTTGGGCAGAGGCCTCTACTCTCTGTGTTGCTCCATGCCACCCAGCATTGGGCGGAGGCCTCTACTCTCTGTGTTGCACCATGACGCCACCCAGCGTTGGGCAGAGGCCTCTACTCTCTGTGTTGCACCATGATGCCACCCAGCGTTGGGCAGAGGCCTCTACCCTCTGTGTTGCACCATGACGCCACCCAGCGTTGGGCAGAGGCCTCTACTCTCTGTGTTGCACCATGACGCCACCCAGCGTTGGGCAGAGGCCTCTACTCTCTGTGTTGCACCATGACGCCACCCAGCATTGGGCAGAGGCCTCTACTCTCTGTGTTGCACCATGACGCCACCCAGCATTGGGCAGAGGCCTCTACTCTCTGTGTTGCACCATGACGCCACCCAGCATTGGGCAGAGGCCTCTACTCTCTGTGTTGCACCATGACGCCACCCAGCGTTGGGCAGAGGCCTCTACTCTCTGTGTTGCTCCATGATGCCACCCGGCGTTGGGCAGAGGCCTCTACTCTGTGTTGCTCCATGCCACCCAGCGTTGGGCAGAGGCCTCTACTCTCTGTGTTGCACCATGATGCCACCCAGCGTTGGGCAGAGGCCTCTACTCTCTGTGTTGCTCCATGCCACCCAGCGTTGGGCAGAGGCCTCTACTCTCTGTGTTGCACTATGCCACCCAGCGTTGGGCAGAGGCCTCTACTCTCTGTGTTGCACTATGCCACCCAGCATTGGGCAGAGGCCTCTACTCTCTGTGTTGCTCCATGCCACCCAGCGTTGGGCAGAGGCCTCTACTCTCTGTGTTGCTCCATGCCACCCAGCATTGGGCGGAGGCCTCTACTCTCTGTGTTGCACCATGACGCCACCCAGCATTGGGCAGAGGCCTCTACTCTCTGTGTTGCACCATGACGCCACCCAGCGTTGGGCAGAGGCCTCTACTCTCTGTGTTGCACCATGACGCCACCCAGCGTTGGGCAGAGGCCTCTACCCTCTGTGTTGCACCATGACGCCACCCAGCGTTGGGCAGAGGCCTCTACTCTCTGTGTTGCACTATGCCACCCAGCATTGGGCAGAGGCCTCTACTCTCTGTGTTGCTCCATGCCACCCAGCGTTGGGCAGAGGCCTCTACTCTCTGTGTTGCTCCATGCCACCCAGCATTGGGCGGAGGCCTCTACTCTCTGTGTTGCACCATGACGCCACCCAGCATTGGGCAGAGGCCTCTACTCTCTGTGTTGCACCATGACGCCACCCAGCGTTGGGCAGAGGCCTCTACTCTCTGTGTTGCACCATGACGCCACCCAGCGTTGGGCAGAGGCCTCTACTCTCTGTGTTGCACCATGATGCCACCCAGCGTTGGGCAGAGGCCTCTACTCTCTGTGTTGCACCATGATGCCACCCAGCGTTGGGCAGAGGCCTCTACCCTCTGTGTTGCACCATGACGCCACCCAGCGTTGGGCAGAGGCCTCTACTCTCTGTGTTGCACCATGACGCCACCCAGCGTTGGGCAGAGGCCTCTACTCTCTGTGTTGCACCATGACGCCACCCAGCATTGGGCAGAGGCCTCTACTCTCTGTGTTGCACCATGACGCCACCCAGCGTTGGGCAGAGGCCTCTACTCTCTGTGTTGCACCATGACGCCACCCAGCATTGGGCAGAGGCCTCTACTCTCTGTGTTGCACCATGACGCCACCCAGCGTTGGGCAGAGGCCTCTACTCTCTGTGTTGCTCCATGATGCCACCCGGCGTTGGGCAGAGGCCTCTACTCTGTGTTGCTCCATGCCACCCAGCATTGGGCAGAGGCCTCTACTCTCTGTGTTGCACCATGATGCCACCCAGCGTTGGGCAGAGGCCTCTACTCTCTGTGTTGCTCCATGCCACCCAGCGTTGGGCAGAGGCCTCTACTCTCTGTGTTGCACTATGCCACCCAGCGTTGGGCAGAGGCCTCTACTCTCTGTGTTGCACTATGCCACCCAGCATTGGGCAGAGGCCTCTACTCTCTGTGTTGCTCCATGCCACCCAGCGTTGGGCAGAGGCCTCTACTCTCTGTGTTGCACCATGATGCCACCCAGCGTTGGGCAGAGGCCTCTAATATCTGTGTTGCACTATGCCACCCAGCATTGGGCAGAGTCCTCTACTCTCTGTGTTGCACCATGATGCCACCCAGCGTTGGGCAGAGGCCTCTACTATCTGTGTTGCACCATGATGCCACCCAGCATTGGGCAGAGGCCTATACTCTCTGTGTTGCTCCATGCCACCCAGCGTTGGGCAGAGGCCTCTACTCTCTGTGTTGCACCATGACGCCACCCAGCATTGGGCAGAGGCCTCTACTCTCTGTGTTGCACCATGACGCCACCCAGCGTTGGGCAGAGGCCTATACTCTCTGTGTTGCTCCATGCCACCCAGCGTTGGGCAGAGGCCTCTACTCTCTGTGTTGCACCATGACGCCACCCAGCGTTGGGCAGAGGCCTCTACTCTCTGTGTTGCACCATGACGCCACCCAGCGTTGGGCAGAGGCCTCTACTCTCTGTGTTGCTCCATGCCACCCAGCGTTGGGCAGAGGCCTCTACTCTCTGTGTTGCACTATGACACCCAGCGTTGGGCAGAGGCCTCTACCGAGAGGGGTGTGGAATCCTGATTGACAGGTCCCCCCCCCCCTGTGTAGAGTGTAGAGGCCTCTGCCCAACGCTGGGTGGCATCATGGAGCAACGCAGAGAGTAGAGGCCTCTGCCCAAGGCTGGGTGGCATGGTGCAACACAGAGTAGAGGCCTCTGCCCAACGCTGGGTGCCATGGTGCAACACAGAGAGTAGAGGTCTCTGCCCAACGCTGGGTGGCATCATGGTGCAACACAGAGAGTAGAGGCCTCTGCCCAACGCTGGGTGGCGTCATGGTGCAACACAGAGTAGAGGCCTCTGCCCAACGCTGGGTGGCATCATGGACTAACACAGAGAGTAGAGGCCTCTGCCGAACGCTGGGTGGCATCATGGTGCAACACAGAGAGTAGAGGCCTCTGCCCAACGCTGGGTGGCATCATGGACTAACACAGAGAGTAGAGGCCTCTGCCGAACGCTGGGTGGCATCATGGTGCAACACAGAGAGTAGAGGCCTCTGCCCAACGCTGGGTGGCATGGAGCAACACAGAGAGTAGAGGCCTCTGCCCAACGCTGGGTGGCGTCATGGTGCAACACAGAGAGTAGAGGCCTCTGCCCAATGCTGGGTGGCGTCATGGTGCAACACAGAGAGTAGAGGCCTCTGCCCAACGCTGGGTGGCATAGTGCAACACAGAGAGTAGAGGCCTCTGCCCAACGCTGGGTGGCGTCATGGTGCAACACAGAGAGTAGAGGCCTCTGCCCAACGCTGGGTGGCATGGAGCAACACAGAGAGTAGAGGCCTCTGCCCAACGCTGGGTGGCATGGAGCAACACAGAGAGTAGAGGCCTCTGCCCAAGGCTGGGTGGCATGGAGCAACACAGAGAGTAGAGGCCTCTGCCCAACGCTGGGTGGCATCATGGTGCAACACAGAGAGTAGAGGCCTCTGCCCAACGCTGGGTGGCATCATGGTGCAACACAGAGAGTAGAGGCCTCTGCCCAACGCTGGGTGGCATAGTGCAACACAGATAGTAGAGGCCTCTGCCCAACGCTGGGTGGCATAGTGCAACACAGAGAGTTGAGGCCTCTGCCCAATGCTGGGTGGCATAGTGCAACACAGATAGTAGAGGCCTCTGCCCAACGCTGGGTGGCATAGTGCAACACAGAGAGTAGAGGCCTCTGCCCAACGCTGGGTGGCATCATGGTGCAACACAGAGAGTAGAGGCCTCTGCCCAATGATGGGTGGCGTCATGGTGCAACACAGAGAGTAGAGGCCTCTGCCCAATGCTGGGTGGCATCATGGTGCAACACAGAGAGTAGAGGCCTCTGCCCAACGCTGGGTGGCATCATGGTGCAACACAGAGAGTAGAGGCCTCTGCCCAACGCTGGGTGGCGTCATGGTGCAACACAGAGAGTAGAGGCCTCTGCCCAATGCTGGGTGGCGTCATGGTGCAACACAGAGAGTAGAGGCC
Source organism: Protomyctophum parallelum (assembly GCF_964188405.1). Classification (NCBI taxonomy): domain Eukaryota; kingdom Metazoa; phylum Chordata; class Actinopteri; order Myctophiformes; family Myctophidae; genus Protomyctophum; species Protomyctophum parallelum. The sequence goes on along the minus strand of NC_139716.1, from coordinate 3,648,579 downwards.
TCTGCCCAACGCTGGGTGGCGTCATGGTGCAACACAGAGAGTAGAGGCCTCTGCCCAATGCTGGGTGGCATGGAGCAACACAGAGAGTAGAGGCCTCTGCCCAACGCTGGGTGGCATGGTGCAACACAGAGAGTAGAGGCCTCTGCCCAACGCTGGGTGGCATGGTGCAACACAGAGAGTAGAGGCCTCTGCCCAACGCTGGGTGGCATCATGGTGCAACACAGAGAGTAGAGGGCTCTACACTCTACACAGGGGGGGGACCTGTCAATCAGGATTCCACGCCCCTCTCGGTTGAGGCCGCTCCCCCAGGCAACTTCAGGGCCAAAACAAGACGTAAAAGTTTTCGACCTGAAAGTGAAAAAAGGTAGAGGCGAAAAAGAAAACAAAATCTGAAGCCGAAAAAAAAAGTTTTGAATCCGTAAAAATAAGATTTGAATTCGTAAAAAATAAGATCTGAAACTGAAAAAAAATAATTTACTCAAAAATCAAAATATATTTTGATTCAAATCAAAAGTTCATTTGAACTGAAAAAAACTTTTGAATACGTTTTTTTATTTTTCAACTTGCACTATGCCACCCAGCGTTGGGCAGAGGCCTCTACTCTCTGTGTTGCACTATGCCACCCAGCATTGGGCAGAGGCCTCTACTCTCTGTGTTGCTCCATGCCACCCAGCGTTGGGCAGAGGCCTCTACTCTCTGTGTTGCACCATGATGCCACCCAGCGTTGGGCAGAGGCCTCTACTATCTGTGTTGCACTATGCCACCCAGCATTGGGCAGAGGCCTCTACTCTCTGTGTTGCACCATGATGCCACCCAGCGTTGGGCAGAGGCCTCTACTATCTGTGTTGCACTATGCCACCCAGCTTTGGGCAGAGGCCTCTACTCTCTGTGTTGCTCCATGCCACCCAGCATTGGGCGGAGGCCTCTACTCTCTGTGTTGCACCATGACGCCACCCAGCATTGGGCAGAGGCCTCTACTCTCTGTGTTGCACCATGACGCCACCCAGCGTTGGGCAGAGGCCTCTACTCTCTGTGTTGCACCATGACGCCACCCAGCGTTGGGCAGAGGCCTCTACTCTCTGTGTTGCACCATGATGCCACCCAGCATTGGGCAGAGGCCGTGGCGTCATGGTGCAACACAGAGAGTAGAGGCCTCTGCCCAACACTGGGTGGCATAGTGCAACACAGAGAGTAGAGGCCTCTGCCCAATGCTGGGTGGCGTCATGGTGCAACACAGAGAGTAGAGGCCTCTGCCCAACGCTGGGTGGCGTCATGGTGCAACACAGAGAGTAGAGGCCTCTGCCCAACGCTGGGTGGCATAGTGCAACACAGAGAGTAGAGGCCTCTGCCCAACGCTGGGTGGCGTCATGGTGCAACACAGAGAGTAGAGGCCTCTGCCCAACGCTGGGTGGCATGGAGCAACATAGAGAGTAGAGGCCTCTGCCCAACGCTGGGTGGCATGGAGCAACACAGAGAGTAGAGGCCTCTGCCCAACGCTGGGTGGCATGGAGCAACACAGAGAGTAGAGGCCTCTGCCCAACGCTGGGTGGCATAATGGTGCAACACAGAGAGTAGAGGCCTCTGCCCAACGCTGGGTGGCATCATGGTGCAACACAGAGAGTAGAGGCCTCTGCCCAACGCTGGGTGGCATAGTGCAACACAGATAGTAGAGGCCTCTGCCCAACGCTGGGTGGCATAGTGCAACACAGAGAGTAGAGGCCTCTGCCCAATGCTGGGTGGCATAGTGCAACACAGAGAGTAGAGGCCTCTGCCCAACGCTGGGTGGCATAGTGCAACACAGAGAGTAGAGGCCTCTGCCCAATGCTGGGTGGCATCATGGTGCAACACAGAGAGTAGAGGCCTCTGCCCAACGCTGGGTGGCATCATGGTGCAACACAGAGAGTAGAGGCCTCTGCCCAACGCTGGGTGGCGTCATGGTGCAACACAGAGAGTAGAGGCCTCTGCCCAATGCTGGGTGGCGTCATGGTGCAACACAGAGAGTAGAGGCCTCTGCCCAACGCTGGGTGGCGTCATGGTGCAACACAGAGAGTAGAGGCCTCTGCCCAATGCTGGGTGGCATGGAGCAACACAGAGAGTAGAGGCCTCTGCCCAACGCTGGGTGGCATGGTGCAACACAGAGAGTAGAGGCCTCTGCCCAACGCTGGGTGGCATGGTGCAACACAGAGAGTAGAGACCTCTGCCCAACGCTGGGTGGCATCATGGTGCAACACAGGCAAGGGCCTTTGCCCAGTCCACAGCCCGGTGGCAGCGGGTTGCATCATGTTCGTGTCCTTCTCCCATCTACACCTGAGCCCAGAGGCAGCGGGCTGTTCGACACCGAACCCCTGCTCCGCCGATCGACCCGTGCAACCAGATATGTTGCGGCCGTCGCCTCCTCATCCTCAGAGGACTTTGATGAGCCTCTTCGAGACAGCAGTGCCAGTGAAGCCTCTGTTACGCTCGACGGTAAGAATCTTATTGTCTGTCTGTAACATTGTTTCCATTGTTGTATGCGTCTGTGTGTGCATGTGTGCATGTGTGTGTGTGTGTGTGTGTGTGCGCGTGTGTCATACTGGCAATATGGTTAGTTGAGTTAATATAACAATGTGCTTAGGAAATGTGCTTAGGATGTCAATTGTCATAGACGGTGTGAGTGTGCATGTGGTGTCTCACCAGACACAAGTCACACGACAAGTCACACGTCCCAAATAACAGAGCACACAATATAATGCAGAGGCCTCAAAATATCCTATAGTTGCAACAAAATAATGTATTGTAGCGTGCACTCCAGCTAATTATTAATTTTTATATATTTAGATCCGGGTGATGAGGAGTGGAAAGATGTTGATGAGGAGGACAGTGACACAGCAGGTGAGAAATTTACTCTTTTATCTAGAGCTAAATAACTTTTGTGTGGATGTGGCTAAAGTCTGTCTGCATTTGGCACTATGGAGAATGCTATACACCATGCCTGAAACCATTGATTGAAATTGTTATTGTTTTACAGATGATGATGATGAACAGCCAAACGTCACATCTGCAAATGCTGCCTCTGTTCCCATTGAAGCAGGTATAAATACAATGCACAGAACAAAATTGTGCATATCATAGTTTATAGTCTCATCACATGTTACAGCTCTACCAGATGTATTCTACATGAATAACAACAATGTTTTTTTATGCTAATAATTGTGTATTTATGTAATTTAGGTGACGACTCAACGTGTTCTGAAGGCTGGTATGCTGCTGGGTGGGAGCCACATCATATCCCATTCACTGGAGAGCCGGGCGTTCACTGTGACCTCAGTGCAGAGAGTGATCCAGTGGACTTCTTTGAGCTGTTCATGACGGATGACCTGCTTCAGTACATCTGTGATGAGACCAACCGATATGCGGCACAGTCCATCGCAAAGGTGTGTATTGTGTATATTCCACATTGATGTTTTCCAAAAATAGATGACTTTGTTGTAATTTCTGCAAATAAATCTAACTTATCTATCTAGGTCCCTAACCTGCCCACACTCCAGACTGAAGAAGTGGACGGAGGTGTCGCTAATAGAGCTGAAGAACTTCTTCGGGCTCTACTTCCTGACGGCTATTGTGAAAAAGCCAACCCTGGAGATGCACTGGTCTCGGCGTCAAGCTAGTGAAACTCCTCATTTCAGGGAAACCATGACACTGAACCGCTTCCTGTTGATAAAGAGGTTCCTCCACTTCAGTGACCAGGAGAATCCAGACACAGTGGACCGTATGTTCAAGGTCAGACATGTTCTGAACTACTTGAGGGACCGGTTTCAGAGTCTGTACACCCCAGAGCAGAACATCTCCATTGATGAAGGCATTTTGCTCTGGAAAGGACGTTTGGCGTGGAAGACGTACAGCCCTCTGAAGCCGGTGAAATGGGGGATTAAGTCTTACTGCCTTTGCGAGTCTCAGTCAGGATACCTCTGGAACCTGAAGCCATACATAGGAGTAAACTGTGGGCTTGACGAGACTGTCATGGAGCTTATTGGTACATTGAGCAACAAAGGTTACCACTTATACATGGACAATCTGTATAATTCTGTTAGTAGGTGTACCTTACTTCAGTCTTTGGGAACCCAGGTATGTGGGACAATGCGGAGACACAGGGGGGGAACCACCGGAGATAAAGAAGCTGACCAAACCTGGCAACATGAAGCCAGGCGAGACACTGATGCGTCACAACAACGACGGGGTGATGTTGTTGGCTTGGAGGGACAAACTAATTGTCAAAATGTGCAACACCATCCACCCACATGAAATGGTCAAGGTTCTTGAGAAGCGCAAGAAAGGCGAGAGAGCGACGCCAGTGACGCCAATGATGCCAGGCCAGCCAGCCATGGTGCTAAAAGAGAGGCCAAAATGTGTTGACCAGTACAATAAGTACATGAATGGTGTCGACAAACTTGACCAACACATATCGTACTACATGTTTGCCCGCAAGTATTACAAGTGGCCTGTCAAGTTTGTGCTGTACCTCATCCAGTTGACGATGTACAACGCGCTCGTGTTGCATCAAAAAAAAACGGCCGGGTAAAGAATCTCCTGAACTTCATCATGTTGGTCGTAGAGGTGCCGTGTCATTAGTCAGAAGGTTCATTGTTCCGAAATTACTATCCCTATCTCTAACTCTAACCTAAACCTAACCGCAAGCACGGGAGCAAACCTAAACCTAACCGCAAGCACGGGAGCAGTGCATGTTCGGACTAACGGGACTTCGGATCTATGGGTAGTTCCCGTCGTAGACAGGTGGACATCACTGCGACCAGGGCAACCAGGGAGGCCAGAGGAGGAGGAGGAGGAGGAGGGGGCGGGGGCAGTCGGGCGTGATCGTCCATTCAGGGCAAGGCCTGGTGACTTCGACAGGAGACTTGAAGTGAGTTATGCTGGCCATGTACCAGTGCCTACCCCAAAGAAAGACTGCAGGCTCCACAAGCTCAGTAACATCCGGCATGCGACCACATATTATTGCAAGGTGTGTCGGGTGCCCTTGTGTTTGTTCCCATGTTTTTACATTTACCATCAGAAAAAAGGATATCGAGGACCACTTTGAGTAACTGTTCTTTTTTGTTTTGTTTTTTGTTTTCTGTCTCCGGTGGTTCAGGGGGGAGGGAGGAGGAGGGGGGGGAGGGAGGAGGAGGAGGGGGGGAGGGTTTTGGATCTGATAAATTCACGCATCCCCGTAGGTCCGGCATGCGACCACATATTATTGCAAGGTGTGTCGGGTGCCCTTGTGTTTGTTCCCATGTTGTTCCCAGGAGGAGGGGGGGAGGGGGGAGGGTTTTGGATCTGATAAATGTACGCATCCCCGGAGGTCGGCGCCCTTTTGCATGTATTAGCTCTAGAATTACCACAGTTATCCAAGGGGGGGGGGGTCCTACACACACAATGTCAACGTCAAAATAGAACTGTACTCTATTGCATTATTTATTTTCTGTAATAGTCTATTTATTATAATTGTATTATGTTGGTAGTCAGAAAAAATAAAAGCACTTTTCCAATCCGAGATATCTGTCATGGCTATGTATTTTTACACTATTCTGAGGTTTATGTTCTGACTAAGCGAGTTTCAACTGTGATTTACTCTGTAACGGTATAATGGTAAGAACCCTTTTTTTTTAAATATAATACAGTATACATTCAAGTCTATATTTTTATACATATCGTAGGCACCAACTCATCAAAACGATGTCATTGGATGTGTTTTTTATCAAAACTGTGTTTCTTCATAACAGGTTTTTGAGATACATGAATGAATAGACTAGGGTACTGGTAAGACTATGTAAACATTGTATGTATCAAAATCTTCGTTAGAATGTCTAGTTTCATGAAAATTTTATTTTGAGTTTCTATCTTGTTCCAGTAGGGGGCAGTAGGCAGTTTTAGCTGGAATGGCCAGTTTGGTCACGACTGACTATGCTATTTATAGATGGCAAAATATCTACAGTGGTACATGTGGGAAACTTTTAATTTTTTTATTATTGAACTAGACAACTCACCCTTTAAAATTAGATATGTCATAGGTATGTGCTCCCTGTAGAAAAAAAGTTGTTACGAATATAAAACTTAAAACAGCCGTATCTTTTTTGTTTTGCTAGAAATACTAAACTGAGGGAAATGCAGGCTCTTTTAAATGGCTTCCAACACAAAAACTAAACATTGTATCAACTCTATTCATTTTTGAAAAAACAAGTTTTTCTTTCTCTGAAGGTCTTTTATTGTCGCACAGTCACAACAGAGAATTTTCAATAAATCATTCAAAAACGCCTTTCTGCCATAGAAAATCGTACCAACTCCTATGAAATCAGAGGACTGGCTTAAAGTTCTTCCGGGGAAAAATGAACATGGGCGGAATACTGTTTCCCTGGGCATTGACCGCAAAGGCCATGGTGACCAGTGTGCCCCTCTCCGCTGACACGATGGCCCCCAGCTGTTTCATCCCCCTCCTAGACACCACCCTGTCTGGGGCCTGGACGGTGGTGACGCCGGTCTCATCCATGTTCCACACTTGGCTTGCTTCATAGGGCTGTGCGGGGCGTTCCAGAACCGTAGCCAGATTCTTGAAGAATGCACCCACGTTGAAGCGGTTGAAGCCCGTCGCTCGGCCCAGGCTAGTGGGCTCTGGACGGCGAATTGACAACTGTTTGTTTCTCACCATGAAGCCCCTGAACCAATCTTTCCCCGCCATGTTGTGCCTTTCCCACGATTGTGGATGCTTGCGTTCATATTTTTTTGCTAGCTGGAAGGCCAATTTGCGGACCTGAAAAAAATAATATATATAATTAATATATAGACTACATACACATATATATATATATATGTATATATATATATATATATATATATATATATATATATATATATATATATATATATACATATATATATATATATATATACATATATATATATAGGCTACACTACACACACACATTATATATATATATATATATATATATATATATATATATATAGGCTACACACACACACACACACATATATATATATAGGCCACACACACACACACACACACACACACACACACACACACACACACACTTTGTTTCAATAATCTATTATCACCTCCCTTGGGCATAACCCATAATACAGGTCTGCAGACCTGGAAAGGTAATTGACCAGCATCTCCTCCTGCTCAGCTGTGAAGACACGGAAATGGGACCTGTAGCCTGTCCTGGGCATCGACTGGTGGTTACCCTCCCTCGCCATTGCCCTCCTTGCTTTACAATAGCGGTTTAATGTGACATGGCACATTTTGAAGGCTTTGGCCACACTCCTGACAGAGCGACCCTCTATAAAGACCTCATCTGAGGCCTGTTTAAGGACATCTTTGGTAATTAAGCCCCTCTTCACCTTCTTCTTCTGGAAAGGTGGCATTCTGTTTAAAACAAACAAAAAAACGAGCTAAATTATTTATTTATTTGACAGGGACAAAGCTCATTAATCAACATAATCAAGTTTTCATATCAATGTAAATGGACCAGAGTTAGCCAAAGCTAAATTTAATCTGTAGTCCCTGGGCAGGCTCTTAAAAAATGAATGATAAAAAGAAGGACAAAGTGTAGTGTGCCTGCACACAACACCATGCATTGATGCCATGTGTGCATATGTGCAAGCACCCAACACTACGTCCATACAAAAACACAATACAATACAGATACAATTCACGCTGCATGCACTAGCCACAAAAGAGCATAATTATAGCCATTGTCTTAATTGTAACACTTGTTGCACCAATTGTAACACTTGTTACAATTGGTGCGCAGTCGCACGGTTTGTTTGAAGTTGTTTACAGAACAGAATGAACGTGCATATCGTGTTAAAACGATTAAATCTATCGTAGAACATATACATTTTTTAGAACAAAGATAGTCAAGGTGTAAACTTTAACTCACTTTCTGCAAAACAGCTCTTTCCCCGCTGGTTCTCTGAAGCATGCATGAAATGAAATTTCGCTTCCTGTAAGCGTAGACTATGTCCCTGGTCACATGTTGACGTCATGACGTCATGATAAAAATGAACCAATCAGGAGATAACTTCGTTGTTACAACCTTGAAGCGTTACATCTTTGGCGGCTCTCCCCTACTCTTGATATGATGGACTATTGAGTCAGTTGTGTGTAGATATGGTTGATGTGTGGCTTACCTGTACAATAAGCATGGTGCTACTGTACAATACCACTTATAATACAAATTATTCCATTATGGCTGGTGGTATAGGGCTATTTAAACCAATACAAATATTAAAAGTGTTAGACGACCCAATTTGCATGTGATCCTTTTAGTATGATAAGTACAGTGCATATAGCCTACTCCTACAGTATAGTGTGAATGGATGGAGCGGAACATGTATATAGGATTGGGAACATTTGCATTTAAATTATTTAGACTGTAAAATACTTTGCCTCCTGCGACAACTTCTGAAAGGTGACGACAACAACTTGAGCTATGGTCAAATAGATATCTAACATGCATGTTTAAACTTGTGACAGGGTTGAATAGATTTTCTGCCCACACCTATTTTACTCTCTAGTACTGCCATGTAGAGAAAGATTTTTAACTAGGACATGTTAAACTACATGTAGCCTACAGACCATGTTAAAACTACATGTGCAGGACATCGACAGCCACTTTCTTCCTGTTTTTGATGACAGGTGGAACTGGAACATTTACAATATGTTCTCAGCTTCTAGATCGGCCATTTTCCTAATCTACAACACATTATAAAATAGGCATTGAGAGGATCAACCGTCAGCATACCAAATAATGTTCATTATGTTTTACTGAATCTGATCGTCCTTTTATAATGTTTCATTTGCTTAATGTTTGATTACCAACTAATGTAATTGCCTTGCTGTTGGGAGCGGTGATTGGCCGTGTTTTGTTCTATTGTTGGTGTGCCCCGCCCCCTCACACTGAGTAGAGCATCAGGGCCCTCGGTTAGCATTAAACAAAAGTTTGTTGTGCTTTGTGTCACTTACTTTAATCTCTGCTTTTTGTTAAGAGCTGAACTTCTCCTCTCTGCACTATAGCTGAAGCATTTAGTTTTAGTTATTAAAAAACTAGTATCTGTTTATTTGGGCAGGTTTTGAGTTATGGCTTTACTACAAACATTGAAGTCCTTGGTCAACCAGAGACTATCTGCTGCTGCTGAGGAGATATTTGGGGTCGTTGGTAGAATTCTAACAGAGTACGAGGATGAAGCTTTCCACATCAAGCAAGAAACTGACCGCCAACGCAGACTACTGGATATGGTTTTACAACCAATCGTCAAACTAAACAGAGCAGGTTGGTAAAACCTTTACTACCTTAACTTTTACTACGTTAACTGTTAAAGGCTTGAACATGTTTGAACACAGTTGGGACTCAATCCATTCATGCTAGGGTTAAACTAGCATTGTTGAGGTAGGAAACAATAATTTGTGTGACACTGGAATAAAAAAAAACATTCTGACAGATATGGAAATAACAGCAGAAGTTTCATGTTCAAACATGTAATAATATTTTTCTCTTCTCTATCTTCTGTCTAGACTCCATACACCTCCTTGTGTGTAAAGAGGAGGTATTCACTGAGCAGCAGGAGAGGACCTCCAGTCTGGTCCAGGAGGATCCAGAGTCTCTACAGATTAAAGATGAACATGAGGAGAGATCCTCCAGTCTTATCAAAGATGAACCAGAATCTATACAGATTAAAGGAGAACAAGAGGAGAGAACCTCCAGTCTGATCAAAGAGGATCCAGAGTATCCACAGATTAAAGAGGAACACGATGAGCTACTTCAAAGAACAGAGGTGGATGGTGGATCAACAGAGACATTACTGTCAGTGAAACACGAAGATGATGAAAACATGCTAACAGAACCTGTAGCCAGCACCTCATCTAAACACATAGAAACACAAGCTGATGTAGAGGGCTGTGGAACATCACAACCAACTAGTGATGATCAGCTCCTCTCTTCACACTGTTCTGAATCTGACATTAGAGATGAGTCGGTCATGAACGAACGAATCAAAATAACTAGTTCTTTTTGGTGAACGAAACCGATCCGGTCACTTCCGTGAACGATCCGTTCAAAATGCAAATGACGGGGAATCGCCCGGCTGCTCTTCTCATTCAGTGCGAGGCTGCGAGACGGAGGGTGCAGGGCGGGGCCGTGCTCTCCGTCTCCAGGGCTCCCACAGTGCACAACAGTTGCAGAGGAGAAGTGGGTGGTGACTGGTCAATGGTCATACGATACGACCGAAAGACCGGAATGCATATTTCGTTCTTCGTTCAAAGTGGGTCGGATCGGTCATACTGGTACATTGACCGAGCTAGGAGACCGAAAGACCGAAATTATTCGTTCTTCGTTCAAAGTTTCGTTCTTCGTTCAAAGTGAGTCGGATCGGTACATACTGGTACATTGACCGAGGAGAACGAAAGAACGAAATGCATATTCTTCGTTCAAAGTGCTGTAACAGTATAACCGACCGGGAGAAGGGGGTGGTGACTGAACGAAGTGCTGTAAACTAACTGTGAAGTGTGTACGAATGACTGACTTGGGTCTGACATTGTCTAGCATTGGAAACCCATACGTTTTTATTATTATTATTATTATTTTTATTATTTTATAGGAAAGACTGACGAGTCTATATAATAATGCATGACTGAATGACTGATTGTATTTGTAGCCCTCTGGTTGCAAATACAAATACTACTTGCAAAGTTGCAAGTGCAACAAACAACGTCATGATGATTAACTTAGAAACATTAAACTTTGATTGATTGATTGAAATATGTATTAAAGGACCACTTCGCCACTATTAAACTTTATCTGTGTGTTTTTTATCATTAGCATATATGCTAAAACACCCCGGTATATTATCATTGGTGGTCTGTAGCTCCGTGGGCGCACTTTCAAAGCTGTCTACCACCTACGTATTTGTCCCAAAGTGACGTAGGTGGTAGACCCTCGGTAGGCTATCAGAAACTACAAGGGACTGGACAGGTAGGCTTGCCGTAGCTAGCCTAGCCACGAAGGACACGGTCCCTCGCTATACACAACAACCACCACAACAAACGAAAACAACGAGTCAGTATATGGCTACTCCATGGGAGTTTTTGGACGAGATAATTTTAAATACATATTGGCAGAATCTGCGTTAGGGTCGTTATATTATGAACCAGAAATATACGGAGGAAGGAATGCATTGACGGGGACAACTGCTAGTTGCTGTGGCTGTGTGCTGCTGAAGATGCCTGCTAGTGCTGGAGCGACCTAGCTAGTAGCTAGTATAGCTTTCCCTGGACCAGTGCGTCGCACACAAACTTTTCTGCCCAGATAGTGTTGACTGTTTTACTGAGAAGTGGGGACATGGACTGTTTTACTGAGAAGTGGGGACATGCGTTCAGGATGCCTCAAACTGGAAGTTGCAACCGGAGCCCGATGGACCAAGAGGGACATTCAGATTGAAGTAAGTGTTCAATGTATTTGTTTTGTGCGTATTGCCACACCGTATTGTTTACATAATTGTCAGAGGCTAGGCACTGCTTCAGTTTACACATTTTCGGTGTTCATTCAACCATTCAATTAAAAACTGTATGGCATGCCATCTGAAGCGATGTATTAGCCATGGGCATGGCTCACATGACGCTCTAGCGAGCCCCATATGTGCCCTCCTCTCCCTACACATTCTGAGCGTTCGTATGTGTCAGGACTAGCAATGTAAACATTCAAGTGTTATACCTGTGTCCATTCACTAGGTCAGCCCATATGGGTACAGAATGCTGATGAAGCTGAAGACCTCTTTGATGGACTGATGGTGAGCCATACATACATACTCAACTCAAACTTTATACACACAGCACATTAATGTATTTACTGTATTTTGTTTGACCGCCTAGAAAACTAGATGACAAGGGAATATCATTTTCTATAAAGGTTCACATAGTTATATTATCTCTGGTCCATAGCTCTAATGCGTTGCATTTAACACATTAGTGCTATGGATCAGAGCTATATTTATATATGCTTTTACAAAGACCAACCAAGGTCCTGTAAAATGTAGTAAATATGTCTCACACAGACTGTTTCACACTGTAGTATTGAATTGTATCTGTTAAATCACACTAGCATGGCATTGCCCCCAGATGACAGTGAATTAACTTAACCTTTTGTAATATCTCAAAAGAAAGAATATATCATTACTGCATCAAAAGTAATCAACAAACTATACTATAAAACTGATGATAACATTGTACAAATTACTCAAGCAAAGTGCCTTGCACTGATTCATAATCAGACTATTTGTATAGCGCCTTTCATGACATGCAATGCAGCTCAAAGTGCTTTACAGAGCAATGGAGAGAAAAATGCAAGGCATAAAACATTGAAATAGAAGGCAGTCATGTAGGTTGGAAGGTCACAGATTCAGTTGTTTTCTTTGGCAGTATTCTGCAGTCCAGAATTGCAATAATCAAGCCCAGAAAAAACAAAGGCATGGATCAGTGTTTTTGCATCATCTAATGACTGACAGGCTCTGATTCAAGCAATATTTCTAAATGTAAAAAAAGGCAATCTTTGGTAACATGATTGTGTGAATACTTTCTACAAGTCAGGTTGCCAAGTCTGCTTATTATTATGATTGATATTTTATACTCGGTTGTAGCCTACCTACTAATTTGGTCGGTAAACTTAACAGTCCAATACCAAAGTGTACATCACATGAAACATACTGTAGGCCTACATAGCCTACACACTCAGTTGTCCATTCCAGTAATCATTTAGTGCTTTCACCATTACTGACTCGTGTCTTCTCTTGCCACAGCATGTGTCCTGGCCAGAAGCTTCTCCAGTGACATGTCATCATGCAGAACCACCTGCCCTGTGACCTCTGACTAATGCACTTGTATGATTGTACATGTAGTTTGTTAGTTTCCAGTTCAACCATAGACCCCTCTTTTTATATATAATAGATTTATGTAAATCAGTACTATTAAAAGATAGTTGATTTGATGTCAAGTTTGTTTTATTTTTTCTCATGTAGGCCTATTGTATTTATACATTTTGACCAATTCCTAATACTCTGAGGCTCAAACTGTCATGATATTGAATCAAGGGCCACGTGATACAAATCATTCACATGTCTGTTTATACAAACAAGACCACAATGGAAATAAGTGTGACTCTGTCAGTGAATGTGTTTTATTGTACTGTAACATAGGGTTTAAAAAACAAGGCCACACAGGCAAAGTTTGTCCTCCTACTCAGATTACAAAAATCGGACAGTGTGCAAGAATCCCAGAAGAAAAAGGATCAATATAATATTGCTATATAGAAATATTCTGTTACAAGTAAAAGTCCAGAATTAAAAATGTACTTCAGTAAAAGCACAACAATATTGGTAAAGGCTTAGGAGTAGTACATGTCTAATATTTGAAAATGAGATCACATTGATTTATCAATACAGATTGTGTTCAATAGCAACATACAAAGTAAATTGTATATCTATATAATATACTGTATACTTGGGAGTTCCTTGAAAGCCACTTCTTCATCTCTTGAGTCGAAGACAGCCACCAGCTCCTGCATCAAATAAAGTATTATGCAATTATGGGCCTCTGACCAATCATGAGACAATATGGTAAACAATAAGGTTTTTCATTTTAGCATTTTTTTTTTTAAATAGCAAATGTACAAGCTAGTAAAAATGGTGGCGTTTATGTGGAGGGTGTTCCAGTTACAAACAGCAAAAAAGCTCTTTAGCTGTAAGCATCAGACACTCGGTATGTCAAATTAATTTATAAACATCACAACAACAACCACGTGTAACAACAACCATGTATTTTGAAAGGAAATGCATGTGGTCTCCTGTAATGCAATCGCCATTCATTCAGTGTCTGGTGTACACAGCATTGTAGCTTTATTTAGTTTATTACGACATACCTCTGTTCTGCAACTTATGCTTCGATGATGATGTTCCGCGTCAATTATTCCATTAGATTGCGGTCGAACTGGAAGATATCTGCGTTGGTGAAATGTTCACTGCACACTCAAAGTGGTTCGAGTACAGCTGGGATTGCATCTGTACTTCATAGTTCTAAAAACAAAGCCAGCCAGTGGAATTTCGAGTCGGACGCTGCGCAGCAGTGCGCACGTTCGAAATCACTACTATTACGCTACTTACTTACTACCAGAGACTACTATACCACCACTACTGCTGTTACTATTACTACCGCTAAATATTAGCTATTATTATTACTTCTATCGCTTTCAACAACAAACACGAGAAACTTTCAGCTTCCTCCTGGGGGGCTGCCCCTAAGGGCAGCAAGGGCACAATCCATTTCTTGCGACCGACGCTGTCCTTGCGACCGACGCGCGGTCCTTGCGACCGACGTGGTCCGTCGCTACCCCCTGTCGGCCGGTCTTTGTCACGTCGGCCGGCCGGTATGTGTGTCCGTCGTTGCTGCCCCCTGTCGGCCGGTCTTTGTCACGTCGGCCGGCCGGTTTGATGGGTCGGTCGGTCGCTATTTGTGTCCGTCGCAATTTTTCAGGCCGGTCGGCCGCTCATTCAGGTCGGCCGGTCGGTGATTTGGTCTGTGTTCATATTTTTTTTTCCTGCTCTCGTTGGACTTAACTTTATAAGTCCAATGGAACACTTCTTTACCGTATGGCCGCTGTAGGGTAGCGGTCTGTTCTGACGCCTCTCAATTACTTTTTGCTGGGGACGCTGGTTCGAATCGCGCCACACAAAAGTTATTATATTTAAAAAAAATAGCCGTATGGAATGAATACATTATTTACAATACATTAGACAGACACACAGACAGACAGACAGACAGACAGACTGCCTGTCTGCCTGCCTGCCTAATGTATTGTAAATAATGTATTCATTCCATACGGCTATTTTTTTTAAATATAATAACTTTTGTGTGGCGCGCGATTCGAACCAGCGTCCCCAGCAAAAAGTAATTGAGAGGCGTCAGAATAGACCGCTACACTACAGCGGCCATACGTTAAAGAAGTGTTCCATTGGACTTATAAAGACAATAGCACCCAGCTGCAGTCTCGCAAGGGGAGGGACCGGAAGTGCTTTTTTTCCGGCTTTTTCAAGTTGCTCACTTTATCAAAGTCCTTTATCATAACTTACCTGTGATCCACTATAGTTTTGAGAGAATGTATTAAATCTGTATATTAGTTCCCTAAATAACACTCAATTTGAGGCCCATGCTATCGGACTTTCAATATATTTGGTATTTATTGTGACAAAACTTGATCTAAAAATAATTAAATATTTGAAATTCTTCCTTAGACTAGTTGCTATGTAATCCATGCACAATAATGGTTTAATCATTAATAAAGGTATGTTTTTTTCACTATTGGGAACGTCACACACAAATGATTTAGTGTCACACCGTAAAAATGTTAAATTGTGCATTTATATAGCGCCTTTATCGAAGGCGCTTTACAGAGATTGTGCATTACATGCACCCATTCACACATACATTCACACACCGATGGCAGCGCAAAACATGCAAGGCACCAACTAGCACATCAACAGCAATTAGGGGTTCTGTGTCTTGCTCAACGACACTTCGACAGTAACTCTGGGGGAGCCCGGGTTCGACATGCCAACCTTACGGTTAACATCCAGGCACTCTACCACTGAAATTTATGAAGAAATTAGGAATGAAATGTTTTAATCTTGAGTATGTACACATAAACATAATGTCCTGCACAATATTCAAAACGTTTTTGAAAATTAAATATTTTTTTGAGATTTTTTTGTGACACTGAGGACAGCCAGGCACACCATGTCAAGTCACCCACCCATATATGAATAAATATTAACACAATTTTGCCTTGACATTTAGTCTAAATTAACTTTAAGAGGATTTGATTTTTAAAATGATGGTATACAAATTAAATGCATCATGATTAAATAAATGACAATTTGAATTGAAAGTCAAAAAATACATTACAATGAAAATGAGTAAGGAGTAAGTGCAACAAGCTAACAAAAAAAAAGGAGAGAAATTACAGAGTAACCATTTGGGGTCCCTGGGGGTCCCCAGGGGTCCCCGAACCTTGAGACCCCCAAAGAAACCACCAGGGGGGCGACAGGATTCCAAAAAGCCCAGCCCCGTCCAAAACGGTAGAGAAATTAAAGAGTTATCATTTGGGGGTCCCTGGGTGTCCCCAGGGGTCCCCGAACCTCGAGACCCCCATAGACGCCCCCGGGGGGGCCACACGATTCAAATGAGACCACCCACGTTCAAAACGGTACAGAAATGACAGAGTTACCATTTGGGGGTCCCTGGGGGTCCCCAGGGGGCCCCGAACCTCGCAATAAGCGCTCCTCCAGGCTTTGATAGCGCAGGACGTTAGAGATACGGGAGGGGAGGTGCGTGCGTGGGTGCGGGGCTAAATGTGTCAAGTCAAGTGATTAGGTCTTTCATTATATATATTTTTTTCTGCTCTCGTTGGACTTATCTTTATAAGTCCAGTGGAACACTACTTTGTTAATTAATACTTTGTTAATTACTATTATTAATTTAACTCTAAATTATATTTGATTATTTCTGAAGATGATAGGCCTATACAGTATGTCCCAGAAAGAAAGTCACATGGCAGCAGAAATATGCTGTGTCATGTCAGTGTCATGGTCAGTATCATGTCAGTGTCATGGTCAGTGTCATGTCAGTATCATGGTCAATATCATGTCAGTGTCATGGTCAGTATCATGGTCAGTATCATGTCAGTGTCATGTCAGTATCATGGTCAATATGACTAAAATGTAATAAAAACTCATAATGTAATAATCAGCTCATACATTATAAAGACATTATTGCATTTTGAAGTTTTATTACAGTATGAGTCGCCTATGTGGAGGTTCTTAATGTAACACATTATTACATTATAGAAAAATCTATAAAGTTATGTGCTCGTCTTTTAATTACATTATGAGCTGATTATTACATTAGGTCAGATGTAGAGTTGCTGGCCGCCTCAGCTCCATATATGGAGATCTAGGTGATGATCCAGTCTTTTCAATGTATGGCTATCCAGGGTTTGATGAGGTCAGTGTCGGGATCTTATATCATATATGGAAACGGCCATATATGGTGGTGTGACGTGTCATGAGGCGTGACCATGGAGGCATGACACGAGGCGTGACATGACACACTTACTGACTGACTGACGGGAAATGCAGGTTTTCATAGTAAATTAAATGCATATGGTCGTGTGTCTGTGGTCTATGGTCTGGACATGGTGTGTGTGGGACAGGGGTACGGGGTTATAGCAACTTATTACATTACTTAAATGCCTTGATATCATTATGTCATATTCGACCATATAGGCCTAGCCTATTATTGCATATCATTTTATTATTGTTAGATTTGCATTTCTTCAAATATGCACACTTATACCACCAACTAATAAGCTTTCAATTAAACTATTACCTACAACAAACTACTTCAAACTTTTCCAAACCGAGCACGTAATTATGAATAAGCACAGATGGTACTATATACACCCGGCATTTAAGCGCGCACCAGCAAGTGCGTGTCGTGCACGCGCATTATATTTCGCGTGCGTGTATGTGCGCTTGTGCACGTGCAAGCCGGAAAAAAAAGCACTTCCGGTCCCTCCCCTTGCGAGACTGCAGCTGGGTGCTATTGTCTTTATAAGTCCAATGGAACACTTCTTTAACGTATGGCCGCTGTAGTGTAGCGGTCTATTCTGACGCCTGTTACGGATGTCGGGGCGCGGGTCTGCTATATGTCTGTTTGTCTGTGCGCGCGCCCTGTTTGTCGTCCCTGCAGATCCGTCCTGCGCAGCCAATGGTGGGGAGCGTTCCCTACGCTCCACCCTCGGCCGCCTACTCTCATCCTGAGCGTCCAACCAGCGCCTCCACCCTGTCTCGCCTGATGGCATAATGCCAAACCGAAGACAGCGTTCCGGGCCGCTGTCAGACTGTTTGTGTCTCTAGAGTAGGGAAGTGACAGCGCGCCCTCCGTGCAGGGAAGAGAGTTCATTCAACCTGTATTCTATATCCTAATCCTATACTTTAAGAAACCTCGTAAAGAGAGTGTTATCGAGTGCTATACTTATAGTTCTAAGTGCTTCTGTATAACTGTGAGTCATTCACGAGCAGGTAGTATTCAGGTAGTATTTTCTTATATTAGTATTTCACCATTGTCACCTTATAGCTCGTTAGGCAGGCACCTGCACCTGTACTTTTGTTTGATGGTAGGCATAAGAATAGAGTAGTCAGTTAGCGTTTTCTTTTGTGTGCCAGTCAGATAGTCAGTATTGGGAGGGGGTCTAGTATAGGGTGCAGTGTTAGGGTATTTTGTTTCTTTCTTTGCTTTATGGTCCTGCGTAGCCTGCTCACCCTGTTCACAAGTATTATACATGTATTCGTTCCACTCTGTATGCCACAGAAAAGTCGAGTAATAAAACAACTTTGGCTTATTCCATCTTGCCTTCTTCCTCATAACCAACCTAGACTCAGTGAGTCGTAACAACGCCTCTCAATTACTTTTTGCTGGGGACGCTGGTTCGAATCGCGCGCCACACAAAAGTTATTATATTTTTAAAAAATAGCCGTATGGAATGAATACATTATTTACAATACATTAGGCAGGCAGGCAGACAGGCAGTTTCTTGCCGGTCGCAAGAAATGGATTCTGCCCTCCCTCCCTAAGGGGCTGCCTCACTGTCTCCCAGTGCCGGTCTGTCTGCCGCGCAATGCACTGTGGGTATTGTAGGAAATGATATTACCGTGCCTCGGCTCATTACATGACTTGTTCTCCGCAGCGGTTTCATCAAATGTGAATATTTTTTTTGTTTTCATGAACGGATATCATACTAAAGCATGACAAAGGCCATGTAATAGTGGCGAAGTGGTCCTTTAACAGTTTGCAGAATTACTTGTTTACAAGAGGGTCCACGGTGGACTTATTCATGCTCCCCTGTGACGTCATGGCAGCCAAGTCTGTGGACTTGTAATGCTTGCTTTATTGATTGTCACTCTTTGATGAATTGAACAAGGTGGTCCACCTTGTTCAATTCATCAAAGAGTGACAATCAAACAATAAAAGTGACTGGTTATTAAATTAGCTCTCTTCTGTTTAAATGTACTAATATTAAAATGTATGGTGATATATACTATTATATTATTATTATTATTATTATACTATTATGGTGAAATTATATCAATGGAAAATAAACAGGCTAATACATACCAAAAAATATATATAGTATTTAATGCTTATGCTATGCTATTACTATCACATTGAGCATGAACCTTTATCTTTTTAACTATTTGACTTGTAATACCATTAACTGCATTATGAACTTGAGTAGAATATGAATTATAATTAAATAGACAGCCAATTAAAAGGGAGAATAAAATAAATATAGGTAGGCATTGCATATACAGTTTACGCAGTGTCTCCTCTACATTTCTAACTCAAAGGCACCCCGATGTGGCGAGAAATAATAACAATCCGGTCACACAAGCTTCATTTTTGAGTGGTGCAACCACTCCAATGTCCCTATGTCTGTCCCTATATTTATAGTAGGGGAGAGCCGTCATGGTTGTAACACTTTGCACGTTTCACTCTTTTACTCAGAGATCCGTTTATCTACATAATTATGTAATATTTTCAGGCAAGGGACCTACACATGCTACTGTGGCAGGATGGGCGTTAGCGTTCCCACGCTGTCACGGCCCGTCCTCCGCCCACTGATTAGGGCTTGATGAGTGTCCTGGCTGGCTTTATAAGGTGACGTGTCGGCCGTGTTTGTCAGCTGTCAGTCTCTCTCTGCCACACTGCTGGTGGGTTTCACGGCCAGGAGTTATTCCGCCGCATTGAGGTGATCATCCTTAACAAAGCTGTCCCGTCGGGTGACAGTGTGTTTGGTCCGCACTTCAGTGCAGGTATGTTTCTATACGTTGCTGTTACGATCGCCTGCACTTAATAGTTGACTGTGAACTTGACTGTGAGCACTTGTTGTTGTTTTAGCCTTGGAGCTACTCGCTCTGGCCTGTGTCTTGTTCGGCGTGTTGTGAACCAACACCACGCCACCTAGGTTGGTGTTCCTCCCTCTCCGCAGTATTTATATTCATTTGGTGTCTGTGATGCCATGGGGGTATAAACATGGGCTCTTGTTGTTTACAGTTGTATTATTTACCTGGCTACCGCTGCAGTGGGTACAACGACGGTGCACGTTGGCCTCATTAAAGCGGGTGAGTTTGCGTGTCTTTGCTGTTCCTGCCTCAGTGACTAGTAGTATAAGAGTAGTATTTTAATACAGCCGTTGTGCTTTCAGGGCCAGCACTACACCTGCTGCTTTGCTGAACCATTCTAACCATTCTACACACACTCGTACCGCAGTGGTGGCGAGGGCTCATCCCACGGCCACGAGTGGTCCGTTCTGCTGGTCGCTTGAATCTGTGCCCTGGTTGATAGTAGCCCATATCGGGCACCATTATCTATATTTCTCCTGTATTATATATCGTATTCCTCCTTATCCTTGCTGGTGTATGTATAGATACTTGGTGCTGTATTATATATTATATATATACCTCTAATCTGGATACGACTGGGCCCTAGGCCCACTATAGGCTGGCGAGAGTACTGTCATTATTATTATATCCTACCTTACCCTGTGAAGTGCTCACATTATATATCTATCCTTCTTGCAGGACCGGTGCCGGGGGCAGCTACGCTGGAGCAGTGTGCAGCTGTCCAGTGGTGGTGGTAAAGCCCTTTTTCTTGAGTTTGCTGTGTTGTGCTTTATTTTGAGTTGCTGTGTTACATATTGCCACCACCCTGGATAGGTGAGCCTGCCAGCTCCCCTCATTCCCCTGGTACTGGCTTGTAGGGGTGCGATAGTGATATATATATATGTATTTATGTATTATCTATATATAATATATATACATGCTCTATGCACTTCATAGCACTTAGACCTCCTGGGAGCTGTTGTTTATTGTTGAACTGTCTGCTTGCTATATGAAATACTTAACTGACTTGTTTTTATAACTTTTATATTGTTAAAACAATTAATTTAATAAAGACTTTTGTATATTTGTTACACACGTTTCTGCCTTGCCTATCTATTATACTGTATACTGAATCTGTGTTTGGGGAGTCATTACGTGCTCCGGGTGTTCAGTGTTGTATTTAGTAAATATCTCCTGGGGCGCAATTCCCCAGGTGGCGTAGTAGGCTACCTTAAGCAATACCACCTTTCCACACTACCATAAACCACTTCAAGTTTTTCAATTGATAAAACGGGTCGGGAGTTATTAAACCGAACGTGGACGGCTGGACGCTGTTCCAGTGTTACATTTGCTGCGCATATCGGATTCATTGTAACGGCATGCACGATAAATGTAACAAGCAATTGTATTTAATTGAAGCAACTCCTTAACCCTTGGCCTACAATTCACGGAAAAAACAGAATTAATCGAAAAATCGAAACCTCCCGTTAACGGAGAAAACGGAATGACAATCAATATCAGTTATCGCGGGGTCAAAAGAGCAAACATTCATATTTTTTCGCTAATATCACTAATGTTGGATGTAATTTATCAAAAAACGGCCGAAATCCGCGCTATCGTGCGCTATTGTGCATGCGCGCCGTCTCTATGTGCGTCGCTGTAAAAAATGTGATATTTTGCGATCTTTTGGGGTTGATTTGAGGTTAATTTGACTTAGTTATGAAAAATATAGCATTAGCTTAGCAATCCGGACCAGCCAAGCTATTGACTAGGGTCAAAATACTACAGGATGTTGTTGATCGTTGAACCGGAAGTGACTTAGGAAGATCCGTCTATTTTAGCCAAAATCAGCATAATGGTGCTTTCCCGCCATCTGGTGGCGATTCGAGAGAATACATTTGCAATGAATGAAAAAAAAGAAAACATCTCTTCAATCCACCAGATCTTTCTTGTATGTTAAAACGATGAATTAAAAATATGCCAATTTGTTACCCAAACAAAAAAATTGGGACTGGTAGTCCAAGGGTTAAAATGGTTTTCATACCATGGATGTGATAAGAAAATGTATCAAACATAAGGGAATTATTAAATAGTACCGGGTGTACCAGTTTGGGTGTTTGAGTCAGTTCAATGGGAAAATACATTGATTACACAACAAAGATACAATGTTTAATTGATTGAGTTGTACAATGTTATACAACCCTAAACGAATTTATAATACACTCTGTAATGAAAGACAGCTGACTGAACATAATATTGGTCAATATGTCAAATATGTAAATATGACATTGTGTGTTACAATTGACCCACTTTTGCAAGTTGTTCTTTGGCGTTGCTTACAGACCAGAATTAACGTGAATTGCGTCTAAACACGATGCAAACTAATGAAGCACATAAGCATGAAGACATCCATGTGGATTTTTACTCCCAAACATCAAAGAAAGAAATTGTAGCCCAAAGATACTCCAGGTGTAAAATTTTACGCCTTTTGAGAAAAGCCATAATTCCCAGTAGAATGAAGGTAAACACTTCAAACTTCCTGGGCACGTAGAGCACGTTGCTGTACACATACTGACGTCATGATGGCGTTGACCAATCAAGAGATAACGTGTATGTTACAACTGTAGGAGCCATGAATTGGTTTATTATGTTTGGTCCATGAAATGAGTGGGCTGTCACTGGTGATTAACGTGGATGATTGACGGGCATAGGGGCGAACCCGATTCATTCAATACCTCACCTAGTTCACCTGCTTCACACACAGTGAGAGAGAGGGGGTGTGTGGGCAGCCACACTTTTGTTGACCGCTTTATACTGCTTATTTTGCTTTCTTTTATTTACTTTGATTACGTTTGATTGCTGTGGCTACTTTGCTTTATGTTTGAGCACCCTTTGAGTTATGCACCTTGCTTCAATAAAACACCTTAAACGCATTGTTTTGGACCCACAACGCGGAGCGCGTCTGACAACCTGGCCCATCCCATCGCCTCTCAGCGACTTATGTATACATTCATCCACTGTAGTCGCTCTATAACAACCTCTCTCCTACCAACATGGCGGCACTGTTGCACCACTCACTTCAGACTGGTCTAATTTTAAACTTAAAAACGAGACACCAGATATTGGTCCAAAGTTCACGTGTAGGAAGTTTTGTGTATTTTGATCAAAGATCCCATGGAAGGGGATACATTTTAACTGTTTTTTATACAATTCAAAATGGTGGGAGAACTAAATGTCAGAGGTCAAAAAGGCATGAGGAGACGCATGTGTGTATAAAAGTATTACTTCCGACGGTCAATCGCCTGTTCAAAGTTTGCATTTTCAATTGACTGCTATAGCGCCAGGGCGGCGGTGGCTCAGGGGTAGAGTTCCTGGATGGTATCCGTAAGGTTGCCAGTTCGAACCCGGGCTCCCCCAGAGTTACTGTCGAAGTGTCCTGAGGCCCTCATTTATCAATTGAGTGTAAAATCTGCCACAGATTCGAGTGCAGGTTTCGTAGTACACCCACGTCGCCACGGCATTTATAAAGTGATCGCAAACAGCTGATCCTTCCTTAATTTAGTTCTCACGTTAATAAATGTGGCGGCTGAAATCAATCTGGGCACGCCCTATAAAATCAAGCCGCGCCCTCGGTTTTGCAGCAATGGCCGAACGGAAGACGGCAAAGAAACGGAACTATTCCGAGACGGAGATCGATGTCCTCACCACTGAGGTAGAATCTAATAAAAAGGTTTTATTCGCCGGGGCCAACAGTGGGGTCGGCAATGACATTAAAACACGCGCATGGACTCGCATCACCAGCCGGGTGAACAGCGTCTCCGAAGTTGAGCGAACAAGAGCAGAGGTTTGTTTGACATGCTTGAATATACTTTAATATAGATTTGAATAATAAATATATATGTGATTGCCTAGCTTTGGAAAAG
Source organism: Protomyctophum parallelum (assembly GCF_964188405.1). Classification (NCBI taxonomy): domain Eukaryota; kingdom Metazoa; phylum Chordata; class Actinopteri; order Myctophiformes; family Myctophidae; genus Protomyctophum; species Protomyctophum parallelum. Next base: position 3,624,619 of record NC_139716.1, on the reverse strand, counting down.
CGCTAATTTATACCATTCATTAGGTCAAGAAGAAGTGGTCAGACATAAAGATGTTGACGAAAAAAAAAGCGTCTCAGCTCCGCCAGGCTCAGCTGCTGACTGGTGGTGGTCAGGTATGTTATATGGTATTGTTTGTTTACTTGAGACAAAATTAACGTGTTGATTAAATGTAATTGCTTAAACATCGGGAGCTTATTTATTTCCATTGTGATCCTCTGACCAGAATGATCCAAATATCACAGACCTCACAGAGGTGGAAAAAAGGATCATTGCCATTATTGGCTCTGAGGCAATGGACGGACTGGAGGTGCCCGGTGGCGACACTGCCGTGTCAGATGAACGTAAGTAAACTAAACTAAACTAGGTAGCCTGCCTATATCACATACCAGTAACCAAAACCATCATTGGACCATATAGGAAATGAGTACAATATTCACACATTCAAATACGGGTTGAAATATTTATTCATTAGGCCTATCTATTGTTATTTCAGAGATGGCTAGCTGCAGCGGTGAGCCACGAGCTCACAGCAGCGGTGCGGGAGGGGGGGCGCACGGTGGCAGAGTGCGTCTATCCTCCCCAGCGCAGCACAACCCTCCAGAGCCAGCCAGCAGTGCGGGAGGGGGGGCTCGCGGTGAGAGCGCGCGCCCACGCCAGGCTCAGGAACGAGCCCTTGTTCTGAACGACGCGGTCCTGGCCGGGCAGCGAGACATTGTCCAGGCCTTGAGGGACATCAATACATCAATCAATCATCTCACAGCGAGTGTAGATGCAGTCGGCAGGCAACTGCAGAATAAATAAAACATTTTTTTGGAGTTAACATTGTGCAAAGTATTTATTAAACGAGGGTCTTTTTTTGCTATATGCCTTGATTTTACATCAAGCTTTATAGGTGCCCATATTTCAATTCGTTGCCTTTGCTGTTATATGCCAATGTTTTTAAACCCTCTTTGAATGAAGTGAGAAAAAAGTGAAGTGCATTTTAACATGTGTAACGTATCTGGGCCAATTCCAAACTGTATACTTTACTTACTTTTTTAGAACCGCCTTATGAGGTCCTCTCTTCTCTGTCTAGCCCTCGGGTAGGGGTTTTCCGGTGGGGGTTCAATGGGCATCGGCTCATCTGGTGGGAGCTGAAGAAGGTTTTCCTCCAGGGGCACGCCATTGGCCAGGGCAATATTATGCAACACCGCACATGCCAATATTATATTGCATGCCTTCACTGGCTTGTACAATAGCGTGCCCCCAGTGCTGCTCAAGCACATCCACCTGCCTTTGATACAAACGAATGCATGCATGAAACGTAAATATACAAATAATAAATTATGTCAGAAAATAAAGAGCTAGGCTACTACACATGTGACCAAAAGCATCTCACCCTTTAACAGTCCAATGCAGCGCTCTACTGTACCACGCGTTTTAATGTGCGCTGCTTGGAACCTGCGCTCCTGGTCAGTAGCTGGATCTTGCAATGGCGTGACTAAATAGTCAGCCATTGCATAGCCTTTGTCACCTAGAACACAAGTCCCACCGAAAATTTAGTAAATGTAATACATTACAATACATTCGATATTTAACACAGCCTATACTCACCCACGAGGTAGCTCCTGCCGCCTAATGCACCAGCCTCAAGTTGCATCCCGATATTTCCGTTGCGGAAAATAAATGAGTCATGAGACCCCCCTGGCCACCGGGCTACCACGTTGAGAAGGGATAGGTTGGCATCACAGATCACCTGCACGTTGATGGAATGGTAGTTTTTGCGATTGATGTATGAATAATCATTATCCGAGGGTGGTTTAATACGCACATGAGTACAATCAATCGCGCCAACCACATTCGGAAGACCAGCAATCTCATAAAAATCTCTCTTAATCACGGTTTGCTGGTCGTCAACGAATGGGAACCGAATGTACTCCTCAGTGAGGGATTTAATAGCCTCCAACACTGAGGGCATCATTCGGCTGATGGAGGGCTTTGAGATGCCAGACCTATCCCCGATCTCACGTTGGAAAGTCCCGGTGGCCAGACACCCCAAGGTCGACAGCACCTGGACGTGGACAGGTATGGTGCGTGAGCGCCTGGTTCGCCTCCTCAACAGGGGATCAAGCCGGTTTACTAGCTCAATAAGCACCTGTCTTGGGAGACGGAATCTACTTATGAGCCAGCCGTCATCCTCTGCCAGGAGGTCCGCCCGGTCTCTGAAGACCCGTTGGGCCCTGAGTCGTTCACCGGGCTCGGGCTCATCCACCTCCTCCTCCTCTTCTGCTGCTGCTGCTGCGTTGACGTCCTCTAAAAGAGCTAGGCATGCCATTGTTGAGATCAGATGACTGGCAAGGCTCATTTAAATAGGTGCGTGAATCTACATTCATGTTTGTAATTGGTCGTTTCTAATGCTTGTGATTATTGTCACCTGGCTGATGCGGGGGTGCATGGCTTTAGGCCTACAACACGCTAGATATGTCTTTTTTATTTTCTATTACTTAGATTATTATTATTTAGATTATTATTATTATTATAATTATTTAGATTATTATTTTGATTATTATTATTATTATTATTACGATTATTATTATTATTATTTAGATTATTATTATTGTAACCCATGATTAATCTATTCTATACTGATTCAAACGTGGAAATGAGACACGGAGACAGGAATTCCATTCAACTTTTTTTTAATAGTTCTTATCCTTATTATTTCTACATTTGTCTATGTTTATAAGCGTGTCAGCAGTTCAGACAAGGCTGCTCCGCTTGTGTAAGACAGAAAAAAAGCCAAGGACAAAGCGTACGCCAGCTCCCGACCAGACGTGACTATTTGTCCTACTCAAGTTCAATTTCAAGCTTTGCCGGAAATGTTAAATGCCGAAAATGTCGGTAATTTCGGCGTGCGCCCATATTTTGGCGTACGCACGGTTGATAAATGAGGGCCTGAAACCCTAATTGCTCCCGATGTGCTAGTTGGTGCCTTGCATGGTTTCCGCTGCCATCGGTGTATGAATGGGTGTGTGAATGGGTGAATGTGATGCACAATCTCTGTAAAGCGCCTTGGATAAAGGCGCAATATAAATGCACCATTTACCATATATATATGATATATGATAGTTGATATATGACCAGGGATGTGCAGAGAGTTAGAGAGGCAGGGGCTGAAATCCCATATATAAGTGGGCACTTTTGGACAAAAATAGCAGATCTACAAGCACACAGAGCTAGATCTGCTTTTTTTGGGGCACAAACCAGCACTCTTGGATAAAGACATGGATTTGTTAAGACATGGATTTCGAAACAAATTTGTTCAACGCAAAATGCTGTGTTCCAAGTTCAGCAATTCTCCTAAATGCTGCCTTCTGGCACGGCATGGGAAGGAGGGGCATGTGCATTTCTTCCACCATAGTAAACGCTGCATTCCTGGTCTGGAGAGGGCAGTTCTTTTACAGTGGGGTAAAAGGGCAGGGGCTGACGCCCCCTTTGATGTCTATGTGTGCACGTCCCTGCCCATGACCATTCCGTCCTCACTGTTTATTGGCATGAAAATGGCCCTCTAGCATATTACCACGTTTTGCGAAAACCGACTGCACGGTTGGTTAGGGTTAGAGTTAGGGTTAACATTCACTTGCGTGATCAATCAAATCATCACAAATGCCATTACGGCCAATCACTGTTGGCGTCAGTTTTCTGCCCTTACTTTCTAATCCTCAATATGTACATCAGCCAATCAAACCATTGCGATGGGGCGATCAGCCAATCCAATCATTGCGTTTGTGTTCACACAAACAGCCAAAGCTGGGCCTAGGAGGGGCTAGCTTTGCCCCTCAAAAAAAAAAATCCAACATCATCAATAAACAACATCATTACAGGAAAATAATGAATGAATTAATTTTATTTGTATAGCACCTTTCCAAACATTATAGATACACAGTGCTTTACAGACAGGTTATAAAACAGCAGTGTTGGGGAAGTTACTTTTAAAAGTAAGGAATTATAGTTATCGTTACTTATCTAAAAAAGTAATTTGTTACTTTACATTAAATTATGAAAGTAACTACTTTACTTTACTTTACTTTAAAAAATAATAATATAAAAAACAATTTAAAAGGTTTTTTGTGATTAATTAATCTCAATTAATCGCATATCAATAATTAATCTCAATTAATCGCATATCAATATGCCTATTTGACCTGATCATCAGTGAGCTTTTTTTCGAATGGATTTGGATACGATTGAATCAATGAATAGTGACTACATAAGCATAGGCAATTAAAAAAGTAGTAATAATAATAGTGATATTATTATTTATATAATGCTTCTCTGAGTACTTAAAGACGCTTTTCAAGGGGAACATGAGAAAACAAATAAAAACTACTTTATTAGAGAAAAACTAAGACTTTGGAATAAAATAAATGAAAGTGGAATGAGATAGCTGGGGAAAGAAATATTCTAGAGGTGTGTTTGAACTTATAGGTGGTGGCTGGCATGTCTTGTGAGTTTTGGGAAGTGCATAGTTTTGACAGGTCTGCCTGCTGTGGACAGTGAAACCCTGACCATTAAACACGGGCAGACGCAACGATACAGTCTATCATTCATTGTGAAGCCAGCAACATGTTGATGCAAACAGACGTGTACAGTAGCTGCTCGGAGTGCTCCAAATGATATTCCCATTCGTCTGTGTCTGCCCGTGTAAACGCAGCATCGAGTGTGAGGGTTGGGGAACGGATGGACCATAGTGTTATTAAGGAGGACTCCTTGGCTTCTAACGATATGGACCAGAGTTAAACTAATGTTACACACTATAGGGGAAAGGAAGGGGGTGATCACCTGTTCAAGGGAGAAGTGATCATTTCCTCTCCCATGATCAGGGTGATAATCCACTCAAATCATTGTATCCCATGGGCCTGCTGAGAGGTGGATTTTCAGGCCTGTGTTAAAAGATGTCAGTGATATGCAATTTTTGAGGGAAGGGGTGAGGCCATTCCATGTCTGGGTGGCCGTGCTGTACAAGGAGAATTTACCCATATTTGTTTTGAAATATAGGAGCAGTATAATTAATAATCCATAATATTGTCCTCGTCTATCAACCCCTTAATTTGATCCTCCCAATGAGCTCATTTATAGTGGAAACCTTCTTTTTTACACAATGTTGCATTCACATGATGTGAATGCAACATTGTGTCTTAGCAAGTGACCTGAGTTATTACAATTTTGTCACAACGTTTACAGAGGACATCATCTATTTATTCTGAATGTTTTTCTTTTGTCCTGTGAGAACTGTGCATGGATAAACTGGTGTGTTTTCAGTGCCCAGGACATTTGAAACTTGTATTACAATGTTTACATTGGAAAGGTTTCTCTTAAGTGTGGACACTTGCTGTGTGATCTCTTCAGGGAACGTGACAATCTGAAACTCTTGTTACAATATTTACATTGGAAAGGATTTTCTCCAGTGTGGACATACTGGTGTGATTTCAGGAAACCTGAGTCACTGAAACTCTTTACAATGTTTACATTAGAAAGGATTTTCTCCAGTGTGGACATACTGGTGTGATTTCAGGAAACCTGAGTCACTGAAACTCTTTACAATGTTTACATTAGAAAGGTTTTTCTCCAGTGTGGAAACGCTGGTGCCTCCTAAGGTTACCTGAAACACTGAAACTCTTGTTACAATGTTTACATTGGAAAGGTTTTTCTCCAGTGTGGACACTCTGGTGTGTCTTCAGGTGACCTGACCTACTGAAACTCTTGTTACAATGTTTACATTGGAAAGGTTTTTCTCCAGTGTGGACACGCTGATGTGTATTCAGAGAACCTGAGTCACTGAAACTCTTGTTACAATGTTTACATTGGAAAGGTTTTTTTCCAGTGTGGATACGCTGGTGTGTCTTCAGGGAACCTGCCTCACTGAAACTCTTGTTACAATGTTTACATTGGAAAGGTTTTTCTCCAGTGTGGACACGAAGGTGTGTCTTCAGGTTACCAGACAAACTGAAACTCTTGTTACAATGTTTACATTGGAAAGGTTTTTCTCCAGTGTGGACACTCTGTTGTGTCTTCAGTTGACCTGAGTCCCTGAAACTCTTGTTACAATGTTTACATTGGAAAGGTTTTTCTCCAGTGTGGACACGAAGGTGTGTCTTCAGGTTACCAGACAAACTGAAACTCTTGTTACAATGTTTACATTGGAAAGGTTTTTCTCCAGTGTGGACACTCTGTTGTGTCTTCAGTTGACCTGAGTCCCTGAAACTCTTGTTACAATGTTTACATTGGAAAGGTTTTTCTCCAGTGTGAACACTCTGGTGCCTCTTCACGTGATCTGACTTACTGAAACACTTGTTACAAAGTTTACATTGTAAAGGATTTTCTCCATTGTGGACACGCTGGTGCTTCTTCAGGGAACCTGCGTCCCTGAAACTCTTGTTACGCCGTTCGTCATCATCGACTTCACTGGTCTCCTCCCAATCATCACTGTTTTCAGTGACTTCAGTGTCAGATTCAAGTTCAACTTCAACTTCAGAGCAGTGGGAAGAGATGTCTTCTTCATCATAATCATTATCATCATTTTCTTCTTCACCTTTCACTGCTTCAACGTCTTCAGCTTCCTGTTCAATAGAAACGTCTTCAGCTTCCTGTTTAATATAAATGTCTTCAGCTTCCTGTTTAATAGAAACGTCCCTGGCTGAGTCTGGAGAGTTCATCTTCACCTGGGAGTGATGCATCATGGGTATTGTAGTTCTTATGAGTCTAGAGTTGAGATGAGATGAGATTCAATGTATTGTCAATGCAAACATGTCAGTAAGTGATACATTAATAAGTACAGTAAGTAAATGCAGATATGAGCAGTAGTCATTAAATATAATAAATAAGATAGGATATAGAAGTAGGAGGGGAAATGAAGAATAAACATTGTCCATATTGCACATAGTACATATTCATCTTCACCTGCAGTCTGGATTCCACACACCGCTCTGAAATCAAGTGAATAAGGATGGACTTTAATAACTGGAGACCTAGTGGTGTTAACACAACTCTCCAACATTAGGATTCATGCATTAAGGAAGAAAGATATCTATTATTTTATTTATTTATTTTTTTGCCCATGTTAAAAAGGCGTTAAACATGTTGTTGGCAGTCCAGGATCATAAAAAAGAAGTTGGCAGTCATTGGCAGTCATTGAGTTTTAACTGACCTCCGTGAAGCTGGCACCCCAAATGATGAACACATGAATAGAGCGCCTAAGTCCTGACGTCACTCGCTCATCCCCTGGTTTTTCTCTATGGTGAATAACATGGGGTCATCTTCAAATTGTCTCGTATAAGCATTATGGTCCAAAAATAAGCAGTCCCTCATATTTGATACAGTCTGTTTCTAGCACAAAATGTAAATAATGCTCACTAGTGCTCTATAACTAGTGAGAATATGGGCCGATTCATACTCCTATTTTAGAGCCGAAAAAAAGTCGGTTCGGCTCTGTAGAGCCTACAATGTGACGTAATTTGAGGTTCGGGGGGGGGGGGGGCGGGTACCGTCCTAAAGTCGGCTCTTGGGTGCTACTGCAAATTTCGAAAGAGCCGAAACAGCGGTAAAATAGGAGTATGAATCGGCCCTAAGCGTGCAGTTTCACTGCAATTGGACACTGTGTTAATGATCGCAGCATTTTGTACAAAACAGGCCACTCCTGAAAACTTTGGAAGCCAATCTTAGCCAAACACGAATTCACGATACACTATGAGAAATAAAACAGACCCGTCTTGGTCACATGACTATAGAGATAATGTGTAACAATTTGCATGATATTTGTGTTTTACATAAGTCTGCCTCCTGGTGGCGTTATAAAGAGCAGATGTGAAAAATGCAGGTCAAAGGTTTTTCCTTGGCCTCTAGAGTGTGCATACAAAGCTTTACACAAATCGGTGCAGTTATAGATAAAAATATGATATAGCTATAGCGCCACCATGAGGCTGATGTGAAGATTTTCAAATGGTTTCTTCCTCCACCTAATGGGAATGTGCATGCAACATTTCCCTCAAATTGCACTCTGCGTTCATGATTTGAGGCATTTTGTTCATAACGAACCAATCCTGCAAACTTTGGAAGGCAATCTTAGCCAATGGGGACTGAATATGTGGAAGCGGACAGGTCCGTGTTGATCACATGACTATGGAGATAGTGTATACTGCCTTGCGTGATGTATGGATAAAATGTCCACGAGTAATGTAAAGAAATGTGTTTGGAAAGGTCGGCCTTATGGTGGCACTACAACAGGCCGTTGTGGAAGATTTGGCATCGGTGCCGGAGATTAGCTGTACACGGACGGACGGACAGACAGGCGCACGTACGCACACACACAATGTGCAAAACATACTCTCCACAGGCCTTTGGCCTGGTGGAGACAAACATGCCGTCATTCCTTATTAATTTGTGCTAATTTGAGTCGTAAATTTCATAATTATTGCTGGTATCAATTTTGAGATATTTTAAGTTAGGCTATGTTAGTATGTTTCCTACTCTCTACGTATATCGCCCTGTTCTAGTTAGGTGTACTGCCGCATGATGACTAGTACAGGAAGTGCCTTCAAAATAAAGGCTATAGAGTGCCAGAGTTGTCTGATCGCTTTTACTTTGAAAGCCATGAAACAGGAAACACTTGCCTAAAAAAGTTGACTTTACAAAGGGACCTCACATCCCCGATCATCTTAATATATTGTTTTACGCTCCAAAAAGCATTCATATTTTGCGGGAGAGACGGATGATGAGCAGAAATGAAGCGCCAGCATATCGATCCATTCATCACCACGGAAAGCGCCCTGGATTAGGAGATACGAGTCATTCTTTCCGCCGCGCTAACATGGGAGTCAATGACAAGCTAATAGTTGCACTATATAGCATACGGCAAGCGAAAAGCGAAATGCCAAAAAAATAAATAGGTAAAATTCTGAATATTCTTATCTCGCCCCGCGTCGCTGGGACGTCGCTAGGACGTCCTCACACGTCAATAGTACTACTAATATTTCGGGATCCTTATGACGTTCTCAGACGTCCTATGTATAGAATCTGTCATGCCAACACATGACATAGCAATTTATATAAGAATTACCAAATAGCACAATTGTTGGTTTCAACGGCACAAATTAGAGAACAAAAAATCACACCAGTGTGAACCGAGTGGTGCAACTCCCGTCTATTGGTTCTCTGTATCGTTCCAATTTGTATCGTTCAAATTTCTTCTCTGTATCGTTCCAATTTCTTCTCTGTATCGTTCCAATTTCTTCTCTGTATCGTTCCAATTTCTTCTCTGTATCATTTGCGTCCAGCAGGTGGCAGCCATGTCACATACTTCTCTCGTTCCAATTTCACACATGCGCACACCACTCATGCTCATGGTTACAGGTACATACACAGGTACACGGACATTGCAAGCTGGATGTAGGAGTGGTTGCACCACTCAAAAAACACGAAAGAATAATATTGTTAAATTTGGACCTAAAGATGGGGGTGCAAGGCTCAGCAAACATGTAACTTAAAATATCTCAATGATACCAGCACAAATGATACAATTCATGTCACAAATGCAGCACTAAAGAATGACACCATTTTCATTCATGTTTATCATATGGGGTGCAACTTAACGGAGGCATTTAACTGCATGATTATTTCCTTTCTTCCCCGTAAATCTGTACGTCTTTAAATGTTCTGATTAATAAAAAAAGTCTTAGTGCTTTTCTAAAATGTATCCTCGTAGCACACAATTGGCAGGTGGTGTGATTAATTACCCAGCACCTATCGCAATGCACCTGACCTGCCCCAAACATTTGGGCTTCTCTGGTCAATTGGTGATGACGTTTGTGATGATCGGAGGAAATTTTGATTAATTTACTCCAGCTGTCATTCCTGGAGATATACACGTTTTGTGCCAGAACTTTCACATGGATGTGAAACTAGAGGACAATATCTCACTCCACGTCTTTGGAATTATTGAATGGGTGAGTGCAAACGGAGCATTTATCACATGCCGCCGTTCTGCCGCTGCAACCCTCAAGTCAAGGACACTGTTCAATGGCTCGGTTATGTTGAATACTGTACCAAATGTATGTAACAACAGATTCCCATTCTAGGGCTAGCAGAATCCTACCTACCCTACTGACTGTCATAACTCTCTATAGTCTCCACCCTCTCCCCCCCTTTCTCCCCCCCCCCCCCTCTCTATCTCTCTCACTCTCTCTCCCCCTCTCTCTCTCTCTCTCTCTCTCACACACACACACACACACACACACACACACACACACACACACACACACACACACACACACACACACACACACACACACACACACACACACACACACACACACTCTCTAGTCTCCACCCTCCCCCCATCTCTCTCTCACACTCTCCACCCTCCCTCCTCTCTCTCCCCCCCATCTCTCTCCCCCTCCCCCCCTCTCTCTCTCACACACTCTCTCTCCACCCTCCCCCCCTCACTCTCTCTCCACCCCCCCCCCTCTCTCTCTCTCTCTCTCTCTCTCTCACATGTTATGGTTACAATATTAGTGGCATCAACCAGATGCAATAGCATAAACACTATAGGCTATAAAGTTCTCAAACTCTGCCCGAACCCGACCAGGCCCGACCAAGCCCGACCCGACCCGACGTTTTAGGGCCGGGCCGGGCCCAAAAAATATGCTAATTAGTCGGGCCGGGCCGAGCCTCGGGCTCTGTGATTTTCCGCAATTTTATTCTTTTTTTTTTTTTTTTTTTTAAGTGTTATTATAATGAAAATAGCAATTCTGTTATTTGTGTAATGTGATTGTGTATACGTGTATGTATTTATTATGAAGAGGGCTGCGCTATAGGGGATTCACTTGTGACAGGAGGAGGACTGGAGACGGGGGACGCATCGCACTGGCATTTCAGACTCGGAGGCCTCGTACACACATGTCAAACCATGTGACTTCCATTGGAAAAGCATTGAGAATGAGGCGGCCATGAAACAGACATAACAGATCATGTCAGTCCAGCATGTGTGTACGAGGCCAGAGCAGCATTGCAGCCTGCCCTGCGCGCAGGCAGTAGAGAACAGTGGACGGTGAGAGACTTGCTTGCTACCGCTGGTTTCCCTCTGGTTTGCGCACCAAAGGAGCTACTAACCACCAGTTAACTTGCCAAGTTGCCATATGCTTAAATATTTTATAAAATCAATCGGATTATCACAGCTGAAGAAGCGTCAGGTTTTCGTCATGTTGCACCGAGTCTCGTTAACCCAGCTGGCTGCGATGAATAAAACCTAATTATTAATCAACGTTACCAAACGATCCAGTGATATATAACTTAGCTACACGTAAAGCAACTTCACTTCAGAGGAAACTAAGGGAGGGAGCTGCAGCTGCTATTCGTGTTTACTCACCAGTCACCACCACCACTGTATGGAATCCATTAGAATGATTGGAAATGGAAGTTATGGAACATTAATAGCCTATTCTAACGTGAGTTACATACATCCTTTATTTCGATAAATCCGTTGATCTCCGTTCTCACTTTCACACTGAAACACGGCACCGCTGCATGCGCTGCTATTTAGTGCTGCTTTTTTTTCTCTCTCTTTTTTACCTGTCGGGCTTTTGACGGGCTTCGGGCTTAACATTATGGCAATTTTTAGGGTAGGGCCGAGCCTCGGGCCCACCCAGTTAGGGTAGGGTCGGGCCGGGCCATAATTTTTGGGCCCGTTGAGAACTTTAATAGGCTATATGATTATTGCTGCTGCTTAGTTCTAGACCAGACTATAGACATACTCGTCATGTTCCATGTTAAAAGATTCAAGAGTCAATAATATAAAATACAACTGTAGTAAAAACACAAGGTGGTGAATCAGTTCATCTTTTTACCTGTAGCTGTGTTTCTTTCAGTGGTTGAGCTGCTAACAAACACACGTCCCCCTCCTGCTTAACGACCACACTGTTTTCAAACCACACCTTTTAGTTTTCTCTGCATATCAAAGTGTCAATAGTCAGACGCCATAATGTTGTTTTGACAAACTTCTTCTTATTGTTGTTCTGTCTGTGGATTGTAGCAGCAGCTCCCGAAACAATAAGAGAACACACTGGGTTTTGCACATGTGCAGTAGCGCTGCTGGAGCGTATGCTGTGCAGACTGTGCACTAAATATAAACGGTCACTAGAGGGAGCCATGGTACAGTGTAATACAGTGGGTAGGAGCTATGGAGCACTGAAAACTCTCCAATTAATTTCCCCCTGAATTTTCCCAATCAATAATTTAAGCCTAGAATCAATCCATCCAGGATCCTGGTGATTCATGACCATAAAACCTTTGTTTCTGTATTTAGTAAATATCTTTTGTTTAGCGTTTTAATTTTAATTTATTCACAGAATCAAAGGTTTTATGGTCATGGGTCACCAGGATCCTGGATGGCTTGATTCTAGGCTTTAATATGAAATGCACAGGCTCACCGGCTTAGCTTAGCTGCTGCCACGTGCCTGCTGGCAATATGCACATTTCCAAGCAAGTTGGAGCAAGGACACACTAGGCCTACTAATTGTGGATTATAGTTTTGCTGGTCAATTTGAGACAAAGGTTAATAAAACAATCGAGGAGGAGTCTAAATACTTCCTTAATGTCAACGAAGTCCACACCCGCAACATCAGAGGGAGTTCAACAAACCATGTGCAACCCAGATTCGGCACAAATAAGGGACTACATTCATTTCGCTCCTAGGCCACCAAAATGTGGAACGCCCTAAACAGTCATTAAGACATGCAAATCCCTGACTCCTTCAAAACCGCTCTCAAAGGGCACCTACGGACAGCTGCCATTCTAAACTGGCCCCCATAAACTCTGAATCCCCCCCACCACCCACCCCTTTCCCCCCTCACTGTATGTTTATTTTCCCTTTTTACCTCTTTATGATGAATTCCTGTTCTGTTCTTGGCTATATAGAAGTGTATATTTGTACGTCTCTAAATGTTTTGATGAATTAACAAGGTGCAGGTCCACCTTTTTCAATTCATCTCTTGTAAACAAGTGTAATGCTTCACTCAGTTTTTGTATTGAGTTGTGCTTAAAATGTACTGTAATTCTGCAAACTGTGAAATAATACTTCAATCAATCAATGATCTCTCTCTCTCTCTCTGTGTAGTATAGAGAGGCGCGAGGGGGGGGGGTCTATACATTGCATATAGTTATGTATATATATATATATATATATATATTAGGGCCGGGACTTTAATGCGTTAATTGAGATTAATTAACTACAGAAAAATTTACGCATTTAATCGCACCTTTTTTTCACCGCAGAACGTTTCTCACTGGGCGTGTTTCTAGTACTGAATTGGCTGCGGCACGCCTACTCTACACTCTGCTCCATAGAGCGAGGCTAGCAGCAGCAGTACACTCTACACTACAGGCTACAGCTCCGTCAGAAAGCCCAATTCATGTTATCTGAAATACATCATGTCACAGTTTGACACAGTCAAAACACAGCAAAATGACAGTGAGGTGCATCTGCTCAATATAAAATCCTTCCACACAGACAGGCGAAGCACACACACTGCACGACACACATTTTAGATCTTTTGGGCAGAGTCCTGAATACAGTACTAGATGTACATAGTGTAGGCTACTGAATGCAGTACTGAATACAGTAGTACTAGATGTAGTGTAGGCTACTGAATACAGTAGTACTAGATCTAGGTCACATTCATACCAGAGAGCTTTGCTGCGATTAAAACGAATCCTGCTGCGCATTTTCAGAAAGTGCACTTCGTTTGGCAGGTGTGAAGGCTCATTCCAATCCTAATGCGCAGCAAATAACCGCATTTTACTCTGCCCAAAAACGGGGGTTTCGCTTCGCTTCAAATCGCACTTGACTAGGATTCGGTGCAGGTGTGAATGCAACCCGCAGCAAATAAAAGGAAGTGAACCAAACAGAAACAATGTCGCGGTCGGCGGATGACATACAGGAGAGCTGCAGAAAATGTCCCGTGGACAGACGTGGTCGGCTGAGGAGACCGGAGCCCTCATCAAAATATGGTCTGACGAACACCTAAATGAAATGTTAAAAGAAACTCATAAATACGCCGCAGTGTATACTATATTTAGTGAGAAATTGCAGGCATTGATTGCATGGTTAACAGCGCACTGTTTCCCAATGTCGGATTAAAGTCAAAAGTCTACGCACGCAATATTTATATATTATAAATTGTGGCGGTGCGGGAGATATCGAAGAAAAGTTTCAGTGGTATGACGCCCTGGATGCCATACTGGGCGACAGGCCAACTACCAGCCCCAAGCACGTTGAAGAGTCCTATGAAGATGAGGTGGCCCTGAGGAACCGCGCACGGAAGGAGGGATGTGATTCTGCAGAAGCTCATGAGGATCACGGTTCCGTGGATGTCGTGGACTCGGAGAGAAGTGGTAGGTTTGATTGTGTGTATCTGTCCGTGCGTAATTTGCGTAAACATGGAGCTGTGTGTGATTCTGAGTGGGGACTTTCTTCATCTCTGTTTAACACTATAAAGTCTGAAAAATATTCACTACTACTCAGTCTGACTATTCCGGCCCAATCGACCGCTCTCCCCCTTTCTCCCCCGCACCACTCGTTCACACCTCTTCAGCTGGAGACGTCATTGTTGCCTACACGCACGCACTTTTCTTTGTTTTTCTTCCCTCTCTTATAAATACATTATTATACACCCAATGAAAATGTACACTTCACTTCACTACACTATATAGGCATATATTGCAACATAGCCATGGAAGAGTGTCGCGTTGCTGCCTTTTGTTGTTCTTTTTTTCCTTCCAAAAGAGCCAAGATCACGTATTTTCTTGTGTGTTAGCGTACATGTGCTAATATTATAAGCTAACAACATTAAAAGCCAATGCATGCCAATGTGGCATGTCCGCGGTAAATTACTTACAAGTGAGTCGCGTTATATTTACCTAAATTACCAGCCAAAGTACATTCCAAATAAACAATTATTAGCCACGTTATGATGTTATCAGTTTAATTAATAAAAAACATTGCATTTCTTTGTCCCAACTTGCAAGTACATGAACCACGTGACCGGGCTGTTTTCTGCCCCCTCAATGTCGCAACCCAAATATTTTATAAGATGGCTCTCCGCATCATAAGTGCATAATACTTGTTTATTTGGAGCGAACATGGCAATGACGAGTAAATAAATATTAACACGACTCCCGTCGATAAGTTATTTAGCCTGGACATTTCCGCATTTAGCTGAAAACGGGCTTAGTAGCCTACTATTATATTTGATTGATTGTGCCAAAGAATCGCGTCGGGTCAAACCGGCCATGCAAACGAAAAAGTTATATAAATATATATAAAGTTATATATTGTCATTTTTATATAGAGGGGGAAACATTATAGGCTACGCATGTTATCGATGTAATTAATATATATTTGATTGATTGTGCCAAATAATCGCCTAGTTAGCTGTGTTGTGTGTAGTTGTGTGTTCTTTTTTTTCCCTCCACCCCTCTTTTCTTTCAATCATAACTCTCTTATTTTTTGCTCATTTAAAAAAACTCAAAATACCATGTAAACTACGACATTTGGTCTTTCATTTGGTATATAGATCGGTTATGTAGGCCCTATCTACGAAACGGTATCAAGTGAAAAGGAAATGTCGGGAAATCGGTTTATTGTGTAAAAGATTGGATACGTCTTTTCAAATACGGCCGTTAGTACTGTTAATTCAACATCCGGTGAGGAGAGGATACGGATCGTGTATGTATTGTGTATAGAAATCAGCGCATACAGTGGGTGGGCTTTAGACCGGATGTAAGCCTTGCACACTAGCAATAGCAGCAGCATTTGAGAGAGGGAGGAGGAGGAAAAAAAAGAATTGCCTTGCGTGCAGGGCAGGCACACTTGCAGATCAGGTCCACGTCGCTTGCAGAAAGAACTGTTCTTTTGACTGACAAAACATTTAGAGGTTCGGGAGGTCTATCTGGTTGGAATTATTTCAAACACTTTTTATTTTGTATCGCGCATCGGCAAGCATTCTCGCTTCATGGAAAGTAAATGTCGGTCAAGTCTAACCGAGCATTCAACAATAATAATAATAATAATAACAATAACAATGATAATAATCATTGTATTCATATTCCTATTATCTTATCAAATAATAAACAAATTCCAATTTAATTAACCAGCCAAACGTATATGATTTAATTCGTTGGACATGGAATGCAGGCTTGAACAATGCCGTCTCCAGCTGTCGGAGGTGACAGACGAGTGGGGGAGAAAGGGGGACGGCGGTCGATTGTGCCGATATAGTCAGACTGAGTAAGAGATATATGCCTAAAAACATATTTACAAAACGTTTCAAATGGGGAAAAAAACAGAGATGATTTCAATCGAATATTTAGACAAAGTCATGCAAGGGGAACTTTCCCTGGACTCCATGGGCTAAGAAAATAAATGTTGAAATCTCAAATTCGGTCAGAACGGCTGCTCAGACTTCCTAGTGTTAAATATAAAGCTATAACATGGTATTATATGCATGACAATGGTAGGCTTATGATAATAATAATAATAATAATAATAAAACTTTATTTGTATAGCACCTTTCATGACATGAAATGCAGCTCAAAGTGCTTTACAGAGCAATGGAGAAAAAAAGAAAAGCAAGGCAACGACATTAAAAAAACAAGCAGTAAAGTATGATGATCTGAACACTATGGGAGTAGCCTACATATAAACCATTGTCATTCATCAGCCACACACACACACACACACACACACACAAATATAATGTAACACTCGATTTTACTGTGTAGTTTATGAATTGGACACATTGATGAAGTTATGTTAACACAGCACATTTTTAACTTAAATTGTATTTTGTATAATTTATAGGGGATCAAAGTTCATTGGACCTGCTGCGGGAGAATGAGAGCGCTGGGAGCGCCAGCCAATGGTGGGCAATTCCAGGTGCCAAAAAAAGCAGAGAGCCACAACAGTGTTTTGGAGGGCTTCGTGGAGCACAAGAGGCGCATGGATGAGGCTGACCAAAAAAGGCAAGACCAAGAAAATGTAGTTTTCCAAAACTTCCTTCAAATGCAGCAACAGGCCGTTATCAACTCATGAGGGAACAGCAGCAGGCGAGCACGCTAATGTTCACACAAATGATGGGGACAATGTTGAGGGCTACGCAACCACCGGCACCGACTGGTCCGACCCCACCGGTACCGCAGTGGACGCCCACAGTCCCAGTCATGCCCCTCACCAGCCTGGCACCGTATTCAACCCCCACAACAACGCATCCATGACCCACAACCACACTTTCAACAACCCAGCAACCATCAGCTTCCCCATCCCCACCATTACATCAGCATTCATGGCCCCCCCTCTACAGCCCACATGCACACATGTCCCGCCCCCACAACATACCTGCACCCATACCACACAGCAACACACCAGTATTCTACCCACGCAACCAACCGGCACCCATGACCCAGACCCACACCCCCAACATGTAACCTGAGGGATCCGAGTCCAACCGTGATCCTGATCTTCTGTAGAAGGGTCACATCCCTCCTTCCGTGCGCTGTTCCTCAGGGCCACCTCATCTTCATTGGACATCTTCATTCAACTCTTGGCTGGTTGGTATGTCGCCCAGTATGGCATCCAGAGCGTCGTACCACTGGAACTTTTAGCTCATAGCGCGCCACTCGGTGGCACTACTAGCTTGTAGGTCTGCTATTTTTGAAAAAACGTGAATCTTTTTTTTTTGTGATAAGAATTAGGCCTACCCTTTATTTTGCATTATATCCGATTCCACATGAAATGCTCGTTCTGTTTCATAATCTTGTTTTTTATTTTTTTCCCACTGAGGGGATGCTCCTATGTGTGAAAATGCAATGCATTCGTTTTTTATTTTAATTTCAAATTCCTACTTTTTTATGTATACTGAATTTGAGTTTAGCACAACACAATTACATCATTACAGAGGAGGTCAGGGAGGTGTGTATATATATTTATATATATATTTATTTATATATGTATGTATTTATAAATATTTATTTATTTATATATGTATAGCCTGACATACTTTTTTTTCCTAATGTCAGAATTCTGTGTAGGCTACCAGCCTCTGGGGTTTTCTCTGGCATTTGTTGTGTGCATTAAAACTCTCCATATTGTAAACAGTATAAAGTTGTTTCAAAATAATAAACATCTCAGTAGGAATAAGTTTGATTTTATTTTAACAATGAACAATGCTGTTCTAATAGATGTGCCATTTTCAAAACAATGTTGTTGGGAAAAAGAAGGTACAGAAAAACAAGCACAAAGTGGACATGGCAACAATAGACCCTGCATGGTGTTTGTGCTAGTTTAACCCATTCTGGGCAGGAACCCCTCTTGGGGTTCTGTACATTGTACAGTAGCCTATTCAAAAAATTAAAACAAAAAATGATTCTACTAAAATATAATATTACTAAAATAATATACTAAAATATTAAGTATTTCAGAAAACTTAGGTCAGGATTTAGAAGGCATTTTTAGAATCGGCCACAGTCCATAAATGAGTTAAGGCAATTGTGCAAAATATGCACACAGTGCATTTCTAATGGGATTCCCCTGATCTGCTGGCCCAGCTTGTCCATTGTCTGGATCCTCCTGTTCCTCCAAGTCATCATCAAAATCTTCATTATGCATTTCACAAAAGTTGTGAAAAACAACACATGCTGTGATAATGTGACTGATCAATGAAACAGTGAGTGTCACTAGCCTGGTTAATGAACCAGACCGAATCAGCCGTTGGCAAAAATAAATTGCCTGTCCGGCGGATTACGGTCTGGAGAGGCTCAATTGTACGCCCATTTCCTACACCAGAGAAATGGGGCTGCCAATCGGGACACGGTATGCAATATGGGCGGGCTTTGGTACAGTGACTTTCAATGTCGAATTATATATGGATGTGCGAGGATGTGTTATCAGAAGTGTGGTAAATATAATTAGGTCATAATTATTGATCAACTATTTCACACTGATGAGACTGCAAGGGAGAACTGAGAGTCTCTCACAGCACATTCCATGAAAGCAGCCACCATTGGTAGGGGGTTGTGGAGATCCTTATCAGTGCCAGTCAAGGGAACAAAGGGATTTATGACCTGGCCACAGGCTGGCAGGAGAGAACTCTGAAACTGAGCAGAACATGTAGAGGGAGAAACCATAATCTGGTAGATTCTTCCTTTCATTGTGAAATGTGTTCTAAATGTAACCAATATTATACTGGGTTAGTAAAGCCTAGATAATATAAGAATGTAATGATCTTACAGTTAATCTAGACATTTGATCTAGAGAGAAGCAGCAGCTCACTTGACAGGAAGTGATAGGAGCTGTTGAAAGGGGCTGATGTCAGAGTCCACAGGCGGAAATGTCTGTGGCTTCTCATTGGCTAAAAGGCAAGGGCAGAAAAACTGACCCTGCGATCTGATTGGTTGCAAAAGCAAACCACTTCTTGAAGTAACTGTTTGGTCCAGAAGTTGAGTTAGATTCTACACCATACCACCGTGACAAGATAGAGATCTGCAGAGGCCAGCGGTAAATATAATCATATGATATGTGCATTATTCCATAAATATGTTATAAAGTGTAATATGATAATTAGGTTGTAACCAAATGTTTATTTGTGTTCTTGTCTCCAAATCAATAATCTTGATGGTAGATTTAAAACCACATAGTTGGAACTACCACACACACAAATTAGTTACAAGTGTTCAATAACCACACTTCACCAGATAAGAGCAGGTTAGGCTTTAGACTTTAAGCGCGTGCCAAATGCACAAGTTCCAAGGTACTATTTGTCAGTCTGCATTGGGGAAGTTTGAACAAATGTGTGAATGTTATATGTGTTTTATGTTTAAAGAATGAACTAATAAAAAACCCTATAAAAAGCATATTTGATTCGTAAAACAAGGAAATTATTGAAGCATTAAATAAATCAATTGTGCGTATTAAACGTAGCTTATCTGCTGTATCTCTTGGGAATTCGGATCCCGGCAAATCTCACCGAAAACCGGACAGTTTTAAATCGCGGCCGTGCACTTAATCAGTGCACAGGTGCGATTTGATGCGCTATCAGAGCGCACAAATTAAAACAGTATAAATATACAGTTTTAAATCGTTGCGCTAGTGAAGCGCACAGTTTTAAATCGTAGTGCAGCTAAAGCGCACAGATTTAAATCGAGCTGTGCACTGGGAGTGCACAGTTTTAAATCGTTGCGCACTAATGCGCACCGTAAATCGTGGCTCTATGAGAGCACACAGTTTTAAATCGTTGCGCTGCTAAAGCGCACCGTTTTAGCTAATTAAAACAGTATAAATATACAGTTTTAAATCGTAGTGCAGCTAAAGCGCACAGATTTAAACGTAGCTGTGCACTGGGAGTGCACAGTTTTAAATCGTTGCGCTGCTAAAGCGCACCGTTTAGCAAATTAAAACAGAATAAATATTCAGTTTTAAATCGGGGCCGTGCACTTAATCAGTGCACAGTTGCGATTTGATGCGCTATTAAAGCGCACAAATTAAAAGCGCAGCCGTGCGCTAAAGCGCACAGTGCGAGATCACGGCCGGTTAAAGAGCCGACCGTTCAAACAGTTTAAACCGCTGCTACAGCAGCAACTCGAATTGAAACAATCAAACAGAATAAAATATTCCAGTTTCAATCCGATGCTGTGCGCTGAAGACAGCGCACAGTTTTATACTTGGTGGGGCTGCTAAAGCGCCCGATTAATACCAGGTTAAATCAGGCTGTACAGTTGGAATCGGGTCTGGTTAAAATAACCGACCGTTAGTGCAGTTTGGACTCGCCGCCGTGCGAGGTATTATCTCGCCGCCGTGCGAGCAGTCTGGTGCGTGCGCTCAGTGCGCTGGGCTCAGCAGCACAGTCGGGCCATGCCCGGGCAATAAGACGTAATATGGTCTAAACAACTGGACATATTGCAGTTTAAATTGCTACCGTGTTGTAAAGGGCTTTAAATTAGTGTTCACTAAAGTGAGCACAATTTAAAGACAGTTTATGTTGTGGCCGTGGGCTGTTTGGTATAAACAGCGTCGGTGGAGTCACTAAAGTGACCACAATCTAAACAGATAAAGCCGTGAGTGGAGACCGCGGCACACATATAGTTTGGATCGTGCCCCACTAACAACCCTCAATTCAGATCGTTCAGGTAGCGACACACTGTTTGTGGATTGTTTGATGTGGTTAAATTCAGACGAATGTGAAGCCGTGCGTAAAAGCGCATGGCGATCGATGCGCACGTTTAGTGTCCTCATATCAAACGCGCAATGCGTCTGATTTGGGCTAACTAAATGCGACACCGTAAAACCCGTTGTCATATAGATATGGGTCTATGGAAAACGGAGTTAAACACAGCCACCCCAAATGAGTGACTGGTTTAAACAAAAGTTTGGCATTTAGTCATTTGATCGATTAGAGCAAAATACTCTGTATCGGCGGTCGGTAGGGAACTGATTTTGGACTATTTGAACCAAACATAAAGTTTTAATTGTGCCGGATTAAGAACCGACCGTTTAGAATAATAATAGTGCTTTTATCTGTGAACAACACAATAAAAATAGGCTATTTGCTGGGTGCTCAGGCAGCACAGAGAGACAGCAGTTGATGCATGTGTGGGCGGGGGAGACCCTTTTCTCACTGCGCAAAGTGACTTTGTCATGCAAATGTGCCCTGCACTAAAACAGTGCAAGGGACTTTGAAAGCAGTCTCGTCTGACACGAGAGTGACAGGAGACTGGTTTGATAAGCTGTGTTAACGTGATGTAATGAAATAGTTACAATCAAATAATGTTTTAACACTGCAAAAGCGTGCTTTCAAAGTAGGTAAATCGCATTTAAGGACGTGTCAAAGATAACCTGGTGCCGTAAGCATCCCCCTATTAGGAATAGGGCTATAGTAAAATCTGGGAGATTTAATAATGCTATAGAGTAGACCGTCCGCGGCTGATATACATCTGGTAGTAGACTACTAATAAAAGATTTATTGGCTAAGGTATTGATTAGGGGATTTATGGGATCCTTTTAATTCATACAAATAGTTATGCATGTTAAATTAGCATGGTGAATGTTAATCATAACTATAAACGCGACTAACACGGTAACCAGTGAGGCATTTATTTTGGACCCGTCAAAAGGACGGCCTTCCTGGTAAAAAGCATAAAATCATTGGACCCGTTAGCGCTGTTGCCTTGTCAAAGGCCAACGCGACAGCTCGAAAAAGTTGCATGCTTATTTTGCTCGTAGACTGAGGTCTCGGGAGGATAAAAGACTGTGTGGAGATCACGAAATACGTAATTACGAATCGTGAAACGCCCGGTAAAAAAGGACACAGTGAGTGTCCTAGAGTCCAAGTTAATATCTATTATTAACTGGGCGAAAACTAACCATTTGCAATTGTGTGAATGAGTTGTGAAGTCAATTAACCACTAACCTCTGTCGTTACTAAACCCTATTAACGAAGTGTTAACAGTGGGGGAGGAGGGGGTAAAATGGCTTTTACTACAGAAAATTGGCTTAAGCAGCTACAGGATAGCTGCAATGAGTCCAAGTCTAGTTGCTGTAATCTGGCGGTTAGCTTGGGGGAGTGCCTAAAATGGGGCTCATTAAGCAATATTCCAGACCAGCTAATTGAACTACAGATTGAAAGAGGAGACATGAAAGATCTCTCCGCATTCTATATCAAAAGATTAGAAAGCGTGGGCAGGTTTGATATTGTTGAAAAAGAGAAGCAGGACTTAGTATCTTGTTTAAAAATATGCTCTGTATTTAGCTTCGAAAAAATAATGGAAGCTCTAGAGTTGAGAAGTGTTAGGAACACAGCAGGGAGCCAGATAGGCCCCTGTGATAAGCCTGCAGAAAGCAGGGAAACCCTAGGAGAAAGGAAAAGCCGGCCGAGGCTGGAGACCATGATCCTTCTCTATCCCAGGGGAGAAGTGAGGGAGGTGACCGGATGTGACATTCCGGAAGCCAAGTGGACGCCAGAGGGGCGGGAAGACGGGCCACCGATGCAGCCTGTCACCACGGAGCAGCCTGGTAACTTCAGTAATCCTGCAGGACCAGAGCCCTCCACCGTGGGCAACAAATCCACGGGCCCAGCGGGAGAGCTGGGGATCAAAGCCATGCCAGAGGCGGACGCCGCTGGCAAGGGGCAAGTTTCTGTGAGCAGCACAGAAGGGACGGCGGCAGCAGCGGAAGCAGCAGAGCAGTCGTTCATCATACCCACGTCGGCGACAAGCATCGCTGGCGTGGGACTTCCTGTGGACATCGCAGAAGAGACAGCGCAGCTGACTACAACGACGGGACAGGTGAGCCGGCCAGGGGTCCAGAACCTGGAGGATGTCACTTGCTCGTCCATCAAAGTCCAGCCAGTGACGGACGTCGCTGGCGTGGAGATTCCTGTGGATGACACAGGGGAGACAACCACCACAGTGCAGTTGTCAAAAGGAGCAGAGGTGAGAAGCTGGCCAGGGATCGAGACCCTGGAGCATCACATCACTTCTTCAACAGGAGCGGGGGGGTCAGATCCAACTGACACCACCTTGCCCATCAACGCCGTGCCTGCGATGGAGATCGAAGGCGGGGCCAAGGAGTCAAAGCACCTCATCACGAAGACGCTAAGCGGTTCGATGGGCATTACCGGTGCCAGTCGACGCGTTCAGGCGGTGGGAGAAGAGCAGACATCCAAAACACACACACTCACAGCCCGGGGATTGACCATCGTAGGGGGTGGGCCCAAGGGGAAAGAGGCCAGACCGGTCTTAAACGAGTGTGATGATGGAACCCGGGGTTTCACCACCATAGGGGGTAAGTCACCTCACAAACCAGGGGTGGCGAAGTCCAGTATGGTACAATCTGGGCCATCTGTGCAGCAGACAAAGAAGCTGACCACAGTGCCAACACAGGTATGCGCCTGTGGGCTTGTTTGTCATTGCAGGGCCTGTCGATCAGATCACAAGGCTAAGAAAAAAGCTTTGTTGTCCAACCCTGATATAAACAAAGTGAAATGGAAATGGAAAAACGTTTTTGCCAGTTCTAAGTCAGCGAGATCAGAGCTGACACAGCCAGGGGATAGCAAGTAAATGCTCCCATGGCCTCCCATTGTTCTGCACAGCAGGATGTGGGGAGCAGTGACAATCAGGTGTCACAATCTGCAATCAGCACACACACACACACACACACTCACATGGACAAATGTGTGACTGAACTGTGCATTGAAAAATGTGGTGTTTAATTGTGTTGAAGAATGCTGAATAATGATTTACTTCTCTTCAATGAGGGGAGAGAAGTTTAGTGCATGTGTGAAGAGGTGGTGCTTGAGCGCGCGCGTGCGCACACAGGCACACACACACACACACACACGCACAAACAACCACATGTGTGGAAAACACATAGTGTGGTGAAAATGTTGCAAACTTGCAATTTTCAATTGGGTTGCTTTAAAGTTAAAGTTAAAAAATCCAAAAGGTTGAAAGACACCAAGTTGATTGAAATAAAAAATAGGTTATTTGTTCAATTACAATTTGGGATTCCCTAACAAAGTAACAAAGCCAAAAAGTTTTGTGATTAGTTAGGTAATAAACTGCATTTGTGTAAACTGTGTTTATCCAATGTCCACATTCTGTGAACAGACAGATGGGGGTGTTGAGATAAGGATTAGCAGACGCAACTGCTAATTCTCCTCCAGCTTGACCAGGTTAAGTTAGAGGAATGTGTAGATAAAGAATTAACCTTTTGTCCAGGCAGGAAGCCATAAAAACGGACAGAAGGTGAAATGAGTGCCATGGCACTCTAACTGACATGGCACTCTGCTTCTCCCAAAAAGGAATGGAGGAGTGAGATAAAAGGGAAGAGGAACTAACCAAATATAGTTCACTTCCAGCCATGACACATTATTACAAACATTAAGTAGCATTGATTTCTAATGAGTTGATGTGTTGTGTTATTTAGTGTGTTTTAAAAGTTGTATAAACGTTATAACTTAAAACCATGTTAGACGCCCGAATAGAAAAAATCGCTCAGATATGGAAAATTGATCAAAACCATATCAATTTTTCATATCTGCGTAGGGGGTGTCGAATTATATATGGATGTGCGAGGATGTGTTATCAGAAGTGTGGTAAATATATTTAGGTCATAATTATTGATCAACTATTTCACACTGATGAGACTGCAAGGGAGAACTGAGAGTCTCTCACAGCACATTCCATGAAAGCAGCCACCATTGGTAGGGGGTTGTGGAGATCCTTATCAGTGCCAGTCAAGGGAACAAAGGGATTTATGACCTGGCCACAGGCTGGCAGGAGAGAACTCTGAAACTGAGCAGAACATGTAGAGGGAGAAACCATAATCTGGTAGATTCTTCCTTTCATTGTGAAATGTGTTCTAAATGTAACCAATATTATACTGGGTTAGTAAAGCCTAGATAATATAAGAATGTAATGATCTTACAGTTAATCTAGACATTTGATCTAGAGAGAAGCAGCAGCTCACTTGACAGGAAGTGATAGGAGCTGTTGAAAGGGGCTGATGTCAGAGTCCACAGGCGGAAATGTCTGTGGCTTCTCATTGGCTAAAAGGCAAGGGCAGAAAAACTGACCCTGCAATCTGATTGGTTGCAAAAGCAAACCACTTCTTGAAGTAACTGTTTGGTCCAGAAGTTGAGTTAGATTCTACACCATACCACCGTGACAAGATAGAGATCTGCAGAGGCCAGCGGTAAATATAATCATATGATATGTGCATTATTCCATAAATATGTTATAAAGTGTAATATGATAATTAGGTTGTAACCAAATGTTTATTTGTGTTCTTGTCTCCAAATCAATAATCTTGATGGTAGATTTAAAACCACATAGTTGGAACTACCACACACACAAATTAGTTACAAGTGTTCAATAACCACACTTCACCAGATAAGAGCAGGTTAGGCTTTAGACTTTAAGGGCGTGCCAAATGCACAAGTTCCAAGGTACTATTTGTCAGTCTGCATTGGGGAAGTTTGAACAAATGTGTGAATGTTATATGTGTTTTATGTTTAAAGAATGAACTAATAAAAAACCCTATAAAAAGCATATTTGATTCGTAAAACAAGGAAATTATTGAAGCATTAAATAAATCAATTGTGCGTATTAAACGTAGCTTATCTGCTGTATCTCTTGGGAATTCGGATCCCGGCAAATCTCACCGAAAACCGGACATTCAATGCTTGAGACCTTTGACTGACAGTAGCTCTGACCAATTGCGTCAAAGAGAAAATGTTTCAACCCTCCCCCCTGGAAATGAAATCCAAGCTGAGCCTCCCCAGACTAATATCCCGCGGTCCGTGCAATATTAGTCTGGTTTATTAACCAGGCTAGAGTGTCACATATTTTCATCACACATCTCCATCTACCCTTTAGAGGACCGAAGGCTCTCTCAACAGTCATCCTTTAGACGACCGGAGGTTCTCTCAACAGTCATCCTTTAGACGACCGGAGGCTCTCTCAACAGTCATCCTTGCCTGTCTGAGCCGATGGTCGAATGCCGTCTGCTCCGGTGTTACACCTCTGCCCTCTGGGTACGGCTTCATCAGCCAAGGAAGAAGGGGATAGGCAGCATCCCCGAGAGTAAGAAGGGGCACATCCTCACCTTCAAATGTCTCAGTGCAGCCTGGAAACAATGTGCCGTTCTCTCCACGACGACGTGGTGACGAATTGGCAAAGACTCTGGCGTCATGGACCCTACCTGGCCGACCACCATTGATGTCCCAGAACTTCATTTTCTACAACCCCCTGCAGCAGGACTGAGCAGAAGCCTTTCCTGTAGTAGTAGTCAACAGGGTCATCAAATGGTGCAATGATTGGAATGTGGGTCCCATCTATTGCCCCCACAACTTGAGGGAACCCCCATTTATCTCTGTTGTTTTGGACTATGACTCTCAACTCTGCGTCAGATGGGGTCTTGATGTAGTCAGGCTTTATTACCCTATTCATGGACGTGACAACTTCTTGAGTGATGACACAGGCAGTTGATTCTCCAACAGCAAACAGGTTACTGATGGTTCTGTACTCGAGATTTGTTGCCAACCTATAGAGACATATTGCAACCCGTAGCTCAACAGTCTGTATCTGGTGTCCTCACGTGTCAAGCTGGGACGTAGGATGTCACACAGGTGCACGAAGGAACTAAAAAGAAAACATTGTATTTGTAACACAATTTAAAAGTTTACAAACAATGGTTTAAAAACAATAGCATAACAAATTGCAAGAGCAGAAAAACTACAACATTATAAGACCATAGCCTACTTGAGAGTAAAAAGTAGATTAAAAACATTTGTTCACTCAACTGACCATCCTGAAGGTGTGCCTCCAGATCCTGTTACCCCAGCAGTCACTCACATTTTGCCAGAAATTGGTGGGACGTGGATGCACCCACAGACTCCTGTAAAGACAACATATTTATCTTATAATAACAACATAGTTAAATAAACAGCTCAGTAATATCAAGGGGGGGGGGGGGGGGGGGTGCTGGCCTAGCCCCATATGTGCCCTCTCCCTACGCTCATTCTGTAGCTCCCCGTAGGGAGAGGGCACATATGGGGCTAGTGCTGGCCGTGCTGGCCTCGCGCATCATACCCACATTGAAAAGCCATGTGTAGCTGCTGATCTTTCCAGACGCACTGTACGCGCGAGCAACATACACCCGTCCGTGAATGCTAAAGAAATAGCACTATAACATAAGACACAATATTGTGGCTTAATAAATATACCTCTCCTTCTATTATTTATATACCACATACCTCACTCGTCGTCGGGACAGCCTCTCTCTCTCTCATCAGGGTCCGTCGTCTCCCGCGGTACTGAGACTCGCCTCATTTTGGAAATGAATAAATCCATATTTCTCTGTCTCGTTAACTGCTGATACTCTGAGAACTATTCAAACAACAACTGTTGTTGTTGTGAAAAGGTCCAAAGCAGAGCCATCACATTCATCACAGTGTTGTGCTGCTCCATGTCAACAAGAAAGAGCAGGCTGTGTACGGCGCCTTTCTATCCAATAGGAGTGCCGCAATTTCGACCGCGTCATATTTGTTCTTTGCTGCGGATCAGATACTGCATTTGGGAGTGCACAGAGTGAAGGCAAACCGCAGCCAATTAAATATGCAAGAACCTCAATTTCCCCGCCCATACGCATCCGAGTCTACCGAAGTATTAGGTAGTATTAGAATGTGACCTAACTCTGGGGGAGCCCACACCCACAGGGATCGAACCGGGAACATCCGGTCACAGTACCGCTGAATCACTGCCGCCCAAACATTGTCTTGTGAATGGCTGATCACCCCATAGTGATGATTTGATTGGCTGATCACCCCATAGTGATGATTTGATTGGCTGATCACCCCATAGTGATGATTTGATTGGAACCTGGAGACCTGACATTCAGTACTTGGGTCTTATGATCAACATAATAACTGTAAAACATAAAGTCTATAATGTGCCACAGACAAGGCCTAGTCTTTGCCACGGACACATACAGTAGGGACATATTGAGACAATTTACAATTACAATTTAGGCATTTATCAGACGCTCTTAATCCAGAGCGATTTACATTAAGCAAGAACAAAAGCATGTCAATACATCACATACATAAAAAGTAGTTATCATGAAACATGCGTAAGCTAAGAACGTAACAGTGGAATATATACTATACTATATAGTGAAACTATACATAAAAACTATACATATACTATACTATAAACTATACTTATTACATGGCTTGGTTGAATGCTTGATTCTGATTGGTCAATCGCTTACTTCAGCGGTGAGTTATCTCATCATAATGACCGCTCCGCTCTATAACAGACCTCTGCCTAATCAAACCCTAAGAGCACCAGCTGCGCGGCTGCGCCCCGCTTGATTTAGCCTACTGCTGTTTCCAACATGACAGCCATGATGTCAACACACACACACTAGTGACAGACAATGTAATTTACAGCTAAACATTGCTCTCAAACATTTGAGCGAGAAATAGACGACGCCGTAAAACCCGAAAATGGATTCTATTTGATCAACTCACTTCCTTGTTTTAACCTACTGTCCGCCCCAGCTATAAAATCAAAAAAATAAAGACGAAAGTCATGAACATACATTTTAATTAAAACTTGCATGCATGTGTGGCAGGATGGACGTGCAATGACACGGCCCATCTCCCATCCTTGTTGGTGGATGGATCAGAGTCACAGCCATCCTTCGCCCACTTAGTAGTGGGCTGATTGGTAGCGTTATAAGACAGTGTGCCTTCTGCTTTGCGTGAGCTGTGTTGTCTCTCAGTCTGCTGTTAGTGGGTGCCATACCACGCTCCGGGAGCTGCTGTGTCCACAGACTCGACGGCTAAACAAAACTGTCCCGTCGGGCGACGGCATGTTAGTGAGCACCTTGGTGCAGGTACGTCTCTCCATATTGCTGTTTAAACGATCACCTGCACTTGTTTATTGAGCGTGAACTTGACCGTGAGCTTCTTGTTTCTTTAGCCTCGGGGCTACAATTGACTCACTCACTCCTTCGGGAGGTCGGATTGCGGTGACGCTTCACCACACCAACCAGCTATGCGTTGGCCCTCCTCCTCTGCAGCATATTCATTTGGTGTCTTTGACGCCACGGGAGTATAAACAGGGGCTCTTGTTGTTCTTCCAGTGACTTCCCTACCTGGCTTCTGCTACGTGAGGCACTACAACGGTGCACTCGTCCCTCCTTCATGCGGTAGGTTCTCTTGTGCTCTCGCTGTTCTTGCCTCAGTGAATTGTAGTTTTTAAGTATTAGTTTAACATGGCCGTTTGTGCTTTTAGGGCCAGCACCACACCTGCTGCTTTGCTGGGAGTTTACACACGGAAATCATCCAAGTGATCTGTCCACACTCCTCCACTCGACTGGAGAGCAACTGGTTTTATTCATTATGGGTTGTTTCTGATTAGTATTTATTTGATCCATGCTGCCCATCCTACTGATTCCCCTTGAATAACACCTGTGGTTAATGAGAAGTGATAGATGTTTACTGTTCCACAGTGACATATTGGCCTGTGTGCATATATATCGTATATTATTCCTCCCTCTTATTATAATGACGGTATATTTTATCCCCCAGTGAATGCATTCATTATGGCCAGTGAAATGTTTTAATGAATGAAGTTCTAACTAGAAACAAAATTTCAAGAAATTTTACTGGGTGCCTGAAGCTCGCCAAGTCTGTGCAGCATTTGAGCCACGGACCACCATTTGATGACATTTAGCCTCTCAGAAGGGTCCATTTGGTTACATGTGAGCCAGGAGGTCTCCCCATTGACTTCCAATGGGGTATTTTGTCTTAGTTCATTGCGCATTACGTTGCCACCAACATTCTAATGCTAACATGCTAATGCTATCATGCTAACATGCTAATGCTAACATGCTAATGCTATCATGCAAACATGCTAATGCTATCATGCTAACATGCTAATGCTATCATGCTAACATTCTAATGCTAACATGCTAATGCTATCATGCTAATGCTATCATGCTAACATGCTAATGCTAACATGCTAACATTCTAATGCTAACATGCTAATGCTATCATGCTAACATGCTAATGCTAACATGCTAATGCTAACATGCTAATGCTAACATGCTAATATGCTAACATGCTAATGCTAACATGCTAATGCTAACATGCTAACATGCTAATGCTAACATGCTAATGCTATCATGCTAATGCTAACATGCTAAATAATGCTAACATGCTAATGCTATCATGCTAACATGCTAATGCTAAGATGTCTGAGCTGTAAGGGTCCATTTGGTTTCGTTCAGGGGGGCGGCCCGGTTCCGGCGAGCCGCCCTGCTTCTGAAACGGTCGAGAAATGACAGAGTTACGTGTTTCCCCGATTTTCTCCATTGACTTTCAATGTGTGTGTGTGCGTGTTTGAGAGGTGGTCAACTTGACCTTGAATCATTATCAAAGTATCAATTTCACCTGGGCTAGGGCTAGTCTATGCGAATGCAAACACTATAGAAAGTTAAAACCACACTGATTCAGTGAGAGAACGTATGTCCGAACAAATTGCTCTATCGCAAAAAGTAAACGTCAAATGCGATTTTTGTTTTCGCCGTGAGTGACCCGAGACATTGAGGTACGCCGTGTGCGATCGTGGTATTGGTACGATAAAAAACGTGGTTATGAGAGCGAGTTAAGAAATTGTGTTTGTGATGAAAAAACTGCTGACTCATTCATGCATTTAACATGGAGTTGTATGACACACTAGAAACAAAATTTCAAGAAATTTTACTGGGTGCCTGAAGCTCGCCAAGTATGTGCAGCATTTGAGCCACGGACCACCATTTGATGACATTTAGCCTCTCAGAAGGGTCCATTTGGTTACATGTGAGCCAGGTCTCCCCATTTACTTTCAATGAGGTATTTTGTCTTAGTGCATTGCGCAATACGTTGCCACCAACATTCTAATGCTAACATGCTAACATGCTAATACTAACATGCTAACATGCTAGCATGCTAACATTTTAATGCTAACATGCTAATGCTAACATGATATCATGCTAAAATGCTAACACTTTGCTAACATGCACATGCTAACATGCTAATGCTATCACGCTAACATGCTATCATGCTAACATGCTAACATGATAATGCTAACATGCTAATGCTAGCATGCTAATGCTATCATGCTAACATGCAAACATGCTAATGCTAACATGCTAAAGCTAACATGCTAATGCTAACATGCTAACATGCTAATGCTATCATGCTAACATGCTAACATGCTAATGCTATCATGCTAACATGCTAATGCTAACATGCTAATGCTATCATGCTAACATGCTAACATGCTAATGCTATCAAGCAAACATGCTAATGCTAACATGCTAATGCTATCATGCTAACATGCTAATGCTATCATGCTAACATTCTAATGCTAACATGCTAATGCTATCATGCTATAATGCTATCATGCTAACATACTAACATGCTAATGCTAACATGCTAATGCTAACATGCTAACATGCTAATGCTAACATGCTAATGCTAACTTGTTAACATGCTAATGCTATCATGCTAACATGATAATGCTAACATGCTAATGCTATCATGCTAACATGCTATTGCTAACATGTTAATGATAATATGCTAACATGCTAATGCTAACATGCTAATGCTAACATGCTAACATGCTAATGCTAACATGCTAATAGTAACATGCTAATGCTAACATGCTAATGCTATCATGCTAACATGCTAATGCTAACATGCTAATGCTATCATGCTAACATGCTAATGCTAACATACTAATGCTAACATGCTAATGCTAACATGCTAATGCTATCATGCTAACATGCTAACATGCTAATGCTATCATGCTAACATGCTAACATGATAATGCTAACATGCTAATGCTATCATGCTAACATGCTAATGCTAACATGCTAATGCTAATATGCTAACATGCTAATGCTAACATGCTAATGCTATCATGCTAACATGCTAATGCTAAGATGTCTGAGCTGTAAGGGTCCATTTGGTTTCGTTCAGGGGGGCGGCCCGGTTCCGGCGAGCCGCCCTGCTTCTGAAACGGTCAAGAAATGACAGAGTTACGTGTTTCCCCGATTTTCTCCATTGACTTTCAATGTGTGTGTGTGCGTGCACATGTGTGCATGTGCGTGCATGTGCGTTCGTGTGTGCACGTGTTTGAGAGGTGGTCAACTTGACCTTGAATCATTAACAAAGTATCAATTTTAGGCCGTGTTGGGACCCATGAAAAAGTGCTTAGAAAATGAGTTTCGTTCCCATGTCAAGCGAACTACGCATTCAATGCATTTTTTCATAGATAATACCCTTCTAGACTTTGGGTAAAAAGTTCTACTCATAAAAACCTGCTGTTTTTTTTTTATAGCCATAAATGTATAAACAGTTTATAACCAAAAAACGAAAATCGTGTGCTGCTGTTTTTGCTTGTAAAATGTGTTTTTGGCAACAATTTTTTTTTCTCAAATGTCAAATGCATATACATAACATCTGACATAAGTATTGGTGCCTTTAGTTTACTCAGTCATATGTGAATTTATATCATGAAATGTAGCATATTTGTTAAAGAATATGCTTCAACTTAAGTGTTTGCCACACAGTACAATGAAACCTACACAGTAAATTGTGTCAAGAGCTTATGTTTCATACATAGAAAATGTCTCATCCTAATGTGTAATGAAAGGTAGAAAAGAAAATCAGGGCACCTTGGACCAACATGGCAGAAAATCTATCAAAATGTTACCACGCCCCCTAAATTGGAATAATGCAACAAATGGACAAGACTAAGAATTAAAGTAGTAGAGGTCAGAATTATTACAACATATGGTATGAAACATTTATTTATTTACAAGTGGGTCACAGCAAAGGGTCACAGCATCTGTCATCTGTACATCCACCCCCCCGGCCAAGGAAATATATGAAAATTGAAAATACAAAATAACATACAAATGCATAATAATTGTTGAAAAAAAAAAGTAGTAGGCCTACATGGTAACATGTTGGGTTACTCATCCCTATCACTTTCATCAGAGTCATCATCCCATGTAGGCCTACCTCTTTCTTCTGTTTCCTTTGACACATTTTCACAGTCCTGGCAGTGACATAAATCAGTGCAAAACAGTTTTGCAGACATACATGAACATCTTTCAGTCTCACATTTGCTTTTTTTGCAATTACAGTGGACTACCTGCAACACACTATCAGGGGCAGGATTTCTAGTCATCCATTGTACTGTTAACTCCCCATCCTCCATGACCCATCCACTGCCAATGGGTGAAGGAGCACACATCCTACTAGTCAGAGAACGTCTCATCACTGCTGCTTGGTAGTTTGCCCTTTTGCAATGTTGGTGGAGAGCATCACTTGTTGGGGGAATGTACAGTTCTGGCAAAGCTGATGATGCCGTACAGAATGATTTGTACCTTGCATCATTCACGTTTTTGGCAGATGATTGGCCATACAGGTAGCACACATATTTGCTCAGTGTGTTGAAAGTTGACTGGTCAAGGTTAAAACTGCTGCCAAGATGAACCTGCTTGGCTTACCTCAGTTGACTCAAAGAATGCCAAAGAGGTAACCTAAAAGTTCCTCAGACAGATTGAGGCGCAGCTTCCTCAGTGTAAGCAGAAGTCTCTGAGTATCACTAAGTGACTGTTTTGCAGGAGGTGGTAAACTTGGTGACACAAAATTGAACAACAACATGAAAGTCCTGTGAAGAATTTCATTTTGCTGTCATCAAATTCTGAAGGATCAAGAGTACGATGTTTCAACTCACTTTCTAATTTGTTGACTTTATCCCTAAGTGATTGACATTCAGCATTTAAAGATTTAATCTGTTCATGTAATGAGGCAATGTCATTTTGTGTTTCCTCTGTCTGCCCAATGCCTGGGACTTCAACAACAGTCTGTACCTCTGCTGTACTTCGATCAGTGATGGAGGTGAAACCAAATAACCTTGGCACGTAGTCAGGATGTAGAGGATCATCACTCTTTCCCCCTTAAATAACAAAAACAACAAAAACATTTACTAGAAATATGATATTAATTTGTTTACATATATGGGGTGTTTTCACATATGTCCTGTTTCAGACATCAGCCTCAAAACAAACTCATCCGGGACGGGGCTGCCAAATCATTGTGAGATTATTTTTTTACATTAACCACTGGAACAATAGCATCCCTATTCTGGAGGGAACATTTGCAGAAAATAGCAGATCTACAAGCTCACAACATTGTTGGTGTAGAGCAGGGGTAGGCAGCTTTAACCACGGGTGCTAAGGGTGACCACTGGCACACACTGGAAATGCCAGTGTCTCACTCTAATGCCAGTCTGGCATTAGAGTGAGAGAGGATTAGCCTGCATGTCTGTAACTGTGTACAAATGGAACCAATGGACCCCATTGGACCCCAAATGGACCCTTCTTAGGAACCTAATGGACCTTACAGGTCTGTAACTCTGAGAGATGGAACCAAATGGACCCTTACAGCCTGAGTGTACAAATGGACACATGCAGGTCTGTAACTCTGACACTATGGGTCCATTTGGTTCCATTCGTACACTCTCAGAGTAAGTCCATTTGTGCAATAACAATCAAACGTTATGTGGGTCCTTGAAAAAAACAAACAAAAAAAGTTTGATATTAAACCACTGTAGTGGTTATCAGTGGACTCTTAATGTGTCATATAAATCAGTGTCATACGATATTCTGAGGGAAACCATGGAGACTTAACATTCAGTAACTGCAGGGTGTGTTGATCAATAAGAACATTAACATTAAAGTCTTTCCACGGACTCACGTAACATGTTGATGAGTAATTACTCCTGACCAGATCTCTTTCCGGGTAACAGACTATGTTAATCCACTAATTGGTCCACAAGAAGAGAACTCCGTTAGGTTCGTTTAAAACGGGACATTGTGTGAAAAGGCCCTTTTACATTGAACGTATGGTTTTACAAAAAAAGCAACATACCTGACACAAAGTGAAAGTGGCACCCCCAAATCCATGTAGCCCTGAAACATGACTACATCGGCGAAGTGCAGCGATCCATTTACTTCTTTTTTCTTTACATTTCGGCAGTCTGTAAAAGGATAGCTCCGAGTTATTTTTTAATCTGTTTGTACAGTCAATCGCACAACGGCTCTTTCCCATTTTCCCAGTTTAGAGAATGAAAACAGCGTCGCAACAGTGAGTTGCTAGGTTGCTATGGACAACAAAAAGTTCTTCCGCATACGAAGACGTTACGCGCATACTCAAGGGAATAAAGCGGCTACGCGATTGGTCCACGTGACCAAAACGGGCAAAACCACACCACTCCCCTTGCACATATTATTACGCCTTGTAAGAAATAGTCCCGTATTAGATCGCGGATTATAAAATAACTGCAGCGTCGGACGAGTAGAACTTTTTTATTTAGACTGTCTACCTATAAATCTCTTTTATGGAGAAAAAATTGTGTAGTCCCCCTTCCGTGGGAACGGACCTGAACGAAAAGGGACCTCACCACACGGCCTATTTCACCTGTCAAAGTTTCGTGTCTTGACGATTATAATTCTGGGTGCCTGCCATGCAATGGCAGAAACACAGGTTGAAATCCGCAACCAATACTTAACTAGAAACAAAATTTCAATAAATTTTACTGGGTGCCTGAAGCTCGCCAAGTCTGTGCAGCATTTGAGCCCTGTTTTAATGCTAACATGCTAATATGCTAACATGCTAATATGCTAACATGCTAATATGCTAACATGCTAATGCTAATATGCTAACATGATAATGCTAACATGCTAATGCTATCATGCTAACATGCTAATGCTAACATGCTAATGCTAACATGCTAATGCTAACATGCTAACATGCTAATCCTAACATGCTAACATGCTAATGTTAACATGCTGCTAACATGCTAACATGCTAATGCTATCATGCTAACATGCTAATGCTAACATGCTAATGCTATCATGCTAATGCTATCATGCTAATGCTAACATGCTAATATGCTAACATGCTAATGCTAACATGCTGATGCTAACATGCTAATGCTAACATGCTAATATGCTAACATGCTAATGCTAACATGCTAACATGCTAATGCTAATATGCTAACATGCTAATGCTATCATGCTAACATGCTAATGCTAACATGCTAATGCTAACATGCTAATGCTAACATGCTAATGCTAACATGCTAATGTTAATATGCTAATGCTAACATGCTAATATGCTAACATGCTAACATGCTAATATGCTAACATGCTAATGCTAATATGCTAACATGCTAATGCTAAGATGTCTGAGCTGTAAGGGTCCATTTGGTTTCGTTCAGGGGGGCGGCCCGGTTCCGGCGAGCCGCCCTGCTTCTGAAACGGTCGAGAAATGACAGAGCTACGTGTTTCCCCGATTTTCTCCATTGACTTTCAATGTGTGTGTGTGCGTGCACATGTGTGCATGTGCGTTCTTGTGTGCGCGTGTTTGAGAGGTGGTCAACTTGACCTTGAATCATTAACAAAGTATCAATTTCACCTGGGCTAGGGCTAGTCTATGCGAATGCAAACACTATTGAAAGTTAAAACCACACTGACTCAGTGAGAGAACGTATGTCCGAACAAATTGCTCTATCGCAAAAAGTAAACGTCAAATGCAATTTTTGTTTTCGCCGTGAGTGACCCGAGACATTGAGGTACGCCGTGTGCGATCGTGGTATTGGTACGATAAAAAACGTGGTTATGAGAGCGAGTTAAGAAATTGTGTTTGTGATGAAAAAATTGCTGACTCATTCATGCATTTAACATGGAGTTGTATGACACATTATGATGGTACACCTGTCGCTTTCAGGGCTGTAGTTCACGTACCGTATGAATCTGGGCTGTGGTTGTGACATTGGGTGAAAGAGGACGAGTGTGGCTACAAAATTACCGAAACCCATGCGTGTAAAGTTAATATTTTGGCCGTGATGACGATTTGTTTGGAGAATTTCGCTACAGTCTTCAGATTGGCTTCTCCCTCTGACCCGCTCTCTCTCTGGCCGTGCGACACTGAGAGTCGAGATTTTTGCTCAGACCACACACACTTTGAACTGCGATAGCGGGCAAACCGTGCAACGTATTCGAATTCCGTCTGAACCACAACAAAGTCGATGGCCTCGTGTGCTGTTTGAGGTTTAAATCGTGTTTCTACGTAACATTATGCCAGAGTAATGTGGCTCCAAAGTAACGTGTCGTTTTCTGTTTTTACCCGCGTTTCCCCATTGACTTTGCATGGGGCATTTTTCGTGTCGTTTATTGCGAATTACGTCGGCACGGTAACCCGAAACGGAAAGAAAAGCACAAGCACACCATTCCCGGCCGAGCCGCACGTTTCGATGTATATATTGTGGGGCTTTGGTAAACCGTGCGGCCGGCCATAGACGTCAAAGTTTCGTGTCTTGATTATTATTGCGATTAAGTATGTGTTGCGGATTTCAACCTGTGTTTCTGCCATTGCATGGCAGGCACCCAGAATAATACTCGTCGTATATGTTCCGAAACTTTGACCTCTATGGCCGGCCGCACGTTTTACCAAAGCCCCGCAATATATACATCGAAACGTGCGGCTCGGCCGGGAATGGTGTGCTTGTGCTTTTCTTTCCGATTCGAGTTACCGTGCCGACGTAATTCGCAATAAACGACGCAAAAGATCCCCATTCAAAGTCAATGGAGAGACGTGGGTAAAAACAGAAACGACGCGTTACTTTGGAGCCACATTACTCTGGCATACTGTTACGTAGAAACACGATTTAAACGTCAAACAGCACACGAGGCCATCGACTTTGTTGTGGTTCAGACGGAATTCGAATACGTTGCACGGTTTGCCCGCTATCGCAGTTCAAAGTGTGTGTGGTCTGAGCAAAAATATCGACGGCCGCACGGCCAGAGAGAGAGCGGGTCAGAGGGAGAAGCCAATGTGAAAACTGTAGCGAAATTCTCCGAACAAATCGTCCTCACGGCCAAAATATTAACTTTACACGCATGGGTTTCGGTAATTTTGTAGCCACACTCGTCCTCTATCACCCAATGTCACAACCACAGCCCAGATTCATACGGTACGTGAACTACAGCCCTGAAAGCACAGGTGTACCATCATAATGTGTCATGAAACTACATGTTAAATGCCTGATTGAGTCAGCATTTTTTTCATCACAAACACAATTTCTTAACTCGCTCTCATAACCACGTTTTTTATCGTACCAATACCACGATCGCACACGGCGTACCTCAATGTCTCGGGTCACTCACGGCAAAAATCACATTTGACGTTTACTTTTTGCGATAGAGCAATTTGTTCGGACATACGTTCTCTCACTGAGTCAGTGTGGTTTTTGACTTTCAATAGTGTTTGCATTCGCATAGACTAGCCCTAGCCCAGGTGAAATTGATAATTTGTTAATGATTCAAGGTCAAGTTGACCACCTCTCAAACACGCACACACACGAACGCACATGCACGCATGTGCACGCACACACACACATTGAAAGTCAATGGAGAAAATCGGGGAAACACGTAACTCTGTAATTTCTCGACCGTTTCAGAAGCAGGGCGGATCGCCGGAACCGGGCCGCCCCCCTGAACGAAACCAAATGGACCCTTACAGCTCAGACATGTTAGCATTAGCATGTTAGCATTAGCATGTTAGCATGATAGCATTAGCATGTTAGCATTAGAATGTTAGCATTAGCATGTTAGCATTAGCATGTTAGCATATTAGCATGTTAGCATTAGCATGTTAACATGATAGCATTAGCATGTTAGCATTAGCATGTTAGCATGTTAACATTAGCATGTTAGCATATTGGCATTAGCATGTTAGCATTAGCATGTTATTATGTTAGCATTAGCATGTTAGCATGATAGCATTAGCATGTTAGCATTAGCATGATAGCATTAGCATGTTAGCATATTAGCATGTTAGCATATTAGCATTAGCATGTTATCATGTTAGCATTAGCATGTTAGCATGATAGCATTAGCATGTTAGCATTAGCATGTTAGCATTAGCATGTTAGCATTAGCATGTTAGCATTATAATGTTAGCATGATAGGATTAGCATGTTAGCATGATAGCATTAGCATGTTAGCATGTTAGCAT
Organism: Protomyctophum parallelum; assembly: GCF_964188405.1. Lineage (NCBI taxonomy): Eukaryota > Metazoa > Chordata > Actinopteri > Myctophiformes > Myctophidae > Protomyctophum > Protomyctophum parallelum. Next base: position 3,584,891 of record NC_139716.1, on the reverse strand, counting down.
TATAATGTTAGCATGATAGCATTAGCATGTTAGCATGATAGCATTAGCATGTTAGCATTAAAATGTTAGCATGCTAGCATGTTAGCTTGTTAGCATTAGCATGTTAGCATGTTAGCATTAGAATGTTGGTGGCAACGTAATGCGCAATGAACTAAGACAAAATACCTCACTGAAAGTCAATGGGGAGACCTGGCTCACATAACCAAATGGACCCTTCTGAGAGGCTAAATGTCATCAAATGGTGGTCCGTGGCTCAAATGCTGCACAGACTTGGCGAGCTTCAGGCACCCAGTAAAATTTCTTGAAATTTTGTTTCTAGTTAAGTATTGGTTGCGGATTTCAACCTGTGTTTCTGCCATTGCATGGCAGGCACACATGGCATGTGTGGCATGGCAGGCACACGTGTTTCTGCCATTGCATGGCAGGCACCCAGAATTAAATCATTTTCGTACCTTTTGCAACCACGTTTCTGCCTGCCTCATTACATGTAAAACGAACCTGTGTTGAGGAGTCATTAAGTGCTCTGGGTGTTTATATCTTAGTAAATATCGCTTGGGGCAAAACTCCCCTTGTGGCGTAGTCTGGCCTAGTTAATTCATACCACCCTGTCACACATGCAATGAGTGTTGAGCGTGCGTGTAAAGGTTAGTCAACCCACTGCAGACAGTTGTATTGACCTAGAACATGTCGACACACGCACACGCACACACACACAGACACAGACACGGGGGGGTGGGGGGAATTCCATACTAGAAGGCTTTCTTACCTCTTACCATAAGCCCTCAATGAATTGCATTGAATTGCATTGAATTGAATGGGGCATTTGGGTGTTGTGCTAATTCGCTTATTTCCATTGCTCAAAAAATATATTTTTCTCTTCATAATGTAAATAGTATCCCAAGCGGCACACTTTACTACGCCAAGCCCCTGAGGGCTTATATGTGGGGAAATAGCCAATAATGCACTTTTGTACAAAATAACACCTGGACCTCTTTGGTGGGGACGTATACAACTACAAATAAAGGTAAGAAAGCCTTCTTGTATTCTCCTTTAAATCCTCAAATAAAATGATGTACTGTGCACATGGAAAAGCAAGTGATTAGAAAACAAACTGTAATATGACTTATTTTATATGCCTGAACTGATTATATGACACAGGTCTCAATGTTTCATAAATAATGATTGTTATGAGCTGGTCCAGCTTGCTCCATTCAATGCTTTGTATTCATGGAACTTCCGCTTCCGGAAATAATACAAGAGAATGACAGCTTGGCATTCGCTGCAGAATGCGAGCCTTGTAACTAACTTGTACGTTTTATTTTTGTATAAGAGGCAAACCGTTTGCTTTGATGGAATAATTTATTGAACATGTCATGTACACCGTAATATGATTTGCTGGGTGTGTTCTAAATAAAGTGTTTGTGTTGATTATGTAATTTATTTGTATGTGTAAGTAAACATGAAACGTTGTACTGTAAAAAGGTCTCTTGTTCTATTAGAGTTCTCAAATTCGGGCCGGGCCTAAAATGTATGCCAATCAGTAGGGCCGGGCCTCGGGCCTGATCAGTCAGGGCCCAGTTAGGGCCGGGCCTTAATTTTCGGGCCCGATGAGAACTCTTATGTTCTATGTACTATAAAAGGATAATACTATATTATCCTTTATAGTATTAGTTTACTATAATTAGATTAATGCACGATAATCACTAACACACTGAGCAAGACACTGAACCCCTAATTGCTCCTCCTGATGTGCTGGTTGGTGCCTTGCATGGTTTCCGCAGTCATCAGTGTATGAATGTGTGTGAATGGGTGAATGTAATGCACAATCTATGTAAAGCGCCTTGGATAAAGGTAGATCTACAAGCCCATAGCGCGGCACCGAGTGCCGCACAATGAACTTGTAGGTCTGCTATTTTTTGAAAAATCGTGAAAATGACGCTCAAATCATTGAATATATATTATTTCAGAGCCAATGTTTTTAACTCAAATATTTGCTTCATGGGGGGGTCCCTTGAACAACATATTTTCAGATGGGGGTCGGCGGTCAATTACATATAATTCTGGGGGTCCTTCACATGAAATAGTTTGAAAACCACTGACATAGAAACATGTCTGTCTGGATTTAGAAGAAATTTGTAGAATCGTCCTCAGGTCTAAATGGGCTAACACATTTAGTGCTTCAAAATAGGAGCTCTGGGGTGCCGGAGTTGTCTGATCGCTTTTACTCTGAAAGCCATGAACCGGAAACACTTTCCTAAAAAAGTTGACTTTACAAAGTGACCTCACATCCCCGATCATCTTAATTTATACGATATATGATCCAAAAAGCGTTCATATTTTGCGGGAGAGACGGATGAGGAGCAGAAATGAAGCGCCAGCATATCGATCCATTCATCACCACGGAGAGCGCCCTGGATTAGGAGATACGAGTCATTCTTTCCGCCGCGCTAACATGGGAGTCAATGACAAGCTAATAATTGCACAGAGCGTTAGCATACGGCAAGAGACAAGCGAAATGCCAAAAAGAATAATAAGAAAAATTCTGAATATTCTTATCTCGCCCCGTATCTTTGAGGGTGCGCTAGGACGTACAGGTATGTCCATTGTACCTCTCGATTCTAATCCTTATGACGGCCTCATGCGTCGTATGAACTGAAACGGTTAATCCATTTCAACAAAAATGATAGCTTCCGTGTGTACCCTGGACTTTACTCTGTCCAATCAAGTTTTTATTAACTTAATTTGACAGTTACATTTATAAAGGAGGGATCACATCTAGCGATAGGTTAAGTGTGAACGGTTTGGGGGACCATTTAAAACAAAGACGGATTGCATGCTGTGGTTTGCTATAGGCCTACTAAACAGAAATCTGCATGCACAAGAGCCGCCAAAGTAGGCTATCTTTTGTTGTTTTTCTTGTTTTTTTCTCCCCCTCTCTTCGAAGTTAGACTGGGCCAGCTCTAAACTGACTGGGCCACGGCCCGCGTGGCCCAATGGACCACGTCCCTATTCCCTAACCTCGGGACCAAGCCGGTACCGAACCGAACATGTATTAATGAATTATTGTAATGGATACCGGGTATCCATTACAATAATTCAATTTCGGTTCAACCTATCGGTTCCTATAGGCTACAGACGTGCTCAGTCACGCACTAGTAATTATTCATTTATTTAACAGCAAAATCCGGTGAAACACTGTTGTAAGGAGTAGAGTAGCTGCTACTGCGTCTCTCTCTCTCTCTCTCTCTCTCTCTCATTGACAGGGGGCGTGGGGGTGGGGGATCGTGTGTGTGTGTTGTCAAAATGTGTTATTGTCACTCTTATTCTCACTCTTATCCTCAACGTATGGTTGAATAAAGGATAATATGTTACTCTATCACCGAATTCACAAAAATCCCAAAGATACCGACTGCCCTCTCTCTCCTCCTACAGGAGTTACAGTATAAAGGAGGGATCACATCTCTATAGCTGACCATAGATCAGCTTTAGTTTCATTTACAAAGGACTCAAGGAGGGATCACATCTCTATATAGCTCACCACAGATCAGCTTTAGTTTATAAAGGAGGGATCACATCTCTATAGCTTACCACAGATCAGCTTTAATTTCATTTATAAAGGAGGGATCACATCTCTATAGCTGACCACAGATCAGCTTTAATTTCATTTATAAAGGAGGGATCACATCTCTATAGCTGACCACAGATCAGCTTTAGTTTAGTTAGTGTCATTGTTTGTGAAGAACCATGGCTGAGATAATTTGGTGCAGCTGCTCAAACATGCAGGTCGTTAACTTGCCATGTGAAGGCCAAAGGTCATGACCCCCCCCCCCCCCCCCCTCAGGGAGAGGAACTAGACCAGTGGTTCTCCACCAGTGGTCCTTGATAGATAGATAGATAGATAGATAGATAGATAGATAGATAGATAGATAGATAGATAGATAGATAGATAGATAGATAGATAGATAGATAGATAGATAGATAGATAGAGACAGCTTGTTTTGTTCCTCTTTTCCTTTGGCAATGTAAACGTGTGTTTTCTCATGCCAATAAAGCTCCTTTGAATTGAACTCAATACCTCAATGTTAATATATGCATTTATGATTATATGTCAAACATAATCACACACACACACACACACACACACACACACACACACACACACACACACACACACACACACACACACACACACACACACACACACTGTTGTAAAGCTCTCCATTTGTGCAATTGTTAAAATGAGAAATATCCCCTAGCCATATGTACTAATGTCAGTAGCATAAATTACTTCCTGACGAGGAAAGGACAGGCCTGGAGTGCTTGTAATAAGCTACATCTTATATGGCAGTCAGACATCTCAAGAGCTACCAAGATCAAGCTGTTCAAAGCCTGTGTGGAAAGTATCCTTCTTTATGGTGCTGAAACATGGACAATGAATGAAGGCGTTTCGGGATCGTCTTGACGGAACATACACAAGACTCCTCATGTGTGTCCAGAACCTCTCATGGAAGGACCATCCCACTAAAGCTCAGATTTATGGATTTATGCACCCCCCCCCCCCCCCCCCATCTCAGTTGTTGTGGCAGAAAGAAGACTCCGCTTTGCTGGAGTCTTGACCTGGCAAAGGTCATTTTGGATATTCTTCTGTGGAGACTACCCTGCCCATCAAGAGGAACAAGACCTCTCACATTTCCAGACGTTCTGAGTAGGGACACAGGACTGACTGTGAATGAACTTGGTGTGGCAATGACCAACAGAGAGCAGTGGAAGCAGCTTGTGTCGCAGAAGAATGATGATGACAACCATACCACCCATGACCAAAATTACCATTTTAAAACACATTTTGTGAGACACCAGAGGGGTATAATAGCAAGATGATATAGTAATAGGGAATATAATAATATCAAGGCCCCCCTGTCCTGTCCCCCCATCCCACTTGTCCCACACAAGCGATACTTCTGTCCCTCAAATGAACACACACACACACACACACACACACACACACACAAAAAGGACAGGCAGTCTGTCTTCACATGAGACAGCGTTTGGGTCATTTTGGGGCATGGGAAGATTCCATGAAGGTGGCATGAGGGTCTGGACCCATGAGGATCTGTGCTCATAGCCTGCACCATGCAGCTCATCGGCGTTCACCAGAGAACACCACATTTTGCAGACCTAGACCACCTTAAGCTTGTTCTTTTCACAGATCAGGTTCACATGACCAAATGTGACAGGCGTGAAAGAGTCTGGTGTGACTTGTTTGTGAAATTGGCAGTGTTGATTGATGGCCTGGGCAGTGGGCACGGTTGCACAGACCTCCACATGTCATAGCGAGCAGTACCCTGACTGTTGTTGGGCGCAACACAGGGCATTGCACCAGTGTAAGTTAGCACAATCACTAAGGAGTTTCAGAGTAAATTCCTGGATGACAAAGACATCGATGCCTTTGACTGTCCCTCTTGTTCCCCTGACCTTTGGGTGCAGACAGGCAAATTACATTTGCATCTTACTTTAGTACATATCATGCTCAAATAGAACAGATCAACAAGCTCTCAACACATTGCTAGACAAAAAAGGATTTTCCTTCAAGTTGTACTGCTTGATTCCAAAGGTGTAAATTGCAGATTGATGAGCAGGGCAAATAAAACAGGACCTATACACATTTCGACCAAAAGGTCTTTGTCAGGGTCTATCTCCATCAACACATTGCATTGCAAGATGTTGATAGCTTGTAGATCTGTTCTTTATGTGACAACATTTCACACTGGGCTCCTCTACACAGCTGGATGGATGGACAGCTCATAGACAAACCATGCAGAGAACAGAGAACTCTAACTCTAACTTATTTTAATGCAGTATTACTGCATTACTTGGACAAGTAATATATAATAATACAGTTTGGGAAATTGTAATAAGTTACATTACTCGTTACTGGAAAATGTAATGTATATTACATTGATATAATAATAAAATTACTGGCCAACACTGACTGTATGTTGGTTTGTTTAGTGAGAAAACAATGTTGCAAATAATCAGGCAACCTCCCCATAATAATTTGTGTACCCCTGACCTGGGGGGCCTAACTCACATGTTGATAACCAGTGTTATTGTACTTATGTACATTTATAAAACTAACTAATGTAAAGTTTATATCTGGCTAATAGTCACACACAAAATATAATTCAATAATTGTAACTACATTTGAGTTAGCCTGACTGAATTTTCATTTTGTTTCACTTCATGGCCAGGACATATATTATTTAATGGTAGCGATTCAGGGCTGGAGCCAGGCTACATCAGATTGAGTCTTAGATTTAGGGAAATCTACTGTAATAATAATGATCAGCTTTAATCCTGATTATAATCGCCCTGTTGATCTGTACATATATTAATTCATATAGTTCAGGTCAGGCGCGCGGGAAGTCATCAGAGGTCAGGGGAGCTGTCATGGCAACGACACCGCGGGCGCGCGAAAAATCGGGCATGCGCGGGTCGGGTCCGCAAGACTATGAGCTGCAGACAAGCATTATTATTAACTAGGCCCGGCAGGCCGTGCATTACACTTACAAGTTACACAACCAGACGTTGGTGAAGGAACAGGGATTTATTTCAATAAAAAAGAAAATATTGTGCCACAGGCTGAAATATTCATATATCAAAAACAATACAATATATCAAATCAAATATATTGATCTTTTCCTCAAGTTCCACTGTTTGACATCACAGCACAGACAAGACCGGCACACAGTGCGCACCCAGGCTTCAATTAAATAATATTGTGCCACAGGCTGAAATATTCATTATACCAAAATAAATAAAATATATCAAATCAAACGTAGTTCCACTGTTTGAGATCACTTCAGGCACAGACCGGTCACCCGTCACCGGCACAGTGCGCACCCAGGCCGCATGCACCTGCAACAAGGAGAGCCAAGAGCGCACGAATGAGCTGCAAGCTCCAAGTAACAATTCCAGCATCAATCACACATTCATCATACTCACAAAATATGATATTAATTATCAATCCAAATTATAACGCAAAATGCAAATCTTGCTGGATATTCTCTCTCTCTCCCTCCCTCTCTCTCTCTCTCTCTCTCTCTCTCTCTCTCAGAAAGAGCGAGCATCGGGCCTGACAGATTTATCATTTTGTAGGATTTTCAGGGTCTCCAACAAAGTTGGATAGGCTACAATTACCCTTGAAATAGCCCGGGTGCGCACTGCCCATCGTGTGGGGCATAAAGAGAGCAGATTACACACCACATCATCACCGCCAAACAGTGACTTGAACAGCGACTGGCGCTTTGAGGACTCCCCGATCACCACTGAGACACCCTGTACAAAGTTTAAAGTGTCTGCAACAATGCAAACTTCTCTTGCCACTTCTTGTAAAGTTAAATCCAATGAATGGTTACTGCAGTGCACATAAAGTGCATCTACGCACTGCTCTTTCAGTTTAGCTTGGACCCCTTTTACGCGCCCGACATATTCGCAGCACCATCAAAACAAAAGCCCTTCAAACGCTCCAGTGGCAGATTCAAGCGAAGGAAAACATCTTTAATGCAGGAAAAAAGAGTTTCCCCAGTTGAATCTGTGCATTGTAAAATCCCAGAAAAACATTAACTGCCTCCAGTTGTGAGTTGACATATTGCAGACTACAGGAAAACTGCTCCAATGATGTGATATCGGTCGTCGCGTCTGCAGTTAACCCATAAAAATGGCTCTTTCTAGCATCTGATACTATTTCTCTTAGTACTGCATGGGCGAATATTTCCAGGATTTCGTTTTTGAATGGTGTCAGACATCCAATTGTCTCGCCTCTCTAGCCACTCACGACAGTGTGGTAGTGCATAGGTGCGTTCCACCAACAAGTTCCAAAAAACACCACCTTTGTGCTCATGGCCTCTCAGTGGAAGCCCATTGCTCCCGATGAATCGTATAGACCGAAATATTAATTCCAGGACATGTCTGGCTGTTTCCTGTTGTTTTGCAGCAATGTCTGACAACAGAGCATTAATGGGCGTCTGTGTTAGTGAGGCTAACATCCTAACAGAGTCGGAATGAATATCTGACAGCTCGTGCGCCCCACACTTAGGTGTTGCTTTTCTCCAATTGCAAAAACCGTCTCCACTTGAAAAGGAACTGGTATTACTGTCGTGATGCTTCAATCCTTTTTCTAATGCTTTACAGCAGGTGAAACACAAAACAGCATCTCTCTCTGGAATGTAATGCAACCATTTCCACTTGGTGAACCAACTTTTTTTAAATGACCTCTCGTAACTTTCTGTTCCAAACTTTTTGCCAGGAAATCGCATGTCTGGCTGACGAGGCTCATCAATTCCGACAACAGACAGCGGGTCAGGGTTCTCGTTGTGTTCTTCTACCGGCGGGGGTCGAGGTAGCTGAGGCGGCTCCTCCTCGGCCGGCCGAGCCGGAGGCTGGGTCTCAGGTGTCGGGCTTCTGCGGCATGTCGCTCCCGCTGGGGCGGCTTCTGGTGCTGCTGCTGCTGGTGGTCGACTAACACTGGCACTGCTGCAAGTGGCTTCGTTGTCCGGGTCATCAAGTTGAAATTGAATCCTAGATGATTTGGGGCCGGGGGTTTTTGAACCGAAAAAATCACTAATTATTTTTTGCGCCATCATTAATCTTTCTGTTTTAAATTCTCGCTCTCTCTCAACAATCAACTTCCGTTCTACTAATGACGACCGGGTCACCGTGGCCGGCCGGCAGTACAGCCAGGTCACAGGTGAAACTAAAACACCTCTTTCAACACCAATTTTATTTCCATAAGTTAAATACATCATTGTTTTACTATATATGTGTGTATATACTTATATATAATATATAATATATATAATATATATATTTTTTTACAAAAAATTAAAAAGATCCCCAAAATCCCAACAATTCTCCTCCCCACCAGCAGGGGGTGCTGGCGCACCCTCCGCACCCCCCTTCCAGCGCTGATGGTTCAGGTTGATACACTGGTGGAGTTCACGTCATGCCATGAGCTCATCATGGTTTTTAAAACCTTCTTTAGTAAACTGCTCTAACTTCCTTTTTCGGAAGAGAGGCTGAGAAAACGAAGTGAGAAGTAGAAATCAACACGTTGCATTAAAATTAATTCCATGATTGGACACATGGTCACTCCCTATGCTCATTCATGAAGTATCATTCTTGTTACAGGTCTCTCCATTCCAGAGATAATACTGATTATGTCATTTTGACCATGGCCTTAGACCTTTTGAAGTCTGTTCTGTATGTTGGTCTTAACACTACGAAGTCTGAAAAAATTTCACTACTACTCAGTCGGCTGAACGGTCAAGGGGACCGTGTTTTTGGTGCGATTTGATTGGCCACTCTCTCCCCCACACGTCCCTCTCCAGCTGGAGAAGACATTGTTCAAGCCTGCATCCCATTTCCAACGAATTAAATCATAATATGTTTCTTAACACATGTTTTCACTCCTAAAATGTATAAAACTAATAATAGGCCTACATGTGAAAAATATATATTTTAACGTTGCCCGTTAGTACTATATTGCAACATGCCTTTTGTTGTTCTTTTTTTTCCTTCCAAAAGAGCAAAGATCACTTGTCTTTTCTTGTGTGTTATCGATGTAATTAATATATGTGACCCCACGCGATGTACAGACTGCTTGACTAGGCATGTAAACATGACATAATTGTATTAATGTTTAAGTGTAATGATGTTATTGACCGGATTGTCCGTAGTCCTCCAGCCGTTAGCTTACAGTTGCTAATATTATAAGCTAACAACATTACTAAAGCCAATGTATTGCATTAAATGCGGCCTGTCCGCGGTAAATTACTTATACAAGTGAGTCGCGTTATATCTACCTAAATTACCAGCCAAAGTACATTCCAAATAAACAATTATTAGCCACGTTATGTTGTTATATCAGTTTAATTAATAAAAACATCGTTCAGAATACGGCCGTTAGCACTGTGAATTCAACATCCGGTGAGGAGAGGATACGGATCGTGTATGTGTTGTGTATGGAAATCAGCGCATACGGATGTACCGGATGTAAGCCTTGCACACTAAATGCACACTAAATAGCCTTGCTAAATAGCCTTGCACACTAAATAGAAAGCCTGCAGCCTGGTGATACAAAAAATAAACTCCACACGTGAAATGCCACTGCATGTTGAGGAGAAACCCCAGCTCAGCTGCTGTTTATAACATCGAGCAGTTATTGAATTCATGAACATTTACATGCTTCCCTGAGAGGGAGAGAGAGAGAGAGAAAAAGGAAAGTTCCACGGATCTGGTCGCTTGCAGAAAAGTTTACAGATAAAGAAGGAGCTGAACTATTTTGACTGACAAAGAGCTGGCGATATTTAGCCTATATGCCAGAATAGGCTGTGGCTGTGCTGTGAAACAAATTCATCCACAGCAGCAGGCCTACATACGTTCCACGTCGCTTGCAGAAAGAACTGTTCTTTTGACTGACAAAACATTTAGCGGTTCGGGAGGTCTATCTGGTTGGAATTATTCCAAACACTTTTTATTTTGTATCGCGCATCGGCAAGCGTTCTCGCTTCATGGAAAGTAAATGTCGGGTCGAGTCTAACCGAGCATTCAATAATAATAATAATAGTAACAATGATAATCATTGTATTCATATTCCTATTATCTTATCAAAATAATAAACAAATTCCAAGTTAATTAACCATCCAAACGTATATGATTTAATTCGTTGGACATGGAATGCAGGCTTGAACAACAACAACATCTCCAGCTGTCTGTTTGTGTGCTCTTTTTTTTTCTCCACCTTTTTTCTTTAGATCATAACTCGCTCATTTTTTGCTCATTTAAAAAAATTCAAAATACCATGTAAACTATGGAATTGGGGCTTTCATTTGGTATATAAGGCGCTATATAAGGCGCTCTCTACGAAACGATATCAAGTGAAAAGGAAATGTCGGGGAATCACCATTAACGTCACCATTATCAAGCAGCGCAAACAAAAGACGAGAGGGGGAGAAAGGGTGACGGCGGTCGATTGGGCCGATTATAGTCAGACTGAGTAAGAGATATATGCCTAAAATCATATTTACAAAACGTTTCAAATGGAAAAAAAAACAGAGATGATTTCAATCGAATATTTAGACAAAGTCATGCAAGGGGAACTTTCTCTGGACTCCATGGGCTAAGAAAATAAACGTTGAAATCTCAAATTCGGTCAGAACGGCTGCTCAGACTTCCTAGTGTTAAAGGGATAGTTCAGATTCTTTTTGACTTAAGTTGTATGAAATACTTGCCATTAATATAGTGGTTGCAACTGTATTAATTGATTGCCAGAGTCCCGTGGTGGGAGTTCTGCTCTGGTTTTGGTGAATATTAAGTAGCTCCGGTCATTTTGTGGAGGGCACTAGGGCCACGCATTAAAAGTAAATTAATCCACAAAACTAACGGCATTTGTATCGTTGACCTATTTTGAAAATATTACTGCAACTTTCGTAAATGTTTTACCCCTCTATCACACGGAACTATGTTTTTTGTGTCCATATCACTACTCCCAAAAATTGTTCCATGTGATAGAGGGGTCAAAGTTGAACGAAAGTTGCATGAATATTTTAGAAATAGGTCAACAATACAAATGACGTTAGTTTTGTTGATTATGTGGTTCTCAAAGTGTGGTCCAAAATGTATTAATATAACATTACAACCAGTTTCACCACTTTAACCCTTTACATCGGCTAGTTCCATACAGTCGATCTACAAGCTCACAACTGTGAAACATTGTGTTGCTTGTGTAGATCAGCTATATTAAAAAAATAGCAATACACGTGAAACATTTTAACAACACTGTAAGTCTACATGTGTTTGTGTGGCCCCCAGGAAGAGTAGCTGCTACTAAGGCTAATGTGGATCCAAAAAACAATCAAATGCAGGGTGCACAGGGTAGCATATCACCAGTATATCATTCCATTTAGTGCCATGCATGTTTAAGAAAATGTTCATATAATGATTCAAGGTTCAAGGTTGTCCTTTTTAGTTATATCTTGTATAGATAGATGGATATATTTACATAAGAGTAACACTTATTTTTGTTTGGCTTCCTTCAGACAATGCAGCAGCATAGATAATAACAAAACATATGATAAAATGATGTGATATTGACTATAGCGGCCAGCCACGGTGCACGCAGCACGCACTCCCGCGAGGGTGCACTGGACACGTGTGACGAGATGGTGTCACATACGTGATGGAAAACACAAGGTCATTGTGGCGGTAGCCTATTATCTTTCTGAGATCTAGCCTGGGTGCAGGGGACGTGGTTTTGTTCCTCACTCGTTTGTGAAACATGCTTGTTGTGAAACCGCAAATACATACAGTAGAATAGCAAGAAGTGTAGCCTATTAAACAAAGTGAAGAAGTCAAATGATCTCTTGTAGGATGTATAGGTAAATATAAAGACAGACAAAGGATAATGTGGCAACTTGAGATTGGTGGATTGAAGTTTAGTGTATTCATGATTGTAGACAGCATTGTTTTATTTCCATAGCTGTAGCAGTGCAGTGGTAAGCAGCAATACACTAAAGACAGTGATGCAGGAGACATTGACATTATGAAATGTAATGTAAATAAATATAAAATGATGGAAACTGTTTACACAGAGCATCTTAAAAAGTATTTAATAGAGTGATGAAATATATTTACAAAGGAAAGTATTTAATAGATGGACAAAGGCCAGAGCTATGGCTCATCGTGTACATGGTGTGAGCTACTGTAGGGTCTGAGCACTTCAAGAGGATGTGGTTTTGTTCAGCACTTGTTTGTGGTTGAGGTCGTTTCCTACGTCTCGACATGCTTGTTGTGAAACCCTAAATAAATAGTAGAATAGCATGAAGTGTATTAGACACAGTAATGAAGTCAAATGACTTGTAGGCCTAGGATGTAGGTGAATATAAAGACAAACATAATGTGGCAAGATTGGTGGATTGAAGTTTAGTGTATAAATACACTAAACTTCAATGTCTTCATGTTTTAACTAGAGATGTCCCGATACTGTATCGGTATCGGAACAGTATCAGTATCAGGCCCTTTATGGTCATATCAGGTCATATCGGTATCGGTGAACATGCCAGTCTAACCACCGATCCGACACAGGTTGCACAAACTGCAAGTGCACATTTGAGTGAGGAGTCTGCTATAAACACAACAGATATATCTGTCTCTAAACTAACACCTCCACTCCTTCCATAGTTGGCTTCGTCTCCTCTTCTCTCTCCCTGTCTCCACACACGCACACGGTTCCCTACTAGTTCCCTACAACGTGTGAAGAATGCAACGCAGCTGAACGGTCAAAAGCTTAGCATAGCATACCTTGACTTCCGGTCAAAATAAGTAATTTGCATTTTTTTTTATTACAAAAAATATTCTCTGGTATCGGTATTCGATATCGGTACCGGCTAACACTTTATGGTAATGTCTTCTAGCGTGGCGGATGCTGCGCATGGACCGGATAGCAACACGGTAACGCCCCTTTGCAATGACATATCAGTAGGAAACCCGAGTCATTTGACAGCCCCTTTTAATAGACTGAGATGACTTGACTCGACTGGACTATGACGGACTAACAGTTTAGGCCATGATTTTGCGCCATCGGGTTCTTTCTTTTTCCTTTTGTCTTTGTTTTGATGCTACATGTGTGTCATGGATGCACTAAACAAAGTGTTGTTGTATGTCTCATACAGTGACAAATAAAGATCGTATCTTAGCAAGAAGAGCAGCAAATGGAATACATGCCGTCATGCCATATAAAAGTGAGATGGAGAGAATGGCTCAGCAGTCAAAGTTGCCAAGTTGTGCTATACCAAAAAGCACACTCATTTGCAGTGGTGGAAAAAGTACTCACATTTTGTACTTGAGTAAAAGTATCAATAGTGCAATATAGAAATAATCTGGTGAAAGTAAAGAATAGACAATACAAATTTTAATTGAGTAAAAGTACACTTTTAATGTTTGTTCTTATCTTAATAATGTCAAACATTATTACTTGGAGAGACTGTTAAAACTGTCTCAAATACATTACACATATGTAATACTAATAATAATATTGATAAGAGAAGTGGCCAGGAGTTTATGCAACATTAACAAAACTTAACAAAAAACTTAACAAAACTTAATTAAAATGCAAATAATTATACAAGCACACATCATTATATTCAAACTTCAAATGTCTTAATAAAGTGAAGCTACTGCATGTTTATTCTCAAATATAAAACAGAATGACATGTCTTCACATAGCCTACTTTACACATTTGCAATATATAAACACTTATTTGAGTAAAGTTAAAGTAATGAAAAACATACTGTATATTTGACAACCTCTTATATTATCCATGTCTTCAAACAACAAAAAAACTAAAACAGCTGATCGACAAGCTTAAAATGTGTAGCTATGCGATTTTGCAATTTACAAAAGCATTTTAAAAGTGTATGAATACTTACTGAATACTAAAATAGAGATTAATGTATGGTTGAATATGTGAATAAAATTCCAGTAAAGAATCTAATAAAAACATGCAACATTATACCGGCATTTCATTGACATTTTTGAAGGCATATGACCAAGACACCTATGGGCGGGAAGCGTTGCATGCACGCATCCGCCTCGTTGCCGGCAGACTGCTGGCGAGCACTGGCGCTTTGGCATGGGGGGGGGGGGGGGGGGGTCGGATCAACATATGGAATGTCAGAACAGGTCAGCTCCATACATGGAGATCTATGTAGCGGGGACATTCTCTTGAGTGTACAGGGTTTGATGAGGGGCCAGGTAGGGCCGGGCCTTGATTTTCGGGCCTGCTGATAACTCTAGTTTTCGCCAGCTGCCGGGCACGGCTTCACTAATAACTTTGGGGCCGGCCCGTCTAGAGTTTAAATGGACAGGTATCAGTCAAAAGGGAGACATCGAAGAGGAAGGATGGATGGGAAGGATGAACATATGGAATGTCTGAACAGGTTCTGACCTATATCCATATATGGAGATCTAAGGGTTTGAGGTCAGATGTAGAGTTGCTGGCCAATATTGATGACATCAGGGATCTCCATTATATGGGCTTAATTGCGACTGCAGGTCGAATATACTATGAGGATCTCCATCCCTGATGATGTCACATGATGTCATGAGACCATATATGGATAATGAGTGACTGACGGGAAAGGCACAATGTCATAGTAAATGCGACCTGGAGTTGCAACAATACACAATACATTACACATCAGCAATGACTCCAAGAACGATACTAGGCCTATAGATATATTACATTTGGTGTGTGCGCATGCATTTTGATTACACACACAAATTGGTTGTGTGCATGTGTGTCCCAATAGAGGGCATGCGCGTGACATCATCAAACCCGGATGTTATGTGGGAACGCCTACTGAGTAGCAAAAACGACTTTCTGGCCTTGACAGCCCAGTCAAGGCCTTCAGTCTTATCTGATTGACAGCCCAGTCAAGGCCTTCAGTCTTATCTGATTGACAGCCCAGTCAAGGCCTTCAGTCTTATCTGATTGACAGCCCAGTCAAGGCCTTCAGTCTTATCTGATTGACAGCCCAGTCAAGGCCTTCAGTCTTATCTGATTTACAGCCCATACAGCCCAACAGAAAAGTCTTATTTGATTTACAGCCCATACAGCCAAACAGAAATGTCTTATCTGATTGACAGCCCATACAGCCAAACAGAAAAGTCTTATGGTCATTTGGGTCCAGGCTGCTTCTCACTCTATAGGTCTCTTTATCATGTATAAACACCAGAGTGAACCGAGAAGACTTTAACTCAGGAGGAGAGAGATGCAGCTGTGTGAAGCTGACCTATGCTGTCGCACTGCAGTGTTGCACATCAAAAATATCCAACCTACTAGCTAAGAACGAGATGCGTTGAGACGCGTTGTGAGCTTGTAGGTCGGGTATTTTCGACGTGCGACACCGCCATGTAATGAATAGGCTGATCTAGGATCAGATAACTGCAGAGCAACTATAGGCAGCAGGCTCGTATTAAAATGTAAATATAATTTTAGTGGTTGTAAATGTAAACTATGTATTGCAATGTTGTGTTACGTTATCCAAATGATAAGGATAATAGCCTAATGATAATATAGCATTTTTCAGTTGGCCACGGTGGCCAGCAATAATTTTATCCTATTTAACGGTCAATTAAAAATGTTCTGGGTCAATGGTGGATATATATCGGCTAACGTAAACCTTGGTGCAGATCCATGTGTCTTTATCCACGTGTGGTGTTGGCTTTGGTTTTCCTACACGGCTGTATCTGAGGAAATGAAACAGAGTTACAGTAACACTGTGTCATTAAACATGCAGTATATAAAACACAGTCTGTGTTTCCCTAAAAGGAATGTGAACAACTGTATTATCGCTCACTGGAGTGGAAATTCACACAACAAACACTTATTTGATGTATTACCATGTTTTGTTCTTACTGTAAATCGCTCTGGATTAAGAGCGTCTGCTAAATGCCTAAATTGTAAATAGTAAATTGTATGCTGCGTTCACAGCATTATTAGGCTCATAATGTGATTGCTTCTGGACTCTGATAATACTAATCATCAGTGTTGTAATGTTTGTACAAACAGTATGGAATGAGAGTACATATCAGGTCATATCGGTATTGGTCTGCTGGAATAAAATCAGGTGATTGAATCTATAAAATATAGACGTGTCACGTGTATACTTTACCATTATCTTGGTCATCAGGGTGGTTGATTACTCCATAGTCACTTGTGTCACCTGAAGGGAAACAAAATGAGTCTTAATGTGATGCTTATAATTGTTATTTCAATAATGGTCCCTGGAACAAGACATTTTCAGATAGCGTGGTCCGTGGCCAAAATCAATAACTACTGGTTTAGAATGCATTTTGTATAAACGGCCTCAGGTCTTAATGGGTTAATGGGTTGATGAACATGATTGGTTCAAAGACTGACCGTACTGCAGTGGGCAGTATAGGTCATCATCTGGATCTCCTCTTTGATTGGTCGCCTGGTCGACTGTAGCTGAGGCCTGATTGGTTCCCTGAGACTCAATGACTCTGTTAATTAAAATATAAATATGTATCAGTGATGAAGAATAAACCAAGATGTAATCCACTGCTGTCATGATGATGAATATACAGTATCAATACTGTACCTACCTGACATAAGCTGGATCTGTGGATTAAAAACAATATACATTATAACATCAATATCTGAACCAAATACAAATATAATCCGGGTCATTTCATTTCAAACTTTGGCTATTCAAAAAATAGCAGATCTACAAGCTCATAGCACGTCACTTTGTGCCACACTATGAGTTTGTAGATTTGCAATTCTTAGAAAAATTGTAAACATTTATATAAATCACAGGCACAAAACACATTTCTAACCAATCCAATTAATCTGAACCTGAAAATGAATTCCTATAATGACTCTCCTAACATGAATGTTCCACAATGACACCAAATGAAACCAGATTTAAAGGTATATTCAGTGATTTCACTTAATTCAAATATCACTTATTTTTTTGTTTTGTTGTGATAATCCTCCCTACTATAGTGTGCTGGCCATATAAGGAGTTCCTCCCTGTCCCCAGTTAACCCCTGGGGGTCAAAAAACCTTAGGTTTCGTTTTTGACTCTCTATCCTGATTGGACGAAAGGCTGGGTCCCACAGCCAAAAACGAAACCTAAGGTTTTTTGAGTGAAATCACTGAATATACCTTTAAATCATTGGATTGGACGTTTAAAAAAGTGCATACTGTACCATTTTCATAATCATCATCCGGTTGGTTTATCTGAGACTCAATGACTCTGTTAATTAAAATATAAATATGTATCAGTGATGAAGAATAAACCAAGATGTAATCCACTGCTGTCATGTTGATGAATATACAGTATCAATACTGTACCTACCTGACATAAGCTGGATCTGTGAATTAAAAACAATATACGTTATAACATGAATTCACTAAAGTCACTTTCTGTTTCATACTTCGATTTTTTTTCCCTTTTTTTAAGATTATTCTTTTTTGGCTATTCGCCTTTTTATTGATAGAGCGATAGATGAAAGTAGGCTGACAGGAAATGGGGAGAGAGATGGGGGGGGGGGGGTGACATGCAGTAAAGGCCGTCGGGAGTAGGAGTCGAACCCGCGGCACACAGCCAGAACTGGATTACCAGCCCAGACAGCTACGCCAGCCACCCAAGCCCAGAAATCATTTTTCTAATGAAACCATTTAATCTGAACCTGACTGAATTAATGAATTGACTCAGATTTAAATCATTGGATTGGATGTTTAAAAACGTTTATACTGTACCATTTTCATAGTCATCATCAGGCTGGTTTATCTTCCCATAGACGCTTGTGTCGCCTAAAAGTAAATTACATGCATTAATGTGGTGCTTAATTCAGTTATTTCAGTGATGGCTTTCTATTCTATTGTGCAAATGAGGAAAAACAAACACAACTGAACCTCCAAAATGGACTTTACATTTCTAAAGAATGAAGATCTATTTTATTTTAAGTTAGACATTAATTAATGTTCAAATTACAGTAGAACCAGTTGTCACAGGTGTCCTTAATGAACGTGATTGGTTGAAAGACTGACCGTGTTGCAGTGGGCAGTACACATCATCAGGAGACGCACTCCGATTGGTCGTCTGGTTTGTAGCTGGGCTCTGATTGGTTCCCTGAGACTGAGTGGGTCTGCAATTAAAAGATCCATATTTATCAGCAGTAATGGAGAAAAAAGGAATATGTAATATATTGCTGCGGTCATATTGATGAGTAGACAGAGTAATACTTAGTAGTACTCACCTGACACCACATTGACCTGTAAATGAAAAACAACACCTTAGAACACATTTAAACCTTCTAATTTTCATGTCATGAGTTGCTCAGTGATTGTAAGCTAGATGTATGATGGAATGCCATCTAGAGGTAATCCATCTAATGCAGGGCAGTGATGTAAATAGGTTTTCAATGTAATGGGTCCCATGGGTCTCATTACCCAACACAGATTTCACTGAACCCACTCACCTATTTAGAATAACGTTTGTTGTAAAGAGTATGTTGCCTTTTAACCACGTTGAGACTGTCTCTAGACTCTATACTAGTGCCTTTTCTGTTTTCACTCTACATTAAACCTCTTCACTGAAAATAGCCAATCGACAAGCTCACAATGTGTTGCATTGAAGACATTCTATAGGACAAGCTCACAACGCTTGTCGAAGGAGGTGCATGGGCTACAACGTTTGGGAGTTGGGACCCACTGTTATCACTTTATGGTAATCAGATCAGTGTGGATATTGATTTAATAGGGCAGGGGTGCCCAAAAGGTAGATCACAAAGGCTCTGCAGGTAGACCACATGACATGCTCCTAAATATATATCATTTCAAATACAAAAATAAAATGTCCTATTCCAGGACATTTGTAAAGCCAGAGACTATTCCAAAGCCCCCTCGGGTTGTGGTACATTTATAAACTATTTTCAGCAATGAGAATAGTTTTTTTGGAGGGTAGATCTTGTTGAGCTGGTCATTTTGAAAGCAGCAATTCAAAAACGTGTGGGCACCCCTGGAATAGGGAAACACTTCAGCACTTGGCAACATGTATAGCTATAGTCAATCATTCTAAACAATGGAGCAACCATTTGGGATTTAAATTTGGGGTTGTACAGGCTGTCAATTCATGTAAAATATCAATAATGTGAATACCCATGTTCCCCACCATGCAAAAAAGGTTATTTTTTTCCCCCACTTAGAATAAACCTAAACAAGAAACCTAACGTAGTAATCCTAGTAAGACTAAAAGTATTTTAGCAACTTAGTCTTACTTTTGGTAAATTCTGATTTAATCTCAGTCTTTGAACAATGCATTGAACTTTAGGCCTGCCTATAGGCTACTTAAACTATCTAGTCTTTTAGCCAACAAAAAAATTGCACTGGCATAAAATAAACTAAAACATAATTGCTCAGACTCTTCAACAAAGATGGCAAAAACAAGCATTCTTTGTTCTGTACTTATACATACAATTTAGTTCTACTGGATAATATGCTCAGCTTGTCCAACGGCAAGTCTTGAATTTTGACAGCAAATTTTGATGTAGCCATAATCTTTTGAGTACAATTTAATTTATGTGTACTCAATTTAATGTTTTAGCGTTAGTCTAGTTTTAGTCGGCTACATATCGTAACATTTTATTTGTTGACTTTAATGTACAGTTAATTTAGTCGACTAAAATGTATGTTGGCGGTACCTTGAGGACGACTAATTTTACACTTTGTTGCAGGCTGAAAATGACCGATCTGCAAGCTGTCTGCTATGTTCAGAGCACAACACAGGAGCACAACCAACATTAAACCGATTAGTTCTACTGGATCTCTGCTCCACTAGTACCTCCCTAACATTTAGTTCTACTGGATCTCTTCTCCACTAGTCCCTCCCTGACATTTAGTTCTACTGGATCTCTTCTCCACTAGTCCTTCCCTAGCTGACATTTAGTTCTACTGGATCTCTTCTGCACTAGTCCCTCCCTAACATTTAGTTCTACTGGATCTCTTCTGCACTAGTCCTTCCCTAGCTGACATTTAGTTCTACTGGATCTCTTCTGCACTAGTCCTTCCCTAGCTGACATTTAGTTCTACTGGATCTCTTCTGCACTAGTCCCTCCCTGACATATATATACTGTATTTTCCACCTAATACATGAGGGGGCGTGTTTTTGCACTTTTATTTTTATTTCTGTACAGTAGTAACAGTTCAATAGATGCCTGGAACTATTAATAGTAATATCTATACTGGAGGCCATAAACCCAACCATCCTAAACAAACTGTCGAAAAAAAAAAGAAAAAAAAAGCTTGATAAAGACCTTGTTTTGTAACAACAGTGGATTTATTCTTCTTCTTCTTCTTCTTCTGATAGCAGGATATTCCAACAGCAACCACCAGGAGGAGCAATAGAGCTGCCAGAGAACCAACTATGTACGGGACAAACTCTGCAGTGAGGGGAAAAGTATTCACACCTTTTACTTAGTAAAAAACATCAATACTGCAATGCAGACGCACTCCGTTACAAGTACAAGTCTGGTAATCAGAATGGACTTGAGTACAAATGTACTAAATGTAGGCAAAATGTTTTGTAATAATAATAATAAGAAGTGGCATTCATGTCAGGCTCATTAACCAGGCTGGAACTCTCACCGGGTGTGGATGATGGTGATGACGGTGGTTGTGTGGTGGTTGTTGTTGTTGTTGTTGTTGTTGTCAGAGCAGGACATGAGGTGGTGTCGTTTACAGACACCCATCCAGATATGCGTGTCCCGTCGGAGTCGATGCAGTCGATGTGTTTGAACCCTAACAGACAGAACATGGAAACTATTTAGACCTGACGACGATTCTACGAATGTCTTCAAAATCCTGACAGTTTTCTGAAAAACCCATGTTTCTATGTCAGTGGTTCTCAAACTATTTCATGTCAAGGATCCCTATAGAATGATATGTATTTGGCCGCCGACCCCCATCTGAATATATGTTGTTCCAAGGACCCCCTTAGAAGCAAAGACTTAGTTCGCATTTTAAACGATTTTTCAAAGAAATAGCAGATCTACAAGCTCGTAGCACGGTGCCGCGCTTGTAGATCTGCTATTTTTCAACAGCTAAAGCATAACATAATGCTTGGAACACCAAAAGGGGTTCCCGCCCTGAATGGGTTAACACCTCTCTATAGACAAATCCATGGTTCACTATCGGCGCAGGCACACTTTAGCGCCAGAAGAGATGCCTAAAGCCGCGTGCAGCGGTCGTCTCTTCTGGGTTTTTAGACAGCTGGTGGATAGAAATTAAGCTCTTCTTGGCATATCTTGTCAAAGGGTCAAAGGAAAATGTCCCGCTGAAAACGAAAGGAACGCTTTGCAGAAACAAACCATTCATACAGTTTTATCTAGAGGACTCTAGACAGGCGCGTGAAAACAAAGCAACGTGCAACATGATGAATAACCGGGAGTGTACCTATGTTCCCCAGGTTCTCTGTTCCCCAGGTTCTATGTTCCCCAGGTTCTATGTCCCCCAGGTTCTATGTTCCCCAGGTTCTATGTTTCCCAGGTTATATGTTCCCCAGGTTATACAGTATGTCCCCCAGGTTGCAAAAAAGGTTCTTTGTTCCCCACTTAGAATAAACCTAAACCATAAACCTAACCTAGTAATTTTAGTAATTCTAGTAAGTATTTTAGCAACTTAGTCTTAGTGTTCCTTTTAGTAGCAAATTCTGATTTAAGCTCAGTCTTTGAACAATCCATTGAACTGTAGGCCTGCCTAGGCTACTTAAACTATCTAGTCTTAGCCAACTAAAAAATAACACTGGCATAAAATAAACTATTGCAAAACAAAGATGGCAAAAAAAATCATTATTTGTTCTGTACTACAATTGTATAGTACAAAACACTGAAGTCCTTAAACCAGAAACCTAACGCTAACCCTAAACCCTAAGGTGACTAGGGAACATAGAACCTGGGGGACATATAACCTGGGGAACATAGAACCTGGGGAACATAACAACTGGGGAACATAGAACCTGGGGAACATAGAACCTGGGGGACATATAACCTGGGGAACATAACAACTGGGGAACATAGGGATGACCCCTATTAACCCACTAAATCCAATTAAAGCAGAACACATTATGGTTATTATACATCACTGCCATGTTCCTCAGTATCATTTACAATCATGTTCAGTCTCACCGGGACATGCAGTGATGGTCTTCGTAGCAGCAGCACGGCTGACACTGTTGCTGACGATACACATCAGGAGTCCAGAGAGATCCTGTGTCAGAGGCAAGGTTATTAGCCTGGGTTCCAGCGGGTCTGAAATGTCACTTTGCATGACTTGCGAAGTGACATTTCAGACCCGCGGAACACAGCAAATCAGGCTGGAACCCATGCAGGCTACAAGGTTATAATAGTGTGGAATGTTTCATTATAGTTTTAGTTAGTTTTGATGTTTTTTCTAATTCAGTTAGTTTTCGTTAGATTTAGCAGGTTTGCTACAGTTTGTATTAGTAGTATTAGTTTCTTATTTTTTGTGATGCTTAGTTTTAGTTTTAGTTTAGTTTATATTAATGACTGTGTTCATTGCAACAAATAAGTCAGGTGCAGGATTGCAAAGGGCCAACATAAGTGTTGTGTAACAGTGTAATATAAAAAAAGATATTACAAAAAAATAATATCCATTTACAGATTAAGCTTAGAAAGAAATTGACAAAAACTAAGGGAACTTTGTCTATCGTTTCAGATAATTTTGTAAACACACAATACAGTTTCAGTTTGTTATCGTCTTAGTATTTTATTTTATTTTTAGTGAACTACTATACTAACCTGTGTCAGAGTGATGCTCTGGGTGTCCTGACGTCCTCCAGAGAAGAGTTGGTTGTCTGTCAGAGGTTCTCCGTTCAGAGTCCAGCTGTACTGGACACTGTCCCCTTCACAGGAGCAGGACAGCCTCATCTGTCCATAGGACAGACACTCAGAGGACAGCTTAGGAGAGGACACTGGAGCTGGAGGACACAGTCAAAACACACAGTGAAAGACTTTTTATTAGTGTTGGTGCCGCATTAATGCATTTTATTCACATTTCTTCAAGTCTCTAGTCCAGGGAAAACAACCTATATAATATAATATAATATAAATGTATTCTATAAATTTAAATAAAATATGTATAAATGTATTTTATAATATAAATGTATTTTAAATTAAATACTTATAAATGTATTTTATTCTGAATTAATGCATAGCAAATGCATGAATAATTAAAGCTGCATTTGACATGAAACTGCAGTAGTTGAACAGTTTATATTATATTTTGTATCAGTTGTATTATATCAGTTGTAATTTGTAACACTTTACCTTGAACAGACAGATGGAGGTGTTTCTTTTCTATGAGGATTCCATCATCCATCCAGATGTGAAGAAAATAGTGAGCTTCATCACTCTTTGTGACGTCACTCATCCCAAACGTTCCACTACTTTCAATAAAGTATGATCTGATTTGGTATGTAAAAGTAGAATAAAACTTCCTTCTTTTAAGGCTAAATACTGTGTCCCATGCCTCTTTTATCCCTTTATATAATCGGTATTCACGTCGTGTCTCAATCCTCTCCACCAGGCGTAGCTCAACGGTTCCCCCCAGAGCTGCGAAACACTGAGTTTCATTCTGTCTGGCGTCACAGTGCAGGAGAGGAACACCTGAGGAGAGATAGTTCAATGTTTAATATTGAGTTAAATTAGCACATTTACACTCTACAGTTTCGACATTGTGAAAGGCGGACTTACCATTGGGCTAGGGTGGGCTACAGACCGGGGGGGGGGGGGGGGGGGGCTCAAAAAACCAAAACTAAAGTTTTTTTTTTTTTATGATTTGAAATTGTAAAGTATTGCAATCCAATTCAAGTGAGATTTATGTTTGGTTATTGTACATTTAGAATTATGGTTAAAACATTGAGAGCTTCTGCTCAGACAGTGACTCTGTGTTATGGGGTAGCTGTGTGTGGAAACCCCTCCCAATGTCGCTGTGCATGTCAGCCTGCATTCAGCCACTAGTCTGTCTGCCTGCCTGCCTTTCTCTTTTGGGGGGGCTGGGTACCCCAAAATTACAGAAATTTTGTCTAGCCCGGGGGCCCTTGGGATGGTAAATCCGGCCCTTATATGCTGACCGGGTTTGAACTTAATTTCCAGCGTGATACACATTCGAGACTCGTGTAAAAGAGAAACAAGGCTGTGAAAACTGCCACTGAACGGGAATAATTTCAACGCAGAAATAAATACTTAGTCCTTGACGAATATGAATAATGCATTAACCCATTTTGGGCGGGAACCCTTTTTGGTGTTTTAACACTACGAAGTCTGAAAAAATTTCACTACTACTCAGTCGGCTGAACGGTCAGGGGGACCGTGTTTTTGGTGCGATTTGATTGGCCACTCTCTCCCCCACTCGTCCCTCTCCAGCTGGAGAAGACATTGTTCAAGCCTGCATCCCATTTCCAACGAATTAAATCATAATATGTTTCTTAACACATGTTTTCACTCCTAAAATGTATAAAACTAATAATACATGTGAAAAATATATATTTTGCCGTTGCCCGTTAGTACTATATTGCAACATAGCCATGGAAGAGTGTCGCGTTGCTGCCTTTTGTTGCTCTTTTTTTCCTTCCAAAAGAGCAAGATCACTTGTCTTTTCTTGTGTGTTATCGATGTAATTAATATATGTGACCCCACGCGATGTACAGACTGCTTGACTAGGCATGTAAACATGACATGATTGTATTAATGTTTAAGTGTAATGATGTTATTGACCGGATTGTCCGTAGTCCTCCAGCCGTTAGCTTACAGTTGCTAATATTATAAGCTAACAACATTACTAAAGCCAATGTATTGCATTAAATGCGGCCTGTCCGCGGTAAATTACTTATACAAGTGAGTCGCGTTATATTTACCTAAATTACCAGCCAAAGTACATTCCAAATAAACAATTATTAGCCACGTTATGTTGTTATATCAGTTTAATTAATAAAAAAACATCGCATCAAATACGGCCGTTAGCACTGTGAATTCAACATCCGGTGAGGGCAGGATACGGATCGTGTATGTATTGTGTATGGAAATCAGCACATGGGCTTACCGGATGTAAGCCTGGCAGCTGGCGATATTGAGCCTATATGCCAGAATAGGCTGTGCTGTGAAACAAATTAATCCACAGCAGCAGGCCTACATACGTTCCACGTCGCTTGCAGAAAGAACTGTTCTTTTGACTGACAAAACATTTAGCGGTTCGGGAGGTCTATCTGGTTGGAATTATTTCAACACTTTTTATTTTGTATCGCGCATCGGCAAGCGTTCTCGCTTCATGGAAAGTAAATGTCGGGTCGAGTCTAACCGAGCATTCAATAATAATAATAATAATAATAACAATGATAATAATCATTGTATTCATATTCCTATTATCTTATCAAAATAATAAACAAATTCCAAGTTAATTAACCAGCCAAACGTATATGATTTAATTCGTTGGACATGGAATGCAGGCTTGAACAACAACAATGCCGTCTCCAGCTGTGTGTTTGTGTGTTCTTTTTTTTTTCTCCACCCCTTTTTCTTTCAATCATAGCTCGCTCATTTTTTGCTCATTTAAAAAAATTCAAAATACCATGTAAACTATGGAATTGGGGCTTTCATTTGGTATATAAATAAGTTGTGTAGGCGCTCTCTACGAAACGATATCAAGTGAAAAGGAAATGTCGGGGAATCACCATTAACACCATTATCAAGCAGCGCAAACAAAAGAGTGGGGGAGAAAGGGTGACGGCGGTCGATTGGGCCGATTATAGTCAGACTGAGTAAGAGATATATGCCTAAAATCATATTTACAAAAAGTTTCAAATGGAAAAAAAACAGAGATGATTTCAATCGAATATTTAGACAAAGTCATGCAAGGGGAACTTTCTCTGGACTCCATGGGCTAAGAAAATAAACGTTGAAATCTCAAATTCGGTCTGAACGGCTGCTCAGACTTCCTAGTGTTAAGGGCGCGTTCTGAATGCAATGCAAACTAATAGGCGAGTGCGCTCCGGTACGCTTTGCAAAGGGAAGGAATGACTTCTGTCCGTCACAATAACCAATCCTACAGTTTGAATTATTTACACACGCACACAGAGCAAAAAATATGATATGGGGAAAACAATTGAAAATATATATATTTTTTCATTCTAATTCTAATTTGAATCGACTTGTGTTAATGAAATCGATGCAACGATGCATCGATTTTTAAATGAATGAGACGTTTTATTTGTATTTTACAAATGCGTGCGCTCGTGCATGCGTGCACAATTCCATTCAATTCAATTCAATTGGCTTCATTGGCATGAGAGAAAAGTGAACACTGCAGGATGTTTCAAGGGATATTTCACTTTCAAACATAGGTCTACCCCAGACAGTATTTAACCTGTTAATGATTCATTCAATATTTTGATATTTGATGTGCATTTTATCCTTATTACTTCAAACAAGATAAAAACAACAATTAATTGTCCCTCTAATTCTAGTTCATGAGGGGCTGTGTTTTTTGCAATTATACCTTTTTATTTATTTATAGAAAGAAAATGCATGGCCCCTGCAGACGTGTTACAGTATTCAGTCACCTGAACCAAGGACGGATGTTTTAGATGAATCCATCATGGTATTCAAATTTGAGTTTGAAATTACAATTAGTGTTTGTAATTGAGGGGGCGTGTCTGATAAAATCAAAGTATGAATCGAGCATCTCACGTGTTTGAAATGCCCCTTTAATAAGTCATGCTAATGACTGCTAATGATTTGTGGCCATATTATTGTAAAGTGTTACCAAATAATGTATCTATCGTCACTGTCGGGAATAGCAATTGACAATATATAAAGTCACAATATCAATTTTGATGAGGCAGTGTGCATTATCTAAAATAGTTTTTTTTAATGAACATTTTGGAGTTGTTTTCTCCCCGACAGCAGAGATATCATAATTAATGTCCTATAGATCTAATATCTAGACGTCATGAACATGCTTCCTGCATACCCCAGGGACATGCAGAGAGTGTTAGAGGGGCAGGGGCTCAAATCCCGTAAGAGGGCACTTTTGGACAAAAACAGCGAAAATAGCAGATCTACAAGCTCACAACGCGTTGAGAGCTTGTAGATCAGCTTTTTTTGGGGCGCAACCCAGCACTCTTTAGCTAGTGGATTTCAAAACAAATATGTTCAAGTTCAGGAGACTTGGTATAAAAGAAAAGCAATTCTCCTGAATGCGCTGCCTTCCAGCATGTTGGAAAGGAAAGGAGTTGCATTTTGCATTTCTTTCACCACAGAAAGGGCAGTTATTTTACAGACGGGCAAAAGGGCAGGGGCTGAAGCCCCCTTTGATGTCTATGTGTGCACGTCCCATGCCAGACCCACCTGTGGTGTCCACCTGGCTGCTGAGTCCTGCCTCTTCAGTGGCTAAGGCTGGGTTAGTGGTCACAGCATCCTCCTTGGCCCTTCCACCTTAGGATATTGTCAATAGTATTGTCACTTTTCACACATCTAACATGATCTCGCACCGGCATTTTTCTCTTATCTTTTCTGATGCGTTTCTCATGTGTTCTTTGTTTCCCTCAAATGATTAAAAGTAGAGGTCATTCTGACAGGCAGGAAAACTTGACAGAAAAAGACTACCGGTATATTATAGCACTGATGAAGGTCTTAGGACCGAAATGTTTGCTACTTTTAATGTACTTTTATGTTAAAATAAAAGAAAAAAATATTTTCTTAAGTCTCGGTCTGTTAGACTTTTCCTTTATTTTTTATATAGTGATCGAGTCTTTTTCTGTCAAGTTTTCCTCTATGTTTTTGAGACCACTGCTCCTGTAGTCAAGTTGGGAAAAAAAGGACGAAGACAAAAGGCGTAACAGCTTTCTCAGTGCTTCAGCATTCTGACAGACAGACAGACAGACAGACAGACAGACAGGCAGCAGTTTATGCTTTGTCGTACAACGGTATAGCGTATAGCAGCAAACCCATTTCCCCAAAAGGTTTTGAGTTTATGCAGTATCTTCAGTAGTATAGCAGCTGGTTCTCAAGTGCACAGCATTACGTGCTACCTAACTGCTTTCAGGAAGCACTACTTAAGTTGGTTCTCAAGAGCACAGCATTACGAGTCTTCTTATCTGGCTTCGGGAAAACACCTCCTGGATGAATGAACTTAGAAGCAAAACAATTTCCTGAAAGCCTTCTTAGCTTCAGTCTACTGTCGTACGCAGCAGTTTGTAAGAGGGATCTGGGACGATCTGGGACGCTACCCTTTGTAGCGAAGGGTGTTACCCACTGATACTGATGTCGACAGGTTATTGATCTGACAGAGACAGCAGCGCAACATGAAACCAATGCTTATACAAAGTACTATCACGGATGATCGAATCATCTTATAAAAATGTTAATCATATGCCAAGTTAATTCAAGTCAGATGATGTTGAGCTAAACATGTTTGTTTCATTTAAAAGTTTCATCAGTATTTATATTTAAACAAGATGAAGAAAGTCCTCACTCCCCACACAGTGACAGCAGCTGTTGTGCTCGACAGACAGACAGACAGACAGACAGACAGACAGACAGGCAGACAGACAGACAGACAGACACTAAACTATTTCACAGCGTTGGCCGCTCGGCGTGGTGCGGCCTCTCTCTGTCTCTGTCTCTCTCTCTGTCTCTCTCTCTCTCTCTCTCTCTCTCTCTCTGTCTCTGTCTCTCTCTCTCTCTCTGACAGACAGACACGCAGTTAAACCCATGAAGACCTGAGGCCGATTCTACAAATGTCTTCTAAACCCAAACAGTTTTCTGAAAAATGTCGGTGGTTCTCAAAAGTATTCATGTCAAGGACCCCCAAAATTATCTGTAACTGGCCCCCATCTCAAAGTATTTTGTTACAGGGACCCCCAGAAGCACAGATTTGAGTAAAAAATGTTCGCTTTAAAAAAAGATATTCAAAGATTTGTCATACTTTTTTTCAAACATAGCAGAGCTATACGAGCCGGATTTACCTTGCAGAGGGCACCCGGGCTGGAGCTAATTTGAGCGCCCCCCTTGGGGCGCGCGACGCAGCCCCGCGACCCGCGGAAAGAAATTATGCTATTTAGTTTTGTCTCTAAAAAGAGACAATTTTATAATAAAAACAAAATAATAATATATATATAATAATATATATAATAATATATATATATTCTTTTTAATATTTAAAATATTAGTCGGGGGCCCCGGGCTGCAACCCACCCTAGCCCGACGGTAAGTCCGCCTCTGGCTATACGATCTCATAGCTCGGCACATAGTGCCGCGCTATGAGCTTGTATCTGCTATTCTTGGAATAGACAACCAATGTGCTTTCAGTGCTTTGAGCTCCCACTGTTTCCTACCAGATGTGGACGTGCAGATGGTGGGGTCTTCAGGGCTGAGCTGGTAACCCTCCACACAGAGACAGTGGAAGCTGCCCTGTGTGTTGTTGCAGGGATGCGGGGTGCAGGGATAGCTGCTACACTCATCTACGTCCACACACGTCTTCCCATCGTCCTTCAGACGGAAGCCGCTGGGACATGTGCACTGTAAGGAGACAGGAACAGAGCGTGATGCTGACCAGGTGTTTCATCAGTGTCATGGTGGAATCTGTGTCAAATGGCGCTGTTGATTCCATACCTTGAAGCCTATCTTGACGTCTTTACAGCTGAGCTGGGAGGAGCAGCCACTCAGCTCGCTGTTCAGACACTCGTTAACAGAGCAGCTGCTGAGCTCATCAGAGCCGTCGCCACAGTCGTCCTTGCCGTCACACAGCAATGTCTCCTGGACACAGTTCCCGTTGTGACAGACATAGCATTTCATCTCTGTTGGAGTGGAAACTTAGAGAAAGGAGGAGAAAGGGAAGAGCAATGGAAGCAGAGGAGGTTTAGATGAATGTGATTCTGATCGTGTAAAAGTAAAGGTAAAAGTATTCATGGAAAGTATTTTTGAGGTGTTAGAGGTGCTCTCATAGCTGTGTGCGTGTGTGTGTGTGTGTGTGTGTGTGTGTGTGTGTGTGTGTGTGTGTGTGTGTGTGTGTGTGTGTGTGTGTGTGTGCGCGTGTGCGTGCGTGCGTGCGTGCGTGCGTGCGTGCGTGCGTGCGTGCGTGCGTCTTACCTGGGTTATTACAGTGAGCCTCATCTGAGTTGTCGTCACAGTCATTGTCTCCGTCACACTCCCAACTCTTGTCGATGCATTGTTTATTTTGACACATGAACTGGTCGCTGTCACACGGGTTTGCTGAGACACAGGAAGTAGTTGTTTAGGTCAATCCATTATCATAGAATAAGAGCAAAAAGCCAGTTCTATAGTTATGTCTATGGATGATGTTTGACGTTCTCTTAATAATGTATCTGTTTATTAAATTAATGTGTGACTGATATCTTCAATATCCTACCTTGTAATATAGAATAGTGTATTCTCTATTGTTTGCATAAGACCTTGATGGAAACAATCCATCCAGTCCACTTTTTGTGTTTGACTGTACTCGTGCTGTTTGTCTAATATGTGACCAGTGCCAGTAGTTTGATATACAAGGGGGCCATGGTCATTTTTCAGTTCTTTACATATTATGAAACTGCACACTGTAACCTTTCATATGATGCATTGCTCATTGAAATTGGGGGGGAAATGAAGAAGATATGACCATTTGAAACTTGTTGAACCAGAAATGTTAAATTGGAGAATTCCCCCTTCAAAGATATCAGCAGTGATCTGTCACTTTAGGGGGCGCTGTTTTCCCTTCATTCCTCCATTAGCCAACCAGCAGTGTTGCCATGTCTGCTTATTATAATTAGTTGGCCATGTTTCTAAAGAAAAAGAATGCATAGGCCTACTGTACCAATAAGTCTTCACAATTAGAGAATGTTGTTATAATTGATAGTTTGCCTATTATCTCTCCTTTTTTAAATAGGCTACTGCATTTATTTGCCATTTTGTACTTCCACAAGTTAGGCAAAAATTAGGCTTATGTAAATGGTCCAGATGAGTACAAATAAGATAGCTATATTAGCCTGTTATTATTATTATTTGTCTGCAGAACCCCCATCTGAAAATAATGTATGCCAGGGACAAGATTGGTTTTGTTATATGCTTGTAGATCGGCTATTTTTGCTTATTTTGGGCTTGTTTTCATATACGGGTTGCTTGTTTCTCTCGCAGAACCTGGTAACCCTGCAAAAAATAGCCGTTAGCTACATTTAGCATTATATATTGATATCAATCGTCAATCCTGTAGCTAAAACAAGTACATTATCGCGTTATATTACATATCGATGTGATCTGCATTATTATGACCTTAATTTTCATGGCAGGTACATTCCAAAGTAACTAATAAGAACCACGTTATGGTGACATAATGTTACAATGTTTACAATACATGCTAGTCTTCTTCTTCTTCTTCTTCTTCTCTGCTATTGGAAATAAGAAGCCATGTGCCCCTAGCTAAAACATTCGCATGAATTAGCTTTAGGAGGACCGAAAATAAGCACACTTTTTACAAAATACGACTGTTAATACTTCTTTCTCTGCTATTTCTGTTAGCCAGTTAGTGAAAGACTAGTATTATCTTCAAAAACGATTGTGTACAAAAAGCGGAATTTTAGCGGAATTTGCATACTTTGAAGGTAAAGCTGATTTTCTGATTAGCATTGGTTAGCATTGCTAACTCAATGGTTTAAACATTAAACATAGTGACTTGTTTACGCAATTACAATGACTTAATGACACTTAAATGACTTTCTGATGGAATAAAAACATTCTTTAACATTCCAACTGTTTTTATGTGGCTAAAAACGAAAACCACCAAAAAAAAATAAAGAATCTAATTTTAGATTCTATTGCTATATGCTATTGCCGAGTTGTGGTTTAAATCTCTGGCACTGGTCACATATTATATTCAATCAATCAATCAATCAATCAATCAATCAATCGATCAATCAATCAATCAATCAATCAATCAATCAATATTGATATATCTCTCCACAACGTATAATATGTATGGGGAATGACCCCACCTCACATGAGACGTGGGTATTTCTTTAAGACACACCAGTAGTTCTGACATGCACAGGTACAGTATATATAGGTACAGTATATACTGTGAGTTTGACAGCGATCTATTCCACTACACTGAGCAGCAAAGAGAGTGTGTGTGTGTGTGTGTGTGTGTGTGTGTGTGTGTGTGTGTGTGTGTGTGTGTGTGTGTGTGTGTGTGTGTGTGTGTGTGTGCGTGTGTGTGTGTGTGCGTTTCTTACTTGGGCAGCGAGTATTCTTGGGAGCTTCATCTGAGCGGTCGTGACAGTCGAGCTCTCCGTCACACTCCCACGCTCTCTGGATGAGACAGCGGCCGTTGGCACAGCGGAACTGGTTGGAGTCACATGGTGGATACTCTGGAAGGAACAGGAAGTAGAGCTTGACATTGTGAATATGTTTGAAACGTTTTAACAGGATCTCGCATTAGGCACAACATATTTTCCTATCCGTCTGAGACCAAATTAATTCATATTCATATTCATTCAGTATGAGAAGCGTCCACTCACCACACTCCTTGGGCTCATCTGAGCCGTCACCACAGTCGTCGTCATGGTCGCACACAAAGCTCTTGGGGACACATATTTTGTTTTGACACAGGAACTCTTCGCTGTCACATGCGCTGTTGAACACTGAGGCACAGGAAGTAGTTGTTGGGATATATTACACAATAAGAGGAAAAAGCAACAGTTCTATCGACAGTTATGCGTGAAGTTCATTTATGAATGTCTGTGTTTATTATCGTCAATACCACACCTGGGATATATCGTTAACCTCTTATTTCCATATTTCAACTTTTTTCCCTGCTTGTTCCTATATATCCGATCTACAAGCACACAACGCAATAAAGACAGACAGTGAAAATAGCAGATCTACAAGCCCACAACGTGAGCTTGTGGATCTACTATTTTCCTATCTATTAGGGCTTGTAAGTTTTGGTCATGGCATGTAGATCGGCTATTTTAGCTATTTAAAAATAAATCAAAATAAACATAAGTGAAAGTTTTATGAACATCTAACCAACCAATGCAAAAGTATTAACAATATATTGTGAATGAATAATAACTACAGTGGATCCATTGGACAACAACAACAACAACAACAACAACAACAACAATAATAATAATGTGTTCTTTGTTTACCTGTTGTGTTGTGTGATTCAGTCTGGAGAGCTGAGGAGACAAATATCAGAATAAATGAGTTCCACTGTAACAGAGAACATGGATCGTCTCTACTAATACATTCTGCTTGGGTCTAGTTGTGGTTTATCTGTTGCACCAAATGCACTGGAGAAAAGTAGTTCATTTGGCAGCCATGCATTATGCAAGCGTAATGAAGTTGACCTACTTTTGAACCTATTTCAGGTAAGATTTCACTATTTTATTAAGCATTGCAATTGATTTTTGTTTTCTGTGTTTCCTTAAATTTGTGGGTAATGGACACATTGTTATGGGTATCTTTATGTTTTGTTTCCTACATTTTGTTTTTAATTATTACTATTTCAGGACATTAGGAAAATCCCAAAAAAGCAAAAGGTTTCATGAATAAAAAACAAATTAAAATGTTAAGTAATGTCATGAATAAATCAAAGAAAGAATATCAAATAAATTCCATAAATTAGAAAACAAGTGTTTAGGTAGTAGTGAAAATAGCCAATCTACAAGCTCACAATGCGGCGCGAAGCCACATGTTGTGAGCTTGTAGATCGTCTATTTTAACTAGGCTATAGTTTGGGTGTCGGGGAGGGGAGACATCATATTTTTATTTTTGGGTCACAGGCTAAAAAGGTTTGGGAAACACTGGTTTAGAAGAAAACCTCTTTATTGCATACGGACGGTAACTATTAATTTATTTCAGTAAGTGGACCCTGGCCATTTTAACCCATTTAGACCTGAGCTCGATTCGTCAAAATATCTTCTAAATCATGACAGTTTTCTGAAAAGTGTTTCTATGTCAGTGGTGCAACCTTTTTCATGTCAAGGACCCCCAGAATTATCTGTATTTGGCTGTGGAGCGGACACCCATCTGAAAATATGTTGTTCCAGGGAAAGCAAAGATTTGAGTTAAAGAACATTGGCTCTGAAAGAATATATTCAGCGAGCTTGTAGATCTGCTATTTTTCAACAGCTAAATAATAACATAATGCTTAACGCATTTAGACCTGAGGACGATTCTACAAATGCCTTGACATTGACATCCTGACATTTTTCTGAAAGACCCATTTTCATGTCAAGGACCCCCAAAAATATATGTAACTGGCCGCCGACCCCCATCTGAAAATATATTGTTCCAGGGACACCCCCCCCCCTCCCCCCAGAAGCAAAGATTTGAGTTAAAAAAATTCAAAGATTTGCGCCACATTTTCACGATTAAAAGAAAATAGCAGATCTACAAGCTCGTAGTGCGGCACTCGGTGCCGTGCTATTCATCTTACGTCCATATCAGACCCGGAGAACGCTTTGTCCATATTTTTTTTTACAGTCTATTTATATGCTGTGTC
The DNA here is from genome assembly GCF_964188405.1 of Protomyctophum parallelum. Classification (NCBI taxonomy): domain Eukaryota; kingdom Metazoa; phylum Chordata; class Actinopteri; order Myctophiformes; family Myctophidae; genus Protomyctophum; species Protomyctophum parallelum. The sequence continues at coordinate 3,549,726 of NC_139716.1, read as the reverse complement.
CATATTGACTGGCTGAATGGCTGATGTTGAACTGCACTGTGGCAGAGAAGTAACAGATAGAAGCGCGCAAACTTCATCCCCAGACTGGCTGCTGTACTGCCACTAGTGTTAATGTTATATTTTGTATTGTGTTCTCGGCTGCGCTGCGCTGCGCTGTGTGCCAATTATGCCCCCTCAGACCCTCTCCTGTTGACTGTGTTCTCTTTTCTGGTCTGACAGTGCAGGCACACTTGCGTGTGTGTGCCTGCACTGTTTAGTATTTACTATTACATTTTTATGTTTTGATAATCAGCGCTTTTCCATATAGATACATACACTGTGCCATATTGGAGAGGCCACTGTGTGCAGTGCCCCCCCCCCCCCCCTGTTCTGTAGAACACTGTTGTTATGCAGAGTTGTGGTGATTAGACTCCATTAAAGCTGATCATCTGTAGAGAAGCTCCTCTGGTTGTGGAACAGTCAAGGTTGAAGCTCTGCTTCTCAAGGCTCTACCTGGGTCACATAGGTCCACACTCACTCCAGAGGGCCACTATATAGACCGATTCACAGAGGGTTTCCTGGGTGCGGCCATTACTGAGGTGTACCATTAAGCGCAACAGCACTGATTAGCTACACCTGGCCTACGGAGCACCTGCTCCATGGATTACACCTCAGTAATGGCCACGCCCAGAGCACCCCTCTGTGAATCGGTATAGTTCCACAATCCACATGCACTCCAGAGAGCGACTATAGTTCCACACTCACTCCAGAGGGCCACTATAGTTCCACACTCACTCCAGAGGGCCACTATAGTTCCACACTCACTCCAGAGGGCCACTATATAGTTCCACACTCACTCCAGAGGGCCACTATAGTTCCACACTCACTCCAGAGGGCCACTATAGTTCCACACTCACTCCAGAGGGCCACTATAGTTCCACATGCACTCCAGAGGGCCACTATAGTTCCACATGCACTCCACATTAAGCTACAATTACAATTTACCATTTAGGCATTTAGCAGACGCTCTTAATCCAGAGCGACTTACATTAAGCAATAAGAAAAAGCATGGCATACATCACATATATAAAAAAGTAGTTATCATGAAACATGCATAAGCTAAGAACGTAACAGTGGAGTATACATATCATGAAACTATATATGTAAACTATACATACTATACAACTATACATACTATACTATATTATATATTATACATGTTTAAGCTCACATCTAATCATTTTCAACAACAAAAAATGTGAAAAAGTGTGTGTCAAAAGAAGTTGCACACTAAATGGAAAGGGGGGAGGGGGGTGTCAGTGTGGTAAAATGCATGCAGGCAGGTTAGCCAAATAACCACAGAGGAAGAGTTTGAAGGGTTGCTATGGTGGTGAGCGCACGCACACACACACACACACACACACACACACACACACACACACACACACACACACACACACACACACACACACACACACACACACACACACACACCAAACCTGCTCCATATAGCTCCAGCATTACTGGAGGTCTCATGTCTTTGAACTGACATCAGCACACAATACTGCTGTCTGCTGCACATAGTACTCGTTAAAGGTGTTTTATGATCTTTAGGGTCATCCAAATAACATATTCAAAATGGATTATTATATAATTTGTGGATAATGGTCAATTCAGTTGTTGAAAGTTGGGTACCAAAAATAAATACATTCTAATTCAAATTATGCTTTAAGTAGCATGTGACGTGTGAAACTATAGGGGTTATTCATGATTCTGAATCCACTCCAAGCATTACATATAAAAAACACTCCTTGACCTAAAAACGGCTATAGCCGTCATCACAAAGGTTTTTGTGCAAAACTAATTCAGAATCTAGACATTTTTGCCTTATATAGGAATTAGGATGTTAATGGTACTCATCTTTCAACCACTGAATTGACCATGATCCACGATTTATATAATAATCTATTTTTGAGGGGCGCTAGCCCCTCCTATACACAGGTTTAATGTTTGTCTTTAGTTCAATGTTTGTTTTGTAAACGCAAACGACAATGAAGGGAACATTTACGTCATAATGTGTCATTCACGTCATATTGTCTCTTTATGGTTTAATGGCGTTTAATGTTTGTGCTGGCACCGTTTGTTTTACATCAACATTACATCACCTAATCAACATGAGTTAGACTTTAATATATTAGCGCACCTCACTTCACATATAACCTTGAACGATTACGATTGCAATTCATTTTGGGCCACGCCCCTTATTCAACACACTGAAAACAGCCCCTCCCCTCTTTAAAATATATATGTATTATTATTTATTAATTACCAATAAAATCAATGTGTTTTGGAAAAAAAAAAGAATGCCGTGAATGTTATCTTTTTTTTAAATAAAATTGCCTGCCTCTGTCTGTCTTTCCCTTTCTCTCTCTCTCTCTCTCTCTCTCTCTCTCTCTCTGGAACCCGGGGTCGGCAACCTTTTTGACATGAAGCGTCATGTTTTTATTTCCTTGATAAGTTTATGAAATCACATCAACATAGAAAATATCCAACATATTTTGATTGTCCAGATACAGGACATAACCTTTCTTTATTTCTTTCTTGTTATTTCTTTCATTCTTTCCACATCAGGGTATTGATCAAACTCAGAGCAATTGAATGTATAATTATGTGCAGGATGTAATCTACATACAGATGTGATGAACTTACATTTAATTGACTGCATTTCAATTCTAAAATAAGAAAATCCTCTCTTTTCACATATATACAGTATGCCAGTGTGCCAGTGATCCCCCTCCCTGTGCCAGTGTCACCGTGTCTGAGGTTGCCCAGCCCTGCACTAGTTCCATCAGCAGCAATATAACGAGAGATAACACTAAACTAGTTTTTTGGGGCTTGTTTATGCATTTATTGACAGGACAGTAGGTTGACAGGAAATGGGGAGAGAGATGGGGTGTGACACACTATTTCCACACTCACTCCAAAAGGGCCACTATATTTTAACACTCACTCCAGAGGGTCACTTTTTATTTTATTTTTCCAAAAATGAGTTAATAGCACAGGCAGACTCTTCACATACTACTAGAGCATGTCTTAATTGACATGTAAATATGAAATGAATGCTTAAACATGTATAGCTAGGTTTTAAACCTTTCAAACCTGTTGTCTCAACTTGCTGTTTTCTGCAAGACATTACTCTATAAGCCATATCTCCAAAACTGGTGGGTCAAACTGAACAACCAAAAAAAAAACGAAAATCCAATGGCAGTCCCTCAGTCAAATTTAGTCACGTATTTTCAGTCCAGAGGGCCACTATAGTTCCACACTCACTCCAAAGGGCCACTATATTTTAACACTCACTCCAGGGGGTCACTATAGTTCCACATGCACTCCAGAGGGCCACTATAGTTCCACATGCACTCCACATTAAGCTACAATTACAATTTACCATTTAGGCATTTAGCAGACGCTCTTAATCCAGAGCGACTTACATTAAGCAATAAGAAAAAGCATGGCATACATCACATATATAAAAAAGTAGTTATCATGAAACATGCATAAGCTAAGAACGTAACAGTGGAGTATACATATCATGAAACTATATATGTAAACTATACATACTATACAACTATACATACTATACTATATTATATTATACATGTTTAAGCTCACATCTAATCATTTTCAACAACAAAAAATGTGAAAAAGTGTGTGTCAAAAGAAGTTGCACACTAAATGGAAAGGGGGGAGGGGGGTGTCAGTGTGGTAAAATGCATGCAGGCAGGTTAGCCAAATAACCACAGAGGAAGAGTTTGAAGGGTTGCTATGGTGGTGAGCGCACGCACACACACACACACACACACACACACACACACACACACACACACACACACACACACACACACACACACACACACACACACACACACCAAACCTGCTCCATATAGCTCCAGCATTACTGGAGGTCTCATGTCTTTGAACTGACATCAGCACACAATACTGCTGTCTGCTGCACATAGTACTCGTTAAAGGTGTTTTATGATCTTTAGGGTCATCCAAATAACATATTCAAAATGGATTATTATATAATTTGTGGATAATGGTCAATTCAGTTGTTGAAAGTTGGGTACCAAAAATAAATACATTCTAATTCAAATTATGCTTTAAGTAGCATGTGACGTGTGAAACTATAGGGGTTATTCATGATTCTGAATCCACTCCAAGCATTACATATAAAAAACACTCCTTGACCTAAAAACGGCTATAGCCGTCATCACAAAGGTTTTTGTGCAAAACTAATTCAGAATCTAGACATTTTTGCCTTATATAGGAATTAGGATGTTAATGGTACTCATCTTTCAACCACTGAATTGACCATGATCCACGATTTATATAATAATCTATTTTTGAGGGGCGCTAGCCCCTCCTATACACAGGTTTAATGTTTGTCTTTAGTTCAATGTTTGTTTTGTAAACGCAAACGACAATGAAGGGAACATTTACGTCATAATGTGTCATTCACGTCATATTGTCTCTTTATGGTTTAATGGCGTTTAATGTTTGTGCTGGCACCGTTTGTTTTACATCAACATTACATCACCTAATCAACATGAGTTAGACTTTAATATATTAGCGCACCTCACTTCACATATAACCTTGAACGATTACGATTGCAATTCATTTTGGGCCACGCCCCTTATTCAACACACTGAAAACAGCCCCTCCCCTCTTTAAAATATATATGTATTATTATTTATTAATTACCAATAAAATCAATGTGTTTTGGAAAAAAAAAAGAATGCCGTGAATGTTATCTTTTTTTTAAATAAAATTGCCTGCCTCTGTCTGTCTTTCCCTTTCTCTCTCTCTCTCTCTCTCTCTCTCTCTCTCTGGAACCCGGGGTCGGCAACCTTTTTGACATGAAGCGTCATGTTTTTATTTCCTTGATAAGTTTATGAAATCACATCAACATAGAAAATATCCAACATATTTTGATTGTCCAGATACAGGACATAACCTTTCTTTATTTCTTTCTTGTTATTTCTTTCATTCTTTCCACATCAGGGTATTGATCAAACTCAGAGCAATTGAATGTATAATTATGTGCAGGATGTAATCTACATACAGATGTGATGAACTTACATTTAATTGACTGCATTTCAATTCTAAAATAATAATATATATATATATATCACATATATACAGTATGCCAGTGTGCCAGTGATCCCCCTCCCTGTGCCAGTGTCACCGTGTCTGAGGTTGCCCAGCCCTGCACTAGTTCCATCAGCAGCAATATAACGAGAGATAACACTAAACTAGTTTTTTGGGGCTTGTTTATGCATTTATTGACAGGACAGTAGGTTGACAGGAAATGGGGAGAGAGATGGGGTGTGACACACTATTTCCACACTCACTCCAAAAGGGCCACTATATTTTAACACTCACTCCAGAGGGTCACTTTTTATTTTATTTTTCCAAAAATGAGTTAATAGCACAGGCAGACTCTTCACATACTACTAGAGCATGTCTTAATTGACATGTAAATATGAAATAAATGCTTAAACATGTATAGCTAGGTTTTAAACCTTTCAAACCTGTTTTCTCAACTTGCTGTTTTCTGCAAGACATTACTCTATAAGCCATATCTCCAAAACTGGTGGGTCAAACTGAACAACCAAAAAAAAAACGAAAATCCAATGGCAGTCCCTCAGTCAAATTTAGTCACGTATTTTCAGTCCAGAGGGCCACTATAGTTCCACACTCACTCCAAAGGGCCACTATATTTTAACACTCACTCCAGGGGGTCACTATAGTTCCACACTCACTCCAGAGGGCCACTATAGTTCCACACTCACTCCAGAGGGCCACTATAGTTCCACACTCACTCCAGAGGGCCACTATAGTTCCACACTCACTCCAGAGGGCCACTATAGTTCCACACTCACTCCAGAGGGCCACATTGCATAATAGTGCATTTCTAATGCCAGGTCATTATTGGTCTGTGAGCAGGTTGTGGACAACCTGACAGCTCAGGTCAGAATGGAACAACAAGTCAAATAATTTTGACCAAAAAACACAAACCACAGAGTGATAAAAAGAGCATCATCAATCATTTAAAACCAACAATCATTAAAATACAATCCTACCTGCATGCCACAACAAGAGGAACAGCATCAGGATTCCACCCATTCCTGTCAGTCCCATTGGAGTCTGGACCGGATTCACAGTAGTCTGGACCGGATTCACAGGAGTCTGGACCGGATTCACAGGAGTCTCGAACGGATTCACAGGAGTCTGGACTGACTGATTGACTGACTGACTATAAACTGACTGACTGACTGATGAACAAACTGGCTGGCTGACAAACAAATCGTCTGGCTGGCCGAATGGCCGGCTGGCCAGCTGGCTGACTGGCCGGCTGACTGACTGACTATAAACTGACTGACTGACTGACTGACTATAAACTGACTGACTATAAACTGACTGACTGACTGACTGACTATAAACTGACTGACTGACTGACTGACTGACTATAAACTGGCTGATTGACTGACTGACTATAAACTGGCTGATTGATGAACAAACTGACTGACTGACTGACTATAAACTGACTGACTGACTGACTGACTGAACTGACTGACTGATGAACAAACTGGCTGGCCGGCTGGCTGACTGGCTGACTATAAACTGACTGACTGACTGACTGACTGACTATAAACTGACTGACTGACTGACTGACTGACTGACTATAGACTGACTGACTATAAACGTATTGACTGACTGACTATATACTGACTGACTGACTGACTGACTATAAACTGACTGACTGACTGACTGATGAACAAACTGGCTGATTGACTGACTGACTGACTGACTATGAACTTATTGACTGACTGACTGACTGACTGACTGACAATAAACTGACTGACTGACTGACTATAAACTGACTGACTGACTGACTGACTATAAACTGACTGACTGACTGACTATAAACTGACTGATTGACTGACTGAATGACTGACTATAAACTGACTGACTGACTGACTGACTATAAACTGACTGATTGACTGACTGACTGACTATAAACTGACTGATTGACTGACTGACTATAAACTGACTGACTGACTGACTGATGAACAAACTGACTGACTGACTGACTGACTATAAACGTATTGACTGACTGACTATAAACTGACTGACTGACTGACTGACTGACTATAAACTGACTGACTGACTGAACTGACTGACTGATGAACAAACTGGCTGGCTGACTGGCTGACAAACAAATCGTCTGGCTGGCTGAATGGCCGGCTGGCCAACTGGCTGGCTGGCTGACTGACTGACTGACTATAAACTGACTGACTGATGAACAAACTGACTGACTGACTATAAACTGACTGAGTGACTGACTGACTATAAACTGACTGACTGACTGACTGACTGACTGACTGACTGACTGACTGACTGATGAACAAACTGGCTGATTGACTGACTGACTGACTATATACTGACTGACTGACTATATACTGACTGACTGACTGACTGACTGACTATATACTGACTGACTGACTGACTGACTGACTATATACTGACTGACTGACTGACTGACTGACTGATGAACAAACTGGCTGATTGACTGACTGACTGACTATAAACTGACTGAGACTGACTGACTGACTATAAACTGACTGACTGACTGATGAACAAACTGTCTGGCTGACAAACAAATCGTCTGGCTGGCCGAATGGCCGGCTGGCCGGCCGGCTGGCTGACTGGCCGGCTGGCTGGCTGGCTGGCTGACGGACGGACGGACGGACTGACGGACGGACGGACGGACGGGCTGGCTGGCTGGCTGGCTGGCTGGCTGGCTGGCTGGCTGACGGACGGACGGGCTGGCTGAGACTGATTGGAGTCTGAACTAACTGTCACACAAGTAGACGAGTCGTCCCTTATATCTGTAAGAATATGCTGTTGACGCATCAAGTTTCCTCTATACATGTTTATCTGTTAATCTGTGTGTGTGTGTGTGTGTGGTCACATTTAAAGTTTTCACATACCTTCTGACAGGAAGCCGTTATCAATATCTTCAATCTGACATGGAAACTCAACTTGCAGTAAACACTAAGTACACCACTACACCTGTCAACAATCAAAACATAATTTTCTAAATGTAATATTTAATATTGTAGCCTGCCTCTATTTACATACATTTTGCAATAATGACCCGTTCTTGCAGCATGTGTGCGTGCGTGTGTGCGTGCATGCGTAGTCAGCTCATCATCATATCAACCCTTGATTGATTAATTATCAATATAATCAATATTTTGAAAAAAGACAATGCCGTGAAGATTATCATCTTTTTAATATAAAACTGAAAACCTCACTCACAAAATGCTAAACCCTTGACACTCCTTTTCCATGATGACTCTTCATGCCATCAACTCTGTTTAGGTTACTTTTACACAATTGATTATGTATGGAAGTATGTATAAGTAGTTTATGAGAAGGAAGGTTGTTAAATGATTCTGTCCTGTGGTAGGATCCACTCCTACATTAAGGGAGGCTGCAGGGACAGACTATAGTCAGTTGGTTGTGGGCTTTAACACGGGTAACAGTCCTGAGGGAAAGCTACAGGGCCTTGTGTGACCAAGGTTTAACCTGAAGAGAGTTCTCATCCAATTTGGTCTTGTTCAGTTGTGTATGCCTAAGTATTTATTACTGGTCTCCCAAATCTGGCTGTGACAGGCCGTCTGCCCCACACTGAATACAATCGCCATTTTATTCCATTGTGTCAACTAAATCCTCATTAATGGGAAACATTAATGGGAAACTGGGCGGCGATGAGTCCTCGACGACTGGAAGCAGGATGCAGAGTGCGGACCCCCCTCAGTTTTATTTTTATTTAACCTTTATTTAACCAGTAAAAAACCACATTGAGACTGAAGTCTCTTTTACAAGTGTGAACTGGCCAGAACAATAGGCAAAATAAGTGACACAACTCTGCCAGTAAACAAAAAATAACAACAAAAAAACAGGACAGACATACAATGCTCATAAATACAGTACCCACTACCAAAGAAGCTAAAAGGGAGAACAGGAACGCGACCAATAAGGACTAAAAGATCTAAGCAACGGGAATTGCTAGTTGACTAAAAAAGCAAGCAGACAGTTGCTATACGTCAAAGCAGGAGCAGTGTATGGGAAGTGTGCCCATGGCAATCCATTTAAAGCTCACTAGGGGAATCACAGCAGCCAGTTTGAGTCTGGACTGTAGGTCATTCCAAGACCAGGGTCCGAAATAAGCAATGCTTTTTTTCCCAGCCTCAGATTTTGTTGGGGGCACGACATAGCGTAACCAAGACACGGAGGACGAGGCGAGGGCCGCCACTCCCGAACGAAGACCCCAGCAGCCTGTCAGCATCTCGTCATCGCCGACCCCCCCTGGGCACGTTCCTGGGGGGGTGGGCTGGATGTTCCGGGGACCCCCGGGGACCCCCACTCGGTAAAAACCAGCCTGCTCAAACTCTTCATGCCTGTCTGGCCAGTGGGCCAGAGGGCCTCGTCCACATCACAGGTGAGGTGATGTTCTCCCTGTCCAAGCAGCGTTGGAAGAAACGCCGCGAGTTGCGCATAAAGCCCCGACAGGCCTCAACACTCACGTCGCCACAAGCCTCCTCCATGGCCTGGAGCAGTGTGACCCGGCTCTGTGGGTTCTGTTCATATACAGTACCTTCTACCTCCACAGCTGAAAAGAACTCCTCAAGGATTCCCGGAAAGGAGAATAAGGTGGAAGGAATGGAACAGAGAAATGTGGGTCATGGTCCTGGAGGCTGGGACCACTCACTCACGCACTTCAGCAGCCCGGTGGAAGCTCACATTGTCCCAGATGACGACAAAATCGATCATTACCCCACATATAAAAATAAAATATAGCCAATCTACTTAACCCATTTAGACCTGAGGCCGATTCTACAAATGCCTTCTAAATCCTGAAAGTTTTCTGAAAAAACCTATGTTTCTATGTCAGTGGTTATTTTTCAACAGCTAAAGCATAACATAATGCTGAAAACACCAAAAGGGGTTCCCCGTCCTGAATGGGTTAAGCAACGCGACGTCCGCGTTGTGAGCTTGTAGATCAGCTATTTTTGGTAAAGAACTTAACAGTGTTAACAGAAGGTTTTTATGTATGATCGCAATTCAATAAAATAATGTTATATAGTAGTTTTTTTTTTTTATTCATGGCAGGAATTAATTAATAATAAAACACACTCCAGAGGGCCACTATAGTTCCACACTCACTCCAGAGGGCCACTATAGTTCCACACTCACTCCAGAGGGCCACTATAGTTCCACACTCACTCCAGAGGGCCACTATAGTTCCACACTCACTCCAGAGGGCCACTATAGTTCCACACTCACTCCAGAGGGCCACTATAGTTCCACACTCACTCCAAACATCTCCCTAAATGATTCTGGGGTCCCTAAATGATTCTGAAGCCTATAGTGCCCCTTTGTGCAGAACTCTGCTATTTTCTATAAATAGTAGAAAATGTGTGCAAACCTTTGAATATATATATTTTAAAGCCGTCTTTAGGTTGACAGGAAATGGGGAGAGAGAGGCTACATTGAGCCTATAGGGGCTCTCTTTTCGTCCATGCTAAACCCAATTATCCCTAATTATCCCTTTTTTATTTAACATTTTTGAATAGTTTAAATAGCCAATCTACATTGACTACCGCTTGTACATTGGCTATTGTCTATAACTGGATAACTGGCTGGCTGGCTGGCTCACTGGCTATATGGCTGGCTGACTGGCTGGCTATGGCTGGCAGGCTATAACTAGTTTTGTAAAACTAACAGTCACAGAACTAGCATCAAGTTTTTGCATAAAGTTTTCTCTGCATCTGTATCTGTTCATGTGTGTGTGTGTGTGTGTGTGTGTGTGTGTGTGTGTGTGTGTGTGGGGGGGGGGGGGGATGTGGTCACATTTAAAGCTTTCACATACATTCTGACAGGAAGCTGTTATCAATATCTTCAATCTAACATGGAAACTCCAACTGGCAGTAATATTACAAGATTTACAAGATTGAAAAGTCATCTTTGGGTAAATAGTGAAAATGTGTGCAAACCTTTGAACATATATATTTTAAATCCCTCTTTAGGTTGACAGGAAATGGGGAGAGCCCAATTATCCCTAAACTATAGGTGCATTGCCTTTTCTTTTACTATTTTAAATAACATTTTTGAATAGTTTGAATAGCCATGAGCTATTAACTCTATCGTCTATAACTGGATGGCTGGCTGGCTGGCTGACTGACACAACTATGTCTTCCTTACTTCTTGGTTCATCAGTTCTTGGAAACACTCCTTTCAAACTAGGAAGGGTATGGCCTGGTCAGCCTGCAATGACATGCATAAGATCTGGTCATCCCAGCTTAGTAAGATGTTAAAAGTAAAAATATTTAGGACGACCGTTGAGCTGATTCTACTCTATGGCTCCGAGACATGGACACTTTAAAAGAAACTAGAGAAACGGTTGGATGGCACTTACACCCGCCTTCTAATGAGAGCGGAAAATAAAATCTGTCTTGGAAGAGCCACCCATCGACTAATCTAATATACGGCAACCTTCCCCGTGTTTCTTCACTAGTCTGATCCAGAAGAACACAGTTTGCCGGCCACTGCTACAGAGCTGACAATGAGGTTATATCTTCCCTTCTTCTCTGGAGTCCTGCCTCAAAGCAGACCAGAGGTAGAGAACTGTCGTTCCCTGATGTCATCGCTAGGGACACATGCATCTGTAGTATGTATGGTGTTATATTTAATCCGGTAGACTTTATATTAGTGTAATTCATAATTATAAAAATATGAATTATAAGTTCAAAAATTAAGACTCAAAATCAATCTGAATTTAAGAAGGGGCACCAGTGAAATGAGCTTAGGAATAAGCACCAGATTGATTTGTATTTAGCCTTTAAGTTAAACCACTGATATAACAATTAAAAGATTATAAAATAATCAATTATTATTTTATCTTAATAAATCTATGGAATCTGAAGGTAAGAGGTCTTTTCCATTACATAGCCTTTCCTACTTTGCATGTGTCAAAAACCAGTTCAACTCTTGAGCAAATAATAGACTTGTTTTAAAAAATGAATCAATTTATTTTCACACTTAAGCTAATAGACAAACTTAGTAGAACAATAATCAAATGAATTCTTAAACAAGGGTTAATACAGGTTCAAAATAGAATTGAAGAAACAAATCAAATGATAATGAAATATCTATATGATAGGTAATGTTCTTTTGCCATGTACTTAGAAACTTGATGTAATTGCATTCACTTTCCTGAGCGTTGGCTTGTTGAGCTTTGAGAGAGGCAGACTGGGGTTCATCTGTCTTCTGAGGGAGAGAGGTTGCGTCGCAAGCGGCAGGGGTTCGATTGCTGGTCTGGCTATAACCCCTGAGCTGGTCGATGTAGTACCGGGGATTGCCTGGGACGCTTAGGTCAGAGCGTCGGGAGCTGGTCTGTGTAGCGATGTGGCCAAGACCCTCTCATCAGACGTCCGTTCCTTTCCTCTCCCCTCATCCGGTCTTCATGGACTCCACTAATCCTAGTTTGCTTCTGTCTGCCTCCCCAAATATATAGTTCTCTTCGTTGGGCTCAGTTACTCTGTATGTCACTCTCTTTGCAAGATGGAGACATTGATATGTCTCGTGACATTTCCAGACGTCGTCAACATGTTTTCGTGAGGCAATATTTCTTTGAAGTTCATTTTGGGAAAGGGTGTACGCATGCACTTTCCATGGCTTTAGATTTCACATAACACACAATCTGTATTTACATGTATAAATGTAATGAATCTACATTTATTGTACAGTGAATGTCATATTTCCAATTGAGGGTCCAGGAATTGTGAATGAATGCTTTTGTGACTGAGTGGAACATTCCACCTTTGACATATCCAAAGTCAGGGTGTGATCTGTGGCGATGACACTTTATCCAGCCGAAATGGAATCAAGTCTTTATGCTACAAGGGTGTCCCATGGGACTGAGTCTCTGAGTCTGTAGGGAAACAAGTCAATAGATTCCTATTACTTCCTTGTACATAAGAACATGAAAGCCAGTAATTGGAATTGGACGGTTCCAGTATACATATGTGCACACAAGTATGCCACTGGTGCAGGAATTGAGACCATTCTTGAGGGTCAAAAGGTCAGCAGACCCCTCTGCAGGCCTAAAACGGTCCAGCTTCTCCACTTACATGCATGTGCATGTGGTCAGCATGGGAGAGAGAAATCGTGTTCATTAGATCCATCCAATGTGTATGTGCTATAGCTGGATGCCATAGCTTAATTGTGCCTTTATACCCCTTATCTACTACACATCAGTAAGCAGAAACTGGGGATGGCAATGAAGGACCGGAAAGTCTGGCGTGGCATTGTGAAATCCATGATCTCGACCGCGGTCGAAAAATTATGATGACGACGATGATGATGAAAGTGCTCTCGCTCCTTCTGCCTTTTTGGCGACACTGCAATTTATTTGGACTGTACAATGCAAAAGCAATGCTGAACAAAGGCTCAATTGTTTTTGTTTTGTTCACGGCACACATGAGTGACTTACATTCGGCCGCACAGTACATGCAGCAAAAGACATTTGACGTGATTCATTCTGTATTTAAACAAAATGGTTGTAATGTGATGCACTTGTATCATGTGACTGTTATGGTCCAAAGGAATAGTCTACATTATACATACTGTTCCTTTCCTAACCCTAACCCTAACCCTGTACGTATTAGTAACATGGTGGTGAAAGAATATCAAATTACTTTGTGAATTATTCTGTACTGTGAATCTATTTATCACAGTTATTTGTGCAACTGTTAAACAAATTGATTTAATCGTACATAAATTAATCTATTAATAATAAATCCCTATTTTATAGGCAAAAAGTTTAAAATAATTAAAAAAAACTAAATGTCCGACTTGATCTAAACTACAGGGTCACAACGCATTGCATCGCTGTTGTGCAACATAATATACAACTACAACTGCACTCTGTCGAGTGCATACTTGCTTGTTGCACACTAGTAGGCAACAAGCACGTGACGTAATGACGATATGTTTTAGTGTCGGGAGGATTAAAGGTAATGCTCCTATGTATACTGTACATGTATGTAATCTGGCACCTCTGCCGTATCAGGCACAATTAGTCATTACGTCATTTGCTGGGACGGTGCATACGCTTCAAAATTGGCGGGACGGCTGGGACGGTGCATACGAGTCTCGGGCGAAACTTATATGTGCCCGGCAGACCCCTTAGATCATCTAGTGCTGGTCTCCTAGAGATTCCAGAGACCCCTAACACAAAGAAATATGGAGAAGCAAATATGGAGAATTACTGTTAATAAATATTTCAATCAATCAATCAATCAATCAATCAATCAATCAATCAAAGACCAATTAAATACACATGATTGATTGATTGATTTAAATATTTATTAACAGTTTGCAGAATTACAGTACATTTTAAGCACAAACTCAATACAAAGACTGTTAACTGTGAGTGGACGACACCATAAATCATTACACTTGTTTACAAGAGGGTCCACCATGTTCAATTCATCAAAACATTTAGAGACGTACAAATAGACAGTACATAATTTGGTGTAAAATCGTGCATGCATGGCTGATAAATTATCCCACTTCATTATCTGAAATTATATTGCTGACCTGCTTTGATATGGGTGGGGGGGGGGGGAGATTAATAAATAACAAAACAGGTTTGTATTTGTTTTAAGGCCTGTGCGTGTATGAAGGGAAATGGAGGAAAAAGCCAGGAGAATGTTTATCACGACCTAATCGATATATATAGAGACGGAAGAGTTACATTAAAGATAGCTCTCACTGTGCTTTATAGACACTGAAAGAAGCTGATGGATGTGGTTGTATAGACTACTGAATGTGAATTCACCTCCCACCGCTGACCTGTACACTATAGGCTTTAGGTTTATCTGACTGACGGCTGGCCAATTTTTTTAACACCATGGAGAGCGACAAAAAGACATACAGTACAGTGAGTACACAGTAGGCTACAGTATAACTACAACTGTATGCACAATATATAGTGCATATACTGGGCTGTGGTCTGTGTTGACAGCTTTGAAGTGCAGGGTGTCAAGTTCAACATTGGTGAACATTACAAAAGTGCAAACTAATTGGGAAGAAGGGCCGTCGTCTATTCAACTTGACAGACGCCTTGTTGGTGCTGACCTTGCACAGCAGCGGTCCTCACCAGCTCACAGTGCTTTTCTTTCTGTGCAGCTTGTTCCTTGTGTTCAACTTCAGAGGGAGGGCAGAATCCATTTCTTGCGACCGACCGTCGGTCGCGACGCACCGTCGGCCGGTCCTATTTTAGGTCGGCCGGTCGGTCCGTCGGTCCGTCGGCCGGTCCGTTTTTAGGTCGGCCGCTCCGTATTTACGTCGGCCGGCCGGTAACTCTGTCATTTCTCTACCGTTTTGGACGGGGGTGGGCTCATTTGAATCGTGTGGCTCCCCCGGGGGCGTCTATGGGGGTCTAGAGGTTCGGGGACCCCTGAGGACCCCCAGGGGTCCCCGAACCTCGAGACCCCCATAGACGCCCCCTGGGGGGGCACAAGATTCAAATGAGACCACCCGCGTCCAAAACGGTAGAGAAATGACAGAGTTACAATGTGGGGGTCCCTGGGGGTCCCCAGGGGTCCCCGAACCTTGAGACCCCCAAAGAAACATCCAGGGGGGCGACACGATTAAAATGAGACCACCCCCGTCCAAAACGGTAGAGAAATGACAGAGTTACAATGTGGGGGTCCCTGGGGGTCCCCAGGGGTCCCCGAACCTTGAGACCCCCAAAGAAACCTCCAGGGGGGCGACACGATTCCAAAGAGCCCACCCCCGTCCAAAACGGTAGAGAAATGACAGAGTTACCATTTGGGGGTCCCTGGGGGTCCCCAGGGGTCCCCGAACCTCGAGACCCCCATAGACGCCCCCGGGGGGGCCACACGATTCAAATGAGACCACCCACGTTCAAAATGGTACATCAATTACAGAGTTACCATTTGGGGGTCCCCGAACCTCGAGACCCCCATAGACGCCCCCGGGGGGGCCACACGATTCAAATGAGCCCACCCCCGTCCAAAACGGTAGAGAAATGACAGAGTTACAATGTGGGGGTCCCTGGGGGTCCCCAGGGGTCCCCGAACCTTGAGACCCCCAAAGAAACCTCCAGGGGGGCGACACGATTCAAATGAGCCCACCCCCGTCCAAAACGGTAGAGAAATGACAGATTTACAATGTGGGGGTCCCTGGGGGTCCCCAGGGGTCCCCGAACCTTGAGACCCCCAAAGAAACCTCCAGGGGGGCGACACGATTCCAAAGAGCCCACCCCCGTCCTAAACGGTAGAGAAATGACAGAGTTACCGGCCGGCCGACGTAAATACGGAGCGGCCGACCTAAAAACGGACCGGCCGATGGACCGACGGACCGACGGACCGACCGGCCGACCTAAAATAGGACTGGCCGACGGTGCGTCGCGACCGACGTTCGGTCGCAACAAATGGATTCTGCCCTTGCTGCCAAGGCTGCTGCCACAGAGCTGCTGGCTGCAGCAGCAGGAGTCTGGGAGGAGGGTACACCTGCGTGGGCTGACGTACACACAGACAGACAGACAGACAGACACAGGCTGAGATGTAATATATATTACACACACACCACATAATTAAATGTTTGTATATTCACTCACCAGGGCCTGCAGATGCCAGTCGTGGGCGCTTAGGGTCAGGAGGCTGGAGCTGGAGCAAGGTGACACCTGCTGAGTTCCTCCTCTCCTGATCCCTACGCGCTATGTAAGACTTCAGCATCTCCAGGCGACCCCCCTTTTTCTTTGGGACCATGTCCCTTATAGACTGGATGTATCTATGGGGTAACATAACAGTGTATATATATATATATATATATATATATATATATATATATATATATATCTATATATATCTATACAGAGACAATATATATATATATATATATACAGAGACGGTATAACTCTCAATTACTAACCTCTCCTCCTCTGCAGAGTCATACAGGGCCCTGTATGACTTATGGGCATGCAGCCCAAACCCCACAACATTGTCGTCCTCCTCCTGACGCGAGGCAACGCCGTCCCTGACCCGACGAGCACTGATGGCCCTCTGGACCTCAGGGTACCGCTGGACGTAGCGGGTCAGGGCATCCTTGTTGTCCATGCAAGGGCCGGAGGTAGTGTCTCCACCAGAACGCTCCACCTGCAGAGATGTTTTGACGACAACAACAGGGAAATCAGGGAAAATATGCTACAGGTTTACAAAGATGAACTGCTAATATGAACAGAGGACAAGACTGACCTCATGTGAAGCAAGGAGATGCAGGGTGTAGCCTGCATCATTTTCAAGCAGCCACTTGAAGGTGTGACCCCGGTACTGACCAAACTGGACCTCACTCTCACCGAGGACAAGTTGGCCATCACCGGGGTCTTTCCCCGCCTTGAAGTCACGGCAAATGATTGCCGCTTCGGCCGTGGGCAGGAGGGTGAGCTCCCCGGACGCTGTTGTTCGAATTGCTGGTTTGCTTTCCATTATTCTACGTGTAAACAAAAGCAGAATCAAACAATGATGTTAATCAATGTGTCATTCAAAAGTATGCAAAATCCTGAATAAAAACCAACATGAAGCCATGTCTGCACATAATTGCAATAATTGCCATTATTGTCAATAACTGATGACATTTTGATTTTGATATATATCAATTAATGACAATTGGTTATTTTTTATACAAAAAAACAAATAATTACTGTATATATGTACAGATACAAAGCAGGGACAAATGTCATTCACACATGTTCACATTCAACACCGTCTCATCAATCATGTACAAACAAAAAAGAATACACATATAAATGATCAGCTTTATGATTGATTGAAGTATTTAACAGTTTGCAGAATGGCTACATTTCACATGAAAGCACAACTCAATACAAATAGGCTACTGTTACTGTGTTACAACAGGGTCCACCATGTTCAATTCATCAGAACATTTAGATACATGTCTGTTCACTTTGTGTTCGAAATACATTGAAATTATGGCATGCATCAGTGGTTTTCAACACTTTTGTTTTCATATACAGGTTCCATCATACATGCATCACCATTGTGGTGCCTACGATTACACCATTTTGCATGAATCAACTTTTGCATCACGTTTAAATAAGTCCCAGTCATGACAGTAACAGCGAAAACAAAAGACCTTTAACACACAATGATAGATGTGTTCAGTGCACCATTTTCTTTCGGGATCAGTGTTTAAATAGAGACATTTTAATCATCTTTTTTATGGATTAAAATAAAACATGTCCTTACCTCTGTACGTGTTTCTCCTCCGCTACGCTACGCCCACCTTACAGTGGGGTAGCTTGGGGGAACAAGCGTTGCCATGTCTCGCCGCGGAAACCAGCGACCCGTCTTGTGGACGACGCAAGGCTTGATACGAGCAGACGTGGCAACGCAACTGGAACAAGGGCCGTCTCCCGTTGGCCGAGGGAGGTTGAAACGGAACGGGCCAATGGGAGACTGCACGCTTTTCGGCGGCCAATAAGGGCAGGGGAGCAAAAAAGAGAAGATTGGTCTCGTCCTTACTGTAGATCAGTTCATTCCACTACTCTGTGCCAAACCCTTGGGTGTTTCGAATGGCGAAATCCATGTTGCTCTTAAAACCACTGTAGTCGGTGTAGATGGGGAGTCGGAGGCAATTGATGCACGTATTGGCTCTGGGAAACCTCCCATCAACCTCATCGTTGTGAAGAAACTCAATGGAGGGACGGGGGGAGAATCCGACTGGGGGCACGTCGTTTGATCCTGTAGCAAATGCCAAGACGTCTCTCAGCTTCATTTGTTCTTAGACAGAAATAACATTGTTTAAAATAAGGAAACATCTTGCAATTAATTAAACCTTGCCAGGGAAACCCCCTGGAAATGAAACTAGTATGGTGCAGGGACCCAATCAAACCCTTGATGCCAAGTAGGTTGGCAATGGGTCCCATTTTGCATCATCTTTGGTATGACCTGGCCAGGGATCCAACGGACACTCTTAACCACAATAATAAAACATTGATTCTGTGTGACACACACACACTGACATGACATCTACAAATAACCCCCCCCCCCCCCCCCCCCCCACACACACACACACACACACACACACACACACACACACACACACACACAAACACACCCGTGCCATAGTAAATAAATGTCTCCATATACCTTCACAATCCTGTCCGGATTCCGCTTTCATCATGACAAGACGTGTTTTCGTTCGCTCCTGCCCTCCGACGGACTCAAAGTCGCTGATTTTTATCAATTTTGTTTTTTTCCTCTTCTGGTGTATGGACCCCTACCTCAATACACCCAGGGGACTACATCGAGTTGTTTTGGAGAAAAACGAACCGGTAAAAGGGGAGTTTCAACATCTTACCCACAGCGATTTTTACCTGGTCAGAGACAACGAGTTCAACGTGAACCACGGGAAGCACCCTGGATACGGCTTTGAAACTATTCAATCCTATTCAGCCCGAAGAGACAAGCTCCAGCTTAGCAAAGTGAAGAGATTTTTCTTTTTCTTTATTTTGTTACTGGCTGGCGACATCGAAAGTAATCCTGGTCCCGTGATCACTCGACAAAGGACTAGACTGCTCGTACAGGAAAAGGTGGAGAACAACGGACTCAACACAGCAGCAACAGCGAGGAACAACTCGCTCATGGAGAACAATGGACTCGCGGCCCTCACCGCCGTCACAGCGATGATCAACAACAACACCGCTGGCCCCCTTCCTCCTCAACCAACCTGCATCATGCTGGATATACACGCTAATATCCCGGTTGTGAATCCTATATTCGCAAGGGCCGAGCGTGTCCCAGGCAACGGCAGGAGACTGAGGAGTGACCTGCTACCGGCGACAGTCAAGGCCCAAGACACGGTCAACACCCCCATCTACAGGCATGAAGAGTCCCCACATCCAACCACGGGGGACATCGCATCTGGAGACGGACCTTGTCGGCCTCATCGGCGTTCTTTCCCGGCTTTTTTTCCAGTCGGGACCATGGCTCAATCAACCCCACCAGAGCCCTCAACGCCCTCAAACCTTGACGAAGGACCCCTCCCCCCACCCGCAGCCCAACTCCCGGCACCCCCCACCCTCCCCCCACTCCCGGCACCCCCCACCATCCCCCCACGGCAACCCGCGGCCGCAACTACTGCAGACATAAACAATGGACCTCCCCATTTTAACATGGAGGACATTAACAGTATTGCCAGCGTCAAAGGAATCCATTTGTTTCACCTGAACATCAACAGCCTTGGACCCAAACTGGCTGAGGTCAGACAAGTGTTCCAAAGTGGTAAGGTAAACATCCTAAGTTTCTCTGAAACAAAGCTGGACGAGTCCACCAGGGACCCAGAGATAGAAATAGAGAACTATACTATCATTAGGAACGACAGAAACAGGCATGGCGGTGGCGTGTGCATGTATATTCACAAAGACACTGAATATGTTACTCGTACTGACTTACAGCATGATGAAATTGAAACTGTGTGGGTTGAATTAATTTTCAAAAATGCTAAATCAGTATTAGTTGGCACCGTCTATAGACCGCCCGATCAGAATGGGTTCTATGATATACTTGAGGGGTGCCTAGCTGGGGAGGAATGTGTAGAGAAAATCCTGATTGGCGACTACAATACGGATATGCTTCGTAAGGAAGCACCTGTGTTTAAGTCATTTAGTCATTTTTGTGATCTGCACGGTGTCAGTCAGCTAATTACCCAACCCACAAGAGTGTGTGATTCTACTCAAACTGTCATTGATCTCATTCTGACCTCGGACAAATCCAGAATCTCCAAGAAAGGGGTTATTGTATGTGGGCTCAGTGATCATTTTATGATTTTCTGTACCCGCAAAATACAAAAACTAAAGTTTGACTGTCACAAAACAGTCATATCTAGGGACCTCAAAACCTACTCTAGTGAGGCCTTTAACCTTGAACTGGAGAGTCTGGATTGGTCCGATGTGCTCAGGAGCTCACTAGTCGAAGAAGCATGGCTTGGCTTTAAAACCAAATTTACATCAGTACTAAACATCATGGCTCCTTTGAGAACCATCAGGGTCAAAACCCGCTCGGAGCCATGGATGAATTCGGACATACTGACTGCAATGAAAGCCAGAGACAACAAATGCTCTGAACTTCTTAAATGCAAGTCCATGCTAGCCAAGCGCTTCGACAGTAATCTCCAAACCAAACTGTGCAACCTAAAAACCCAGTGTAACAAGCTAAGAAACGGTGTAATTGCCATGACCAAATCTGCCAAATGTAACTTTATCAATGATAAAGCCGAGGAAATCAAAAACAATCCTCGGGAACTCTGGAAGTTACTAAACAACCAACTAGGCTGTGGTCAGAAACTAAAAACCAGGTTTACTAACATAAACATCAAATCGAATAACACCCTCATCACTGACAAGCTTGATGTAGCCAACCACCTGAACATCTTCTTTACAAACATTGCAACAAAGCTGGTTAGCAAACTGCCCTCCCACTCTGGGCGTTTTGGTGTAGAGCACATCAAAGCCTTCTACAAAAACCTTGGTGTTTGTAAAGATGATTTCAAAATGGCAATGGTAACAACCGAGGAGGTACTTAAAAAACTGAGTGCCCTCCAACCCCACAAGGCCACTGGCCATGACAATATCCCCTCCAAATTTCTCAGAGACTCAGCCTTTTCCATAGCTCCAGTCATCACCCACATAGTTAACCTCTCCATCAAACAGGGACAGGTCCCCCAAGATTTTAAACTGGCCAAAGTAACCCCCTTGTACAAAAAAGGGAGTAAATTAGAACCCGGCAACTACCGCCCTATTTCTATTCTAAGCTCCATCTCGAAAGTGATGGAAAAAATAGTCTATGAACAGGTTGAAAAGTATCTTGCCACTAATAAATTGCTGTACGAGTTCCAATCTGGTTTCAGAACATCCCACTCCACTGACACATGCCTCCTCTATTTGAGCGATCACATCAAACACGAGGTGGATGCTGGAAAATACTGCGGCATGGTCATGCTGGACCTCCAAAAGGCTTTTGACACCGTGAACCACTCCATACTGGTTAACAAGCTTAAAGCTATTGGTTTTGATAGCACATCAGTGAGCTGGATGCAATCCTACCTGGAGGGGAGAGAACAGATGGTGGAGGTGAACGGAACACTGTCCCCTCCCCTCCCAGTGAGCTGTGGTGTCCCACAAGGAAGCATACTAGGGCCTTTACTGTTCCTAATTTATGTTAACGACATGACTTCAGCTTGTGACTGCAACTTGTTCCTGTTCGCAGATGACTCAGCACTGGTGGTCTCGGACAGGAACAAACTGCAGGTTGAAAAGACCCTCAGCTCTGAACTCGGTAGAATCTGCACCTGGCTCGCTGATAATAAACTATCCTTACACCTGGGAAAAACCGAATCCATCCTCTTCGGATCAAATAGTAAACTCAGCAAGGCAGATGGCTTCTTGGTTAGAGTGGGTGACAATATTATCACACGAAAAGATCAAATTACCTACCTAGGTTCCATCCTGGAGGCTAATCTTTCCGGTGATAAAATGGCCACCAACGTAATCAAAAAAGTCAATCAAAGAACAAGATTCCTTTACAGGATCTCCTCACTGGTCAGCAAAAACACCTTGAAGACCTTAACAGGAGCCCTCGTACAAGGTTTCTTTGACTATGCATCCACCTCTTGGTACCACAGCACCTCAAAGGCCCTTAAAACAAGGCTCCAGACCTCCCAAAACAAACTGGTCAGGCTCCTACTTGGCCTCACCCCCCGAACCCACCTCACCCCTGCCCACTTTGACAGGCTGGGATGGCTTAGGGTCGTCGACAGAGTACAGCATCTTGCAATGGGTCTGGTCCACAAGATTCGATACACCACCAAGATACCCATGTACCTGTCTAAATACTTCCTTAATGTAAACGAAGTCCACACCCACAACACCAGAGGGAGTGCAACAAACCATGTACAACCCAGATTCGGCACAAACAAGGGACTAAATTATTTTCGCTCCTATGCCACCAAAATGTGGAACGCCCTACCAACAGTCATTAAGACATGTGAATCCCTTGACTCCTTCAAAACCGCTCTCAAAGGGCACCTACGGATGGCTGCAATTCGAAACTGGCCTCTGTAAAATCTGAATCCCCCCCACCCCCCCACCCCATTTCCCTCACTGTATATTGTATATTTTCCCAGTGCTTGTATATTTTCCCTTTTTTGCTTCCCATATGATGAATTCCTGTTCTGTTCTTTAGCTACATATAAATGTCTATTTGTATGTCTATAAATGGTTGTATGTCTTTAAATGTTTTGATGAATTGAACAATGTGGACCCTGTTGTAAACAAGTGTAATGCTTAATTGGGTCGTCCACTCACAGTTGACAGTCTTTGTATTGAGTTTGTGCTTAAAATGTACTGTAAATTCTACAAACTGTTAATAAATATTTCAATCAATCAATTAATCAATCAATAAAACTAATAATACATGTGAAAAATATATATTTTGCCGTTGCCCGTTAGTACTATATTGCAACATAGCCATGGGAGAGTGTCGCGTTGCTGCCTTTTGTTGTTCTTGTTTTCCTTCCAAAAGAGCAAAGATCACTTGTCTTTTCTTGTGTGTTATCGATGTAATTCATATATGTGACCCCACGCAATGTACAGACTGCTTGACTAGGCATGTACACATGACATAATTGTATTAATGTTTAAGTGTAATTATGTTATTGACCGGATTGTCCGTAGTCCTCCAGCCGTTAGCTTACAGTTGCTAATATTATAAGCTAACAACATTACTAAAGCCAATGTATTGCATTAAATGCGGCCTGTCCGCGGTAAATTACTTATACAATATATTTACCTAAATTACCAGCCAAAGTACATTCCAAATAAACAATTATTAGCCACGTTATGTTGTTATATCAGTTTAATTAATAAAAAACATCTCATTTCTTTGTCGTTCAAATACGGCCGTTAGCACTGTGAATTCAACATCCGGTGAGGGGAGGATACGGATCGTGTATGTATTGTGTATGGAAATCAGCGCATACAGTGGGTGGGCTTTAGACCGGATGTAAGCCTTGCACACTAAATAGACATTTACATGCTTCCCTGAGAGGGAGAGAGAGAGAAAAAGGAAAGTTCCACGGGTCTGGTCGCTTGCAGAAAAGTTTACAGATAAAGGAGGACGGACAGGCTGAACTCTTTTGACTGACAAAGAGCTGGCAATATTGAGCCTATATGCCAGAATAGGCTGTGAAACAAATCAATCCACAGCAGCAGGCCTACATACGTTCCACGTCGCTTGCAGAAATAACTGTTATTTTGACTGACAAAACATTTAGAGGTTCGGGAGGTCTAGCTGGTAGGAATTATTTCAAACACTTTTTATTTTATATCGCGCATCGGCAAGCATTCTCGCTTCATGGAAAGTAAATGTCGGGTCGAGTCTAACCGAGCATGCATTCAATAACATCCCACCCTCATCATGGATAATAATCATTGTATTAATATTCCTATTATCTTATCAAAATAATAAACAAATTCCAAGTTAATTAACCAGCCAAACGTATATGATTTAATTTGTTGGACATGGAATGCAGGCTTGAACAATGCCGTCTCCAGCTGTCTGTGTTGTGTGTACTTTTTTTTTCTCCACCCCTCTTTTCTTTAAATCATAACGCGCTCATTTAAAAAAAATCAAAATACCATGTAAACTACGGAATTGGGGCTTTCATTTGGTATATAGATCGGTTGTGTAGGCACTCTCTACGAAACGATATCAAGTGAAAAGGAAATGTCGGGGAATCCGTTTATAAAAGACACCATTATCAAGCAGCGCAAACAAAAGGCGAGTGGGGGAGAAAGGGGGACGGTGGTCGATTGTGCCGAGTATAGCCAGACTGAGTAAGAGATATATGCCTAAAATCATGTTTACAAAACGTTTCAAATCCCCCTATAGGGGATGCAAAGCAATATGTCCGTTTATCCGTCCGACTTCTCCTACCAAATCACTCCGTTAGCACACATCTCTCTATGCACAAAAAATGATGCATGCCACAGAAATCCATTTGCACTACATTGCATCCATGTCACGGTACGGTACGGTACGGTAGCCTACTGTACAGTATGGTACAGTATGATGCACTACAGTGCCGTACAGTATTATACAGTAGTATGGTACAGTACATCACAAAGGTATAGCCAAATATATGCTGAAATGCAAAACCAGTCTAATGTTGGTGGCCATCTTGAAATATCACCGCCATATTGGATTTTTGGATGGCTCGGTTTAAAAAGTTAAAGAGTTGACCAAAGGAATGTTCACGGCAAATGTCACGCTTGTATCACCAAGCGAACAACCGTTCCAAAGATCTGCAAATTCGACACACACGTTCCACACACCCACAGGGAGTGCAGTGCCCGGTCTCGAGTCGGTCGGACACACGGTTGTCCAGAACCGCCACAAAAGGCCTTTTTCATTTGGCGGCCATCTTGTTTTTTCAAGTGGACAACTTACTTTTCTGAGAGAGTAGGTTCCGAAGCACTCGTGTGCCAATTGTGGTGCTTGTACCATAAGTTAACGATTCTTATGATATATTGACTTAATATCCTCCACTACATGCAATATGTAGGCTACATGTTTACAATATTATGTACATATATTAACATTATTAACATGTTATCTGAATGTAGTTTTACCATCATCACAGTGATTAAGGGATGTGTCACCATCCGTACACAGACCTGTGTGAAGCATTTATTATTTTCCATTAGAGTTACAGGCTTAGTAAAATGGATGGACACAGTAACATTAAGACATATTCAATGTAGCAATGGTTCAAGTAAAAGGTGTGTGGTCTGTAAAATGAATACTCCTATCATGTTCCTTATAGTATGATTGTTTGGTATGAAGGATGTAAAATGAAGCAGTTCTTGTCACTGTATTGTTCACAGTACAAGATGTCCATACTGGACGTGAAACACATGTGTAGTGATGAGCTTCTTGTAATGAACACAAATAAAGGATCTGTAGCTGTCAAACCTTTATTTAAAAAAGAAGAAATTACGTACAGTGTTTTTTTGACAGGTATGATAGAGTAAATATGTTCTGTTACAATGCATTCTATGAACACAACATAGTCAATAATACAGATAATCTAAACAAATGTTCAAACTTAGTGATTAGTTCAAACAACACACAGAGTAACAATTGCACCACTAGTGCATGCATAGGAATATGACATTTGACAAATGTGGTCAAACACTGATTCTCAAGCAGGTCATTGTGTATTGTGTGTCTTCATGTGTGTTTTTAGATTATCAATCTGTCTAAAGCCCCTTTCACAAACGTTACAATCATTTAGTAATATTCATACACTAGTGTATGAATATTAATGAATATGACATTTTAATCTGAAGCAATAATATAAACACTATTTTTTGGTGTCTTCAAATTCCTGCCCCCACTTTTATCAACAATATATACTTTGCTCAGCCAATCATCACTATGGGGTGATCAGCCAATCACAAGGCAAAAGGAGGGGATAGTGCCTCTCTCATTAGCACTCATCATTTACAGATTTTTCCTCTTTGTGTGTCTTCATGTGTTTTTCTAGACTACCAGTCTGAGTAAAACCCTTTTTGCAAATTTTACACTCAAAGGGTTTTTCCCCCGTATGAGTCCTCATGTGTACATTTAACTCCCCAGTGTGACAGCAGCCCTTGCCACAAACTGTACACGTAAAGGGTCTTTCCCCTGTATGAGTCCTCATGTGTACATTTAACGCCCCAGTGTGACGGCAGCCCTTGCTACAAACTGTACACGTAAAGGGTCTTTCCCCTGTGTGAGTCATCATGTGTTTTTTTAGATCACCCGGTTGAATACAGCCCTTGCCACAAACTGTACACGTAAAGGGTCTTTCCCCTGTATGAGTCATCATGTGTACTTTTAATGCCGCATTATGAATACAGCCCTTGCCACAAACTGTACACATAAAGGGTCTTTCCCCTGTATGAGTCCTCATGTGTGATTTTAGATCACCCTTTCGACTACAGCCCTTGCCACAAACTGTACACATAAAGGGTTTTCCCCCTGTATGAGTCATCATGTGTGATTTTAGATCACCCTTTCGACTACAGCCCTTGCCACAAACTGTACACATAAAGGGTTTTTTCCCCTGTATGTGTCATCATGTGCATTTTTAAATCCCCATTAAGAGTACAACCCTTGCCACAAACTGTACACGTAACTGGCTTTTCCCCTGAATGAATTATTGCATGCTTCTTCAGATTTCCCTTTAGGCTAAACATTTTGCCACAATCTGCACAACTAAAACATTTCTTACCTGTGTGACTCCTCATGGAGTGACTTTCTTTTGGTGATTTGAGGTCATGGAGCAGCTTGTTGCTCAAAGACAAACTCTTTCCTTCCATGTGTTGTGTAGTGTGTGCTTTCAGTGTGTTTAAACCAGACTGGTCATCCGTGGTCTCATCCCACTCATCACTGTCTTCAGTGATGTCAGAACAGTGTGAAGAGAGGAGCTGATTATCAATAGTTGGTTGTGATTGTCCACAGTCCCCTAGATCAGCTTGTGTTTCCATGCTTTTAGATGAGGTGCTGGCTACAGGTTCTGTTAGCATGTTTTCACCATCTTCATGTTTCACTAATAGTAATGTCTCCGTTGATCCACCATCCTCCTCTGATCTTTGAAGTAGCTCATCGTGTTCCCCTTTAATCTGTCTAGACGCTGTTTCCTCTTTGATCAGACTGGAGGTTCTCTCCTCTTGTTCTCCTTTAATCTGTGGATAATCTGGTTCCTCTTTGATCAGACTAGAAGTTCTCTCCTCTTGTTCTCCTTTAATCTGTATAGACTCTGGTTCATCTTTGATAAGACTGGAGGTTATCTCCTCCTGTTCTCCTTTAATCTGTGGCGACACTGGTTCCTCCTGGACCAGACTGGTTCTCTCCTGCTGCTGCTCAGGGAATACCTCCTCTTTACACACAAGGGGGTGTATGGAGTCTAGTCATAAGATAGAAACACATCATTATATGTTTGAACATGAACTCTTGCTGTTAGTTCCATACCTGCCCTAATGTTGTTTCAGTGTGAAGTGTCATGCAAATGATTTTCTTACTTCAACAATGCTTCATTTTAAAAACAAGCATCTCCTTGTTTCTCAAATGTAAATTAGCATTTGCTATACAACCCTATTGCTATCAGATGTATCCTCTGTTGTTTTAGAGTGCAACACGTTTAATGAGTTAGCTTACTTTAAACTGTATGATTATTCATGGTACAATAAACAGAACTAGAATACTATTGACTATTATCAATGCAACATTTTCACCAGTTCCTCTTCCATTCCAAATAGTAATATTAATAGTAGTGAAGATTTTACCAACCTGCACTGTGTAGTTTGACAATTGGTTGTAAAACCATATCCAGTAGTCTGCGTTGGCGGTCAGTTTCTTGCTTGATGTGGAAAGCTTCATCCTCATACTCTGTTAGAATTCTTCCAACGACCCCAAATATATCTTCAGCAGCAGCAGTTAGTCTCTGGTTGACCAAGGACTTCAATGTTTGTAGTAAAGCCATAACTCAAAACCTGCCCAAACAAACTGATACTAGATCTATTTTTAAAGAGTGAAAATCTAAAGTGCTAAAGTTTAAAGTAGAACCAAAACGATTCAGTTAGTGTAGAAAGGAGAAGTTCAGCTCTTAACAACTAGCATAAATTAAAGTGACTATAAGCAGAAGAAACTCTTGTTAAATACTAACAGAGGGCCCTGATGGTCCAATCAGAGTGAGGGGGCGGGACACAAATCTGGCCAATCACTGCTCCCAACAACAAGGCAATTCAATGAGTTTTATATCAAACATTAAGCAAATGAAACATCATATCAGATTCAGTAAAACAAATAAAAATAAAGTAAAAGCTGCATTATGTAACTTTCCTATTCTACCCCGTATTTGAACCTTGTTACCTTAATTGAAAACATATTCAGGACACAGAGCAAAATGGAACAAATTTAAATAAATCAAATGTCAGTGTAGAATAATAATGACACAATCTCAATGAAAGGCAGCAGCAAACAGGCATGCGTGCTTTTAGCTGTTGTGATGACCCATCCTGTGGGGTTGGTTTGGTTTGATACTAATTGTGGTTCTCTGTCCCTGTGTAGGAGGAGAGTGCCAACCTGCTGAGGTGTGTCTTGGGGATTGACACACCTGGTCCCAATTATCCCCTTGGGTATAAAAGCAGGCTGGCTGAGGCCATTCTGGGTCTCTCCCTTGCACAGGTCACACTGCTTGTTTGTTTGTTTGAACTAGTTTCAGTCCATGTTCACACAGCCATACACACTTTACACTACTGATGTCACTGACCACTCACACCTCATACATTTTGCACCTTTTAAGCCTTATTTAGTTATAAATAAAATAATGTTAAGTTTAATCCTGTGTGTCGTCTCCCTTTTTGTGAGCCAGTTCATGACACTGTGATAGAAATAACAGAGTTGTTGCAGAGCTGCAGTTTTCAGGGAGTTTGTTCCAGATATGTTACACATTAATCTGAATACTATGTTTTAATTCTAGGGTCATAAAGCAAACCACTCGTGTGCCAATTGTGGTGCTTGTACCATAAGTTAACGATTCTTATGATATATTGACTTAATATCCTCCACTACATGCAATATGTAGGCTACATGTTTACAATATTATGTACATATATTAACATTATTAACATGTTATCTGAATGTAGTTTTACCATCATCACAGTGATTAAGGGATGTGTCACCATCCGTACACAGACCTGTGTGAAGCATTTATTATTTTCCATTAGAGTTACAGGCTTAGTAAAATGGATGGACACAGTAACATTAAGACATATTCAATGTAGCAATGGTTCAAGTAAAAGGTGTGTGGTCTGTAAAATGAATACTCCTATCATGTTCCTTATAGTATGATTGTTTGGTATGAAGGATGTAAAATGAAGCAGTTCTTGTCACTGTATTGTTCACAGTACAAGATGTCCATACTGGACGTGAAACACATGTGTAGTGATGAGCTTCTTGTAATGAACACAAATAAAGGATCTGTAGCTGTCAAACCTTTATTTAAAAAAGAAGAAATTACGTACAGTGTTTTTTTGACAGGTATGATAGAGTAAATATGTTCTGTTACAATGCATTCTATGAACACAACATAGTCAATAATACAGATAATCTAAACAAATGTTCAAACTTAGTGATTAGTTCAAACAACACACAGAGTAACAATTGCACCACTAGTGCATGCATAGGAATATGACATTTGACAAATGTGGTCAAACACTGATTCTCAAGCAGGTCATTGTGTATTGTGTGTCTTCATGTGTGTTTTTAGATTATCAATCTGTCTAAAGCCCCTTTCACAAACGTTACAATCATTTAGTAATATTCATACACTAGTGTATGAATATTAATGAATATGACATTTTAATCTGAAGCAATAATATAAACACTATTTTTTGGTGTCTTCAAATTCCTGCCCCCACTTTTATCAACAATATATACTTTGCTCAGCCAATCATCACTATGGGGTGATCAGCCAATCACAAGGCAAAAGGAGGGGATAGTGCCTCTCTCATTAGCACTCATCATTTACAGATTTTTCCTCTTTGTGTGTCTTCATGTGTTTTTCTAGACTACCAGTCTGAGTAAAACCCTTTTTGCAAATTTTACACTCAAAGGGTTTTTCCCCCGTATGAGTCCTCATGTGTACATTTAACTCCCCAGTGTGACAGCAGCCCTTGCCACAAACTGTACACGTTGTGTTGACTTAATATCCTCCACTACATGCAATATGTAGGCTACATGTTTACAATATTATGTACATATATTAACATTATTAACATGTTATCTGAATGTAGTTTTACCATCATCACAGTGATTAAGGGATGTGTCACCATCCGTACACAGACCTGTGTGAAGCATTTATTATTTTCCATTAGAGTTACAGGCTTAGTAAAATGGATGGACACAGTAACATTAAGACATATTCAATGTAGCAATGGTTCAAGTAAAAGGTGTGTGGTCTGTAAAATGAATACTCCTATCATGTTCCTTATAGTATGATTGTTTGGTATGAAGGATGTAAAATGAAGCAGTTCTTGTCACTGTATTGTTCACAGTACAAGATGTCCATACTGGACGTGAAACACATGTGTAGTGATGAGCTTCTTGTAATGAACACAAATAAAGGATCTGTAGCTGTCAAACCTTTATTTAAAAAAGAAGAAATTACGTACAGTGTTTTTTTGACAGGTATGATAGAGTAAATATGTTCTGTTACAATGCATTCTATGAACACAACATAGTCAATAATACAGATAATCTAAACAAATGTTCAAACTTAGTGATTAGTTCAAACAACACACAGAGTAACAATTGCACCACTAGTGCATGCATAGGAATATGACATTTGACAAATGTGGTCAAACACTGATTCTCAAGCAGGTCATTGTGTATTGTGTGTCTTCATGTGTGTTTTTAGATTATCAATCTGTCTAAAGCCCCTTTCACAAACGTTACAATCATTTAGTAATATTCATACACTAGTGTATGAATATTAATGAATATGACATTTTAATCTGAAGCAATAATATAAACACTATTTTTTGGTGTCTTCAAATTCCTGCCCCCACTTTTATCAACAATATATACTTTGCTCAGCCAATCATCACTATGGGGTGATCAGCCAATCACAAGGCAAAAGGAGGGGATAGTGCCTCTCTCATTAGCACTCATCATTTACAGATTTTTCCTCTTTGTGTGTCTTCATGTGTTTTTCTAGACTACCAGTCTGAGTAAAACCCTTTTTGCAAATTTTACACTCAAAGGGTTTTTCCCCCGTATGAGTCCTCATGTGTACATTTAACTCCCCAGTGTGACAGCAGCCCTTGCCACAAACTGTACACGTAAAGGGTCTTTCCCCTGTATGAGTCCTCATGTGTACATTTAACGCCCCAGTGTGACGGCAGCCCTTGCTACAAACTGTACACGTAAAGGGTCTTTCCCCTGTGTGAGTCATCATGTGTTTTTTTAGATCACCCGGTTGAATACAGCCCTTGCCACAAACTGTACACGTAAAGGGTCTTTCCCCTGTATGAGTCATCATGTGTACTTTTAATGCCGCATTATGAATACAGCCCTTGCCACAAACTGTACACATAAAGGGTCTTTCCCCTGTATGAGTCCTCATGTGTGATTTTAGATCACCCTTTCGACTACAGCCCTTGCCACAAACTGTACACATAAAGGGTTTTCCCCCTGTATGAGTCATCATGTGTGATTTTAGATCACCCTTTCGACTACAGCCCTTGCCACAAACTGTACACATAAAGGGTTTTTTCCCCTGTATGTGTCATCATGTGCATTTTTAAATCCCCATTAAGAGTACAACCCTTGCCACAAACTGTACACGTAACTGGCTTTTCCCCTGAATGAATTATTGCATGCTTCTTCAGATTTCCCTTTAGGCTAAACATTTTGCCACAATCTGCACAACTAAAACATTTCTTACCTGTGTGACTCCTCATGGAGTGACTTTCTTTTGGTGATTTGAGGTCATGGAGCAGCTTGTTGCTCAAAGACAAACTCTTTCCTTCCATGTGTTGTGTAGTGTGTGCTTTCAGTGTGTTTAAACCAGACTGGTCATCCGTGGTCTCATCCCACTCATCACTGTCTTCAGTGATGTCAGAACAGTGTGAAGAGAGGAGCTGATTATCAATAGTTGGTTGTGATTGTCCACAGTCCCCTAGATCAGCTTGTGTTTCCATGCTTTTAGATGAGGTGCTGGCTACAGGTTCTGTTAGCATGTTTTCACCATCTTCATGTTTCACTAATAGTAATGTCTCCGTTGATCCACCATCCTCCTCTGATCTTTGAAGTAGCTCATCGTGTTCCCCTTTAATCTGTCTAGACGCTGTTTCCTCTTTGATCAGACTGGAGGTTCTCTCCTCTTGTTCTCCTTTAATCTGTGGATAATCTGGTTCCTCTTTGATCAGACTAGAAGTTCTCTCCTCTTGTTCTCCTTTAATCTGTATAGACTCTGGTTCATCTTTGATAAGACTGGAGGTTATCTCCTCCTGTTCTCCTTTAATCTGTGGCGACACTGGTTCCTCCTGGACCAGACTGGTTCTCTCCTGCTGCTGCTCAGGGAATACCTCCTCTTTACACACAAGGGGGTGTATGGAGTCTAGTCATAAGATAGAAACACATCATTATATGTTTGAACATGAACTCTTGCTGTTAGTTCCATACCTGCCCTAATGTTGTTTCAGTGTGAAGTGTCATGCAAATGATTTTCTTACTTCAACAATGCTTCATTTTAAAAACAAGCATCTCCTTGTTTCTCAAATGTAAATTAGCATTTGCTATACAACCCTATTGCTATCAGATGTATCCTCTGTTGTTTTAGAGTGCAACACGTTTAATGAGTTAGCTTACTTTAAACTGTATGATTATTCATGGTACAATAAACAGAACTAGAATACTATTGACTATTATCAATGCAACATTTTCACCAGTTCCTCTTCCATTCCAAATAGTAATATTAATAGTAGTGAAGATTTTACCAACCTGCACTGTGTAGTTTGACAATTGGTTGTAAAACCATATCCAGTAGTCTGCGTTGGCGGTCAGTTTCTTGCTTGATGTGGAAAGCTTCATCCTCATACTCTGTTAGAATTCTTCCAACGACCCCAAATATATCTTCAGCAGCAGCAGTTAGTCTCTGGTTGACCAAGGACTTCAATGTTTGTAGTAAAGCCATAACTCAAAACCTGCCCAAACAAACTGATACTAGATCTATTTTTAAAGAGTGAAAATCTAAAGTGCTAAAGTTTAAAGTAGAACCAAAACGATTCAGTTAGTGTAGAAAGGAGAAGTTCAGCTCTTAACAACTAGCATAAATTAAAGTGACTATAAGCAGAAGAAACTCTTGTTAAATACTAACAGAGGGCCCTGATGGTCCAATCAGAGTGAGGGGGCGGGACACAAATCTGGCCAATCACTGCTCCCAACAACAAGGCAATTCAATGAGTTTTATATCAAACATTAAGCAAATGAAACATCATATCAGATTCAGTAAAACAAATAAAAATAAAGTAAAAGCTGCATTATGTAACTTTCCTATTCTACCCCGTATTTGAACCTTGTTACCTTAATTGAAAACATATTCAGGACACAGAGCAAAATGGAACAAATTTAAATAAATCAAATGTCAGTGTAGAATAATAATGACACAATCTCAATGAAAGGCAGCAGCAAACAGGCATGCGTGCTTTTAGCTGTTGTGATGACCCATCCTGTGGGGTTGGTTTGGTTTGATACTAATTGTGGTTCTCTGTCCCTGTGTAGGAGGAGAGTGCCAACCTGCTGAGGTGTGTCTTGGGGATTGACACACCTGGTCCCAATTATCCCCTTGGGTATAAAAGCAGGCTGGCTGAGGCCATTCTGGGTCTCTCCCTTGCACAGGTCACACTGCTTGTTTGTTTGTTTGAACTAGTTTCAGTCCATGTTCACACAGCCATACACACTTTACACTACTGATGTCACTGACCACTCACACCTCATACATTTTGCACCTTTTAAGCCTTATTTAGTTATAAATAAAATAATGTTAAGTTTAATCCTGTGTGTCGTCTCCCTTTTTGTGAGCCAGTTCATGACACTGTGATAGAAATAACAGAGTTGTTGCAGAGCTGCAGTTTTCAGGGAGTTTGTTCCAGATATGTTACACATTAATCTGAATACTATGTTTTAATTCTAGGGTCATAAAGCAAACCACTCGTGTGCCAATTGTGGTGCTTGTACCATAAGTTAACGATTCTTATGATATATTGACTTAATATCCTCCACTACATGCAATATGTAGGCTACATGTTTACAATATTATGTACATATATTAACATTATTAACATGTTATCTGAATGTAGTTTTACCATCATCACAGTGATTAAGGGATGTGTCACCATCCGTACACAGACCTGTGTGAAGCATTTATTATTTTCCATTAGAGTTACAGGCTTAGTAAAATGGATGGACACAGTAACATTAAGACATATTCAATGTAGCAATGGTTCAAGTAAAAGGTGTGTGGTCTGTAAAATGAATACTCCTATCATGTTCCTTATAGTATGATTGTTTGGTATGAAGGATGTAAAATGAAGCAGTTCTTGTCACTGTATTGTTCACAGTACAAGATGTCCATACTGGACGTGAAACACATGTGTAGTGATGAGCTTCTTGTAATGAACACAAATAAAGGATCTGTAGCTGTCAAACCTTTATTTAAAAAAGAAGAAATTACGTACAGTGTTTTTTTGACAGGTATGATAGAGTAAATATGTTCTGTTACAATGCATTCTATGAACACAACATAGTCAATAATACAGATAATCTAAACAAATGTTCAAACTTAGTGATTAGTTCAAACAACACACAGAGTAACAATTGCACCACTAGTGCATGCATAGGAATATGACATTTGACAAATGTGGTCAAACACTGATTCTCAAGCAGGTCATTGTGTATTGTGTGTCTTCATGTGTGTTTTTAGATTATCAATCTGTCTAAAGCCCCTTTCACAAACGTTACAATCATTTAGTAATATTCATACACTAGTGTATGAATATTAATGAATATGACATTTTAATCTGAAGCAATAATATAAACACTATTTTTTGGTGTCTTCAAATTCCTGCCCCCACTTTTATCAACAATATATACTTTGCTCAGCCAATCATCACTATGGGGTGATCAGCCAATCACAAGGCAAAAGGAGGGGATAGTGCCTCTCTCATTAGCACTCATCATTTACAGATTTTTCCTCTT
Organism: Protomyctophum parallelum; assembly: GCF_964188405.1. Classification (NCBI taxonomy): domain Eukaryota; kingdom Metazoa; phylum Chordata; class Actinopteri; order Myctophiformes; family Myctophidae; genus Protomyctophum; species Protomyctophum parallelum. Next base: position 3,513,697 of record NC_139716.1, on the reverse strand, counting down.
TGTGTGTCTTCATGTGTTTTTCTAGACTACCAGTCTGAGTAAAACCCTTTTTGCAAATTTTACACTCAAAGGGTTTTTCCCCCGTATGAGTCCTCATGTGTACATTTAACTCCCCAGTGTGACAGCAGCCCTTGCCACAAACTGTACACGTTGTGTTGACTTAATATCCTCCACTACATGCAATATGTAGGCTACATGTTTACAATATTATGTACATATATTAACATTATTAACATGTTATCTGAATGTAGTTTTACCATCATCACAGTGATTAAGGGATGTGTCACCATCCGTACACAGACCTGTGTGAAGCATTTATTATTTTCCATTAGAGTTACAGGCTTAGTAAAATGGATGGACACAGTAACATTAAGACATATTCAATGTAGCAATGGTTCAAGTAAAAGGTGTGTGGTCTGTAAAATGAATACTCCTATCATGTTCCTTATAGTATGATTGTTTGGTATGAAGGATGTAAAATGAAGCAGTTCTTGTCACTGTATTGTTCACAGTACAAGATGTCCATACTGGACGTGAAACACATGTGTAGTGATGAGCTTCTTGTAATGAACACAAATAAAGGATCTGTAGCTGTCAAACCTTTATTTAAAAAAGAAGAAATTACGTACAGTGTTTTTTTGACAGGTATGATAGAGTAAATATGTTCTGTTACAATGCATTCTATGAACACAACATAGTCAATAATACAGATAATCTAAACAAATGTTCAAACTTAGTGATTAGTTCAAACAACACACAGAGTAACAATTGCACCACTAGTGCATGCATAGGAATATGACATTTGACAAATGTGGTCAAACACTGATTCTCAAGCAGGTCATTGTGTATTGTGTGTCTTCATGTGTGTTTTTAGATTATCAATCTGTCTAAAGCCCCTTTCACAAACGTTACAATCATTTAGTAATATTCATACACTAGTGTATGAATATTAATGAATATGACATTTTAATCTGAAGCAATAATATAAACACTATTTTTTGGTGTCTTCAAATTCCTGCCCCCACTTTTATCAACAATATATACTTTGCTCAGCCAATCATCACTATGGGGTGATCAGCCAATCACAAGGCAAAAGGAGGGGATAGTGCCTCTCTCATTAGCACTCATCATTTACAGATTTTTCCTCTTTGTGTGTCTTCATGTGTTTTTCTAGACTACCAGTCTGAGTAAAACCCTTTTTGCAAATTTTACACTCAAAGGGTTTTTCCCCCGTATGAGTCCTCATGTGTACATTTAACTCCCCAGTGTGACAGCAGCCCTTGCCACAAACTGTACACGTAAAGGGTCTTTCCCCTGTATGAGTCCTCATGTGTACATTTAACGCCCCAGTGTGACGGCAGCCCTTGCTACAAACTGTACACGTAAAGGGTCTTTCCCCTGTGTGAGTCATCATGTGTTTTTTTAGATCACCCGGTTGAATACAGCCCTTGCCACAAACTGTACACGTAAAGGGTCTTTCCCCTGTATGAGTCATCATGTGTACTTTTAATGCCGCATTATGAATACAGCCCTTGCCACAAACTGTACACATAAAGGGTCTTTCCCCTGTATGAGTCCTCATGTGTGATTTTAGATCACCCTTTCGACTACAGCCCTTGCCACAAACTGTACACATAAAGGGTTTTCCCCCTGTATGAGTCATCATGTGTGATTTTAGATCACCCTTTCGACTACAGCCCTTGCCACAAACTGTACACATAAAGGGTTTTTTCCCCTGTATGTGTCATCATGTGCATTTTTAAATCCCCATTAAGAGTACAACCCTTGCCACAAACTGTACACGTAACTGGCTTTTCCCCTGAATGAATTATTGCATGCTTCTTCAGATTTCCCTTTAGGCTAAACATTTTGCCACAATCTGCACAACTAAAACATTTCTTACCTGTGTGACTCCTCATGGAGTGACTTTCTTTTGGTGATTTGAGGTCATGGAGCAGCTTGTTGCTCAAAGACAAACTCTTTCCTTCCATGTGTTGTGTAGTGTGTGCTTTCAGTGTGTTTAAACCAGACTGGTCATCCGTGGTCTCATCCCACTCATCACTGTCTTCAGTGATGTCAGAACAGTGTGAAGAGAGGAGCTGATTATCAATAGTTGGTTGTGATTGTCCACAGTCCCCTAGATCAGCTTGTGTTTCCATGCTTTTAGATGAGGTGCTGGCTACAGGTTCTGTTAGCATGTTTTCACCATCTTCATGTTTCACTAATAGTAATGTCTCCGTTGATCCACCATCCTCCTCTGATCTTTGAAGTAGCTCATCGTGTTCCCCTTTAATCTGTCTAGACGCTGTTTCCTCTTTGATCAGACTGGAGGTTCTCTCCTCTTGTTCTCCTTTAATCTGTGGATAATCTGGTTCCTCTTTGATCAGACTAGAAGTTCTCTCCTCTTGTTCTCCTTTAATCTGTATAGACTCTGGTTCATCTTTGATAAGACTGGAGGTTATCTCCTCCTGTTCTCCTTTAATCTGTGGCGACACTGGTTCCTCCTGGACCAGACTGGTTCTCTCCTGCTGCTGCTCAGGGAATACCTCCTCTTTACACACAAGGGGGTGTATGGAGTCTAGTCATAAGATAGAAACACATCATTATATGTTTGAACATGAACTCTTGCTGTTAGTTCCATACCTGCCCTAATGTTGTTTCAGTGTGAAGTGTCATGCAAATGATTTTCTTACTTCAACAATGCTTCATTTTAAAAACAAGCATCTCCTTGTTTCTCAAATGTAAATTAGCATTTGCTATACAACCCTATTGCTATCAGATGTATCCTCTGTTGTTTTAGAGTGCAACACGTTTAATGAGTTAGCTTACTTTAAACTGTATGATTATTCATGGTACAATAAACAGAACTAGAATACTATTGACTATTATCAATGCAACATTTTCACCAGTTCCTCTTCCATTCCAAATAGTAATATTAATAGTAGTGAAGATTTTACCAACCTGCACTGTGTAGTTTGACAATTGGTTGTAAAACCATATCCAGTAGTCTGCGTTGGCGGTCAGTTTCTTGCTTGATGTGGAAAGCTTCATCCTCATACTCTGTTAGAATTCTTCCAACGACCCCAAATATATCTTCAGCAGCAGCAGTTAGTCTCTGGTTGACCAAGGACTTCAATGTTTGTAGTAAAGCCATAACTCAAAACCTGCCCAAACAAACTGATACTAGATCTATTTTTAAAGAGTGAAAATCTAAAGTGCTAAAGTTTAAAGTAGAACCAAAACGATTCAGTTAGTGTAGAAAGGAGAAGTTCAGCTCTTAACAACTAGCATAAATTAAAGTGACTATAAGCAGAAGAAACTCTTGTTAAATACTAACAGAGGGCCCTGATGGTCCAATCAGAGTGAGGGGGCGGGACACAAATCTGGCCAATCACTGCTCCCAACAACAAGGCAATTCAATGAGTTTTATATCAAACATTAAGCAAATGAAACATCATATCAGATTCAGTAAAACAAATAAAAATAAAGTAAAAGCTGCATTATGTAACTTTCCTATTCTACCCCGTATTTGAACCTTGTTACCTTAATTGAAAACATATTCAGGACACAGAGCAAAATGGAACAAATTTAAATAAATCAAATGTCAGTGTAGAATAATAATGACACAATCTCAATGAAAGGCAGCAGCAAACAGGCATGCGTGCTTTTAGCTGTTGTGATGACCCATCCTGTGGGGTTGGTTTGGTTTGATACTAATTGTGGTTCTCTGTCCCTGTGTAGGAGGAGAGTGCCAACCTGCTGAGGTGTGTCTTGGGGATTGACACACCTGGTCCCAATTATCCCCTTGGGTATAAAAGCAGGCTGGCTGAGGCCATTCTGGGTCTCTCCCTTGCACAGGTCACACTGCTTGTTTGTTTGTTTGAACTAGTTTCAGTCCATGTTCACACAGCCATACACACTTTACACTACTGATGTCACTGACCACTCACACCTCATACATTTTGCACCTTTTAAGCCTTATTTAGTTATAAATAAAATAATGTTAAGTTTAATCCTGTGTGTCGTCTCCCTTTTTGTGAGCCAGTTCATGACACTGTGATAGAAATAACAGAGTTGTTGCAGAGCTGCAGTTTTCAGGGAGTTTGTTCCAGATATGTTACACATTAATCTGAATACTATGTTTTAATTCTAGGGTCATAAAGCAAACCTTTACCACGTGACTTTAGAGGTATGAACAGGTGGCACCTACGCAAGACTAAAGACTTGAGTAGCAGCGTTCTGAATGAGCTGCAATCACCTGGTATATTTTAGGGACATCTGTAAAACACTGGTACAGTAGTCAAGACTACTATTGGACATTTTTCTTTATTCCGGTTGACTTTGACGGTGCTAATGTGGCTGGTTAAAGTTCTGAGGCCATGACTACAACACGGTTTGAAGCGAAGCGCCTAACTTTTTATCCATTGTCCTTGACTTCAAAACAAGTACTTTAGTTTTGTCTTTGTTTATTTGAGGACAATCTTGGTAGCCTATATCCAATTTGGTATATCCAAAATTGATTCATTCAATCCATGTTCTCAGTGTTTCTATTGTACATGGCATAGTAGATTTGTGTGTCGAGAAAAATGAACTTACTTATAGAACAATAGAGCAACATATTATTCATATTTTTTTTTTATCATATATGTAAAAGACAGCCCTCTCCCTCTCCACAAGTGCAGCAAAGCATTATGGTCACTGTAGTAATCCACCAAAGACAAACTCTTTCCTTCCATGTGTTGTGTAGTGTGTGCTTTCAGTGTGTTTAAACCAGACTGGTCATCCGTGGTCTCATCCCACTCATCACTGTCTTCAGTGATGTCAGAACAGTGTGAAGAGAGGAGCTGATTATCAATAGTTGGTTGTGATTGTCCACAGTCCCCTAGATCAGCTTGTGTTTCCATGCTTTTAGATGAGGTGCTGGCTACAGTTTCTGTTAGCATGTTTTCACCATCTTCATGTTTCACTAATAGTAATGTCTCCGTTGATCCACCATCCTCCTCTGATCTTTGAAGTAGCTCATCGTGTTCCCCTTTAATCTGTCTAGACGCTGTTTCCTCTTTGATCAGACTGGAGGTTCTCTCCTCTTGTTCTCCTTTAATCTGTGGATAATCTGGTTCCTCTTTGATCAGACTAGAAGTTCTCTCCTCTTGTTCTCCTTTAATCTGTATAGACTCTGGTTCATCTTTGATAAGACTGGAGGTTATCTCCTCCTGTTCTCCTTTAATCTGTGGCGACACTGGTTCCTCCTGGACCAGACTGGTTCTCTCCTGCTGCTGCTCAGGGAATACCTCCTCTTTACACACAAGGGGGTGTATGGAGTCTAGTCATAAGATAGAAACACATCATTATATGTTTGAACATGAACTCTTGCTGTTAGTTCCATACCTGCCCTAATGTTGTTTCAGTGTGAAGTGTCATGCAAATGATTTTCTTACTTCAACAATGCTTCATTTTAAAAACAAGCATCTCCTTGTTTCTCAAATGTAAATTAGCATTTGCTATACAACCCTATTGCTATCAGATGTATCCTCTGTTGTTTTAGAGTGCAACACGTTTAATGAGTTAGCTTACTTTAAACTGTATGATTATTCATGGTACAATAAACAGAACTAGAATACTATTGACTATTATCAATGCAACATTTTCACCAGTTCCTCTTCCATTCCAAATAGTAATATTAATAGTAGTGAAGATTTTACCAACCTGCACTGTGTAGTTTGACAATTGGTTGTAAAACCATATCCAGTAGTCTGCGTTGGCGGTCAGTTTCTTGCTTGATGTGGAAAGCTTCATCCTCATACTCTGTTAGAATTCTTCCAACGACCCCAAATATATCTTCAGCAGCAGCAGTTAGTCTCTGGTTGACCAAGGACTTCAATGTTTGTAGTAAAGCCATAACTCAAAACCTGCCCAAACAAACTGATACTAGATCTATTTTTAAAGAGTGAAAATCTAAAGTGCTAAAGTTTAAAGTAGAACCAAAACGATTCAGTTAGTGTAGAAAGGAGAAGTTCAGCTCTTAACAACTAGCATAAATTAAAGTGACTATAAGCAGAAGAAACTCTTGTTAAATACTAACAGAGGGCCCTGATGGTCCAATCAGAGTGAGGGGGCGGGACACAAATCTGGCCAATCACTGCTCCCAACAACAAGGCAATTCAATGAGTTCTATATCAAACATTAAGCAAATGAAACATCATATCAGATTCAGTAAAACAAATAAAAATAAAGTAAAAGCTGCATTATGTAACTTTCCTATTCTACCCCGTATTTGAACCTTGTTACCTTAATTGAAAACATATTCAGGACACAGAGCAAAATGGAACAAATTTAAATAAATCAAATGTCAGTGTAGAATAATAATGACACAATCTCAATGAAAGGCAGCAGCAAACAGGCATGCGTGCTTTTAGCTGTTGTGATGACCCATCCTGTGGGGTTGGTTTGGTTTGATACTAATTGTGGTTCTCTGTCCCTGTGTAGGAGGAGAGTGCCAACCTGCTGAGGTGTGTCTTGGGGATTGACACACCTGGTCCCAATTATCCCCTTGGGTATAAAAGCAGGCTGGCTGAGGCCATTCTGGGTCTCTCCCTTGCACAGGTCACACTGCTTGTTTGTTTGTTTGAACTAGTTTCAGTCCATGTTCACACAGCCATACACACTTTACACTACTGATGTCACTGACCACTCACACCTCATACATTTTGCACCTTTTAAGCCTTATTTAGTTATAAATAAAATAATGTTAAGTTTAATCCTGTGTGTCGTCTCCCTTTTTGTGAGCCAGTTCATGACACTGTGATAGAAATAACAGAGTTGTTGCAGAGCTGCAGTTTTCAGGGAGTTTGTTCCAGATATGTTACACATTAATCTGAATACTATGTTTTAATTCTAGGGTCATAAAGCAAACCTTTACCACGTGACTTTAGAGGTATGAACAGGTGGCACCTACGCAAGACTAAAGACTTGAGTAGCAGCGTTCTGAATGAGCTGCAATCACCTGGTATATTTTAGGGACATCTGTAAAACACTGGTACAGTAGTCAAGACTACTATTGGACATTTTTCTTTATTCCGGTTGACTTTGACGGTGCTAATGTGGCTGGTTAAAGTTCTGAGGCCATGACTACAACACGGTTTGAAGCGAAGCGCCTAACTTTTTATCCATTGTCCTTGACTTCAAAACAAGTACTTTAGTTTTGTCTTTGTTTATTTGAGGACAATCTTGGTAGCCTATATCCAATTTGGTATATCCAAAATTGATTCATTCAATCCATGTTCTCAGTGTTTCTATTGTACATGGCATAGTAGATTTGTGTGTCGAGAAAAATGAACTTACTTATAGAACAATAGAGCAACATATTATTCATATTTTTTTTTTATCATATATGTAAAAGACAGCCCTCTCCCTCTCCACAAGTGCAGCAAAGCATTATGGTCACTGTAGTAATCCACCAGTGTCCATGACTAAATGATTTAAATGCAAATGATTCCCAATCCTAGTATATACATGTTCCACTCCATTCACACAATACTGTAGGAGTAGGCTATATGCACTCTACTTATCACACTAAAAGGATCACATGCAAATTGGTTAGTCGATCCATTCAGCAATAGGGTTACACACCCTAACCCATTATCACCTGTCCATTAACAATGGGACAGACATGCTCCTAAACATTCCACAACATTCACAACCCATTTCTTCTAACACGGTAGATAAAGGTGGAATTCCCGTATCCTACGACTAGAAATAATAATTTTCATTCATTCATACCAATTGTCAGATAACTTCTCAACTCACGTCCACAACTACTATTATTTTGTCATAGTTTTAACTGCACCATCACAGTATGACTAAGGATATGTGTTACCATCCTTGCACACAATTGTTAGAAAATGAAGCATTTCTTATTATACGCTAGATGTACATGTAGTCACAGGTTAAGTACAATGGACAGTATGCACTCTGTTAGAGTGCATACATTAGGACATTAGTTAACATTAGGACTTACTCCTGTCATGTCCAATGTAGAACGTTCAAGTAAAATATGTGTAGACTGTTTAATTTAATTAATACTCCTATCATGTTCCTTATAGTAATAGTTTGGCATGCAGGATGTACAATGAAGCAGTTCTTGTCACTGTATTGTTCACAGTACAAGTTGAAGGTGAAGCACATGTGTGTGCTGAGCTTTATGTAATGAACACACAAAAGATGTGTAGCTGTCAACCCTTTATTTGAAAAATAAGAAATTCTGTTTTTACAGAGTAAATCTGTTCTGTAACAAGTTTACGAAGACGGCATAATACAGATAATCTAAACATAATCAAACTAAGTCATTGAAAAATGCATGTTTGTACAATGTGACATGCTGTGAGCGTATGGGTGGGGCTTATTCATTTATTATTTCGTATGCTGACGCTTGATCCTCTCAAGGCCTATTTTATAATGTGTTGTAGATTAGGAAAATAGCTGATCTAGAAGCTGAGAACATATTGTAAATGTTCCAGTTCCACCTGTCATCAAAAACAGGAAGGAAGTGGCTGTCGATGTCCTGCACATGTAGTTTTAACATGGTCTGTAGGCTACATGTAGTTTAACATGTCCTAGTTAAATATCTTTCTCTACATGGCAGTACTAGAGAGGAAAATAGGTGTGGGCAGAAAATGTACTCAGCCCTGTCACGAGTTTATAAACATGCATGTGTGAGATGTCTATTTGACCATGAGAGAATGACTTCATACAATGACTGCATGTATCGCTGTGTGCAATTGATACCGTGATCTTAAGGATGCTTAACCTTGTAAAGTCCAAATGTAGGGATGGCCATTAGCTCAAGTTGTTGTCACCTTTCAGAAGTTGTCGCAGGAGGAGAAGTATTTTACAGTCTAAATAATTTGAATGCAAATGCTTCCCAATCCTATATACATGTTCCACTCCATCCATTCACACTATACTGTAGGAGTAGGCTATATGCACTCTACTTATCATACTAAAAGGATCACATGCAAATTGGTTGGTTGATCCATTCAGCAATAACCCATTATCACCCGTCCATTAACAATGGGAACGAAATTACTTAACTGAATTGCCTGGCCCTACAACAACCCACTCTGTCTGTCTGTCTGGCTTGTGATAACAACACACAGATCCTTCAGGCCTAGCGTTGAGTTTTCTCTCATTTAGCGGGAACCCCTTTTGGTGTTTTAAACATGTTATAATTTAGCTTTTGAAAAATAGCAGATCTACAAGCTCATAGTGCGCCACCGAGTGGCACACTACGAGCTTGTACGTCTGCTATTTTAGAAAAGTTGTGAAAATGTGGCCCAAATGTTTGAATATATTCTTTCACAGCGAACATTTAAACTTAAATCCTTGCTTCAGAGGGGTTCCTGAAACAACATATTTTCAGATGGGGATCGGCGGGCCAAATAAATGTTTTGGGAGTCCTTGACATGAAATTGTTTGAGAAAACTCACTGTCAGGATTTAGAAGTGGAATTCCCGTATCCTACGACTAGATGCACTGGTATTGTAGGCTACAGTAAAAATATAAAAACATGTTTCATTCATACCAATTGTCAGATAACATATCAACTCATGTCCACAACTACTATGACTAAATGTGTCACCACCCTTACACACACTTGTTAGAACATGAAGCATTTCTTATTATACACTAGATCTACATGTAGTCACGGGTTAAGTACAATGAACAGTATGCACTCTGTAACATTAGGACTTACTCCTGTCATGTTCAATGTAGAAAGTAAAATATGTGTAGACTGTTTAATTTAATTAATACTCCTATCATGTTCCTTATAGTAATAGTTTGGTATGAAGGATATAAAATGAAGCTGTTCTTGTCACTGTAAGGGAGGTGAAACACATGTGATGTGATTAGCTTCTTGTAATGAACACAAGGATCTTTAGCTGTCAACCCTTTATTAGAAAAATAAGAAATTACAGACGGTTTTCTTACAGGTATGACAGTAGGCCTACATATTTTCTGTTACAATGCATTCTATGAAGACAACTATTATATAAAGAAAATCTAAACAAATTATACAACTAAGTGATTAAAATATACTAGGTACAATTGCACCACTAGTGTATGTTCACAGTACAAGATGTTCATACTGGAGGCGAAACACATGTGTAGTGATGAGCTTCTTGTAATGAACACACATAAAGGATCAGCTGTCAAACCTTTATTTGAAAAAGAAGAAATTACGGACAGTGTTTTTTTTTACAGGTATGATATAGTAAATATGTTCCGTTACAATGCATTATATGAACACAACATAGTAAATAATACAGATAATCTAAACAAATGATCAAACTTAGTGATTAAAATACACTATGCTGCAGTTCCACCATTAAAGAGACAAAAGGCTTAAACTTAACAACGTATAAACCAGGATCTCATTAGAATGAAAGAATTGCACATTTAGGTGGCCTAAGTGATGTTTTTTAAATTCGCATAAGTAATTGGTTATAGTTCAGCAACGGTGGACTTCTGTCTGTCCCTTTAATAGAAAATACATTCTCAGGTGGGTTGCCAATTTCATCCCATTAGGCGAAAGTACCCATCTATTAGCTTAAAGGAGAATTCATCTTTAACCATTTTCTTAATCTTACCTTAATCGGATATAAGTCCCCCCCCCCCCCCCCCCCAGTGATCAAAATAAGTGATTTAGCCAGCGACCCAGCGCACAGTCAGAGCTGCGGATCGCTCTGGATGTTGTCATTTTTCACCTGTACCACTTGTTATTGGATAAAACATCAGATTAATTCTCCTTTAAATGTTAGTGTTCCAGTTTCCATTTATTCTCATCTCCACTTTTACCGTTATCGTATGCAAGTGCTCATGCCATTAGTAGACAAGTCAGGAGAGAAGGCATCACAGCCATGGTTATGTATAAACCCCACCTATTGGATTTTCTGGTATTCATGGGGGTGAAGTAGAGAGTTTCCAGTGACGCTGCTCCCCGGAGTTTGGCCGCCAAACGTTTACTCCTGCGAACCAGAGGGGTGCTGGACTCCTCTGGTCCCGATGGCATCCTGCACGGGAAAGGAGCACAGAATGCATGGATTAAAGCAAAAATAAAAGCTCACGACTGAAAAGGTTTGTATGGCCAGTTGGCCACACCCTAATGTGTGATACCATACAATACTGGTGTCGTTTTCTGTAAAACACCTTTAACCTTTGCTTTAAAATGTTCCAATCTTAAAAATAATCGAAAATAGCCCAGCTGCACACTCAGTGTGTCGCAGACACATTGACGACTTGTAGATCAGCTATTTTCCCTGTGCAAGATGCTTCATGCTGGCTTCTATGGAATCCAAATGACTGAAATAAGACCAAGTACTTTTAATCCATGACAAAAGGTTATTGGGGGATGAGTGAAGGCGAAGTATGCATCATATACATAAAGAGGGGAAAGTCTGAACACAACCTAAAAAAACTAAACATAATATGTCCATGTCATTTCAACTGGATTTGGCATTACCTTGTTGAATTGAGAGAGTCATCAAGGTCACTGTCAGAACTGCTAGTCTGCCTGGACTGAACAGTTGTTGGAAGTGGAACCGCAAAGTAGGCAGACGGCGTCACTCTCCCTTCACCCCCATGGAGCCTGCTGTTCTCCCTGAGGTTACGGCTGGCGAAGGCAAGCTGAGATGGACATAGGAAAGAATAGAGAAAGGGTATAATCCTTTTTTCCCCATACTCCATGGAAATGCTAGGAACTTAATCATGGCCAAGAGGTGACTTGATATAGTTTATAATTATGCTCAAGAGCAGCAACTTCTGACACTGTAAAATAAAAATTACTCGTGTGAAGTGAGGGGCACTCTTCTCATCATACATCACATTAAATGCTCAGCAATCAGCTGAGCACATTCCGTGTTGAACACCCAACGTTGCAATAATAAAACATTTCTTCACCTAAACGTCATTGATGTTCATTGAAATGCCATTGATTGGTCATATTTGCATAGAAATACCCCACTGAACATTTGTTCTTTTTTATAAACATAATTTCCTATACAAAGTCCTAGTAGTCCAAGTAGTAGTACGGTTGAAATCTCTTTTTTGCAAGTAGAAATATATCCAGGTGTTACAGGGTTAAACAAACAGACAGACAAGTGCACAAGTTAACGATCACTCAGTGAACAATTGTGAGATAAAGTTTAAAGGGCAAAGCACTATAAAAATCTATCCATTTTGATAACATTTATTTTTGCACCATTTATTTATGAAAATGTGCCGTCTTTTAGAAGAAAAAGAAAAAAAAGAAACTCAAGACAATCTTGTTGTGAATTGATGCTGTTGGGTGGAAACCTTATGTCCAAAAGGTTTGGGTTAAAAAAAAAAAAGGTCAAAAAGATGAAATATGGAGATACAAGAGGGGAAGGATTGTCGGACAGAAAACTTGTGTGTCCACATGCGAAAGGCTTTAGAAATGGTGTAGAGTATTAAGTCAACCTTGCTCATGGTGATGGTGGTCCGGCGCCGTTTCACCGACGAGGATGGGTTCCTCCTGGCCGAGTCCAGGCCCAGGTCAGCTAGAGAAGTCAGGCTGCTCTCCAGCTTGCTGCTTCTGCAGTTCCACCATTAAAGAGACAAAAGGCTTAAACTTAACAACGTATAAACCAGGATCTCATTAGAATGAAAGAATTGCACATTTAGGTGGCCTAAGTGATGTTTTTTAAATTCGCATAAGTAATTGGTTATAGTTCAGCAACGGTGGACTTCTGTCTGTCCCTTTAATAGAAAATACATTCTCAGGTGGGTTGCCAATTTCATCCCATTAGGCGAAAGTACCCATCTATTAGCTTAAAGGAGAATTCATCTTTAACCATTTTCTTAATCTTACCTTAATCGGATATAAGTCCCCCCCCCCCCCCCCCCCCAGTGATCAAAATAAGTGATTTAGCCAGCGACCCAGCGCACAGTCAGAGCTGCGGATCGCTCTGGATGTTGTCATTTTTCACCTGTACCACTTGTTATTGGATAAAACATCAGATTAATTCTCCTTTAAATGTTAGTGTTCCAGTTTCCATTTATTCTCATCTCCACTTTTACCGTTATCGTATGCAAGTGCTCATGCCATTAGTAGACAAGTCAGGAGAGAAGGCATCACAGCCATGGTTATGTATAAACCCCACCTATTGGATTTTCTGGTATTCATGGGGGTGAAGTAGAGAGTTTCCAGTGACGCTGCTCCCCGGAGTTTGGCCGCCAAACGTTTACTCCTGCGAACCAGAGGGGTGCTGGACTCCTCTGGTCCCGATGGCATCCTGCACGGGAAAGGAGCACAGAATGCATGGATTAAAGCAAAAATAAAAGCTCACGACTGAAAAGGTTTGTATGGCCAGTTGGCCACACCCTAATGTGTGATACCATACAATACTGGTGTCGTTTTCTGTAAAACACCTTTAACCTTTGCTTTAAAATGTTCCAATCTTAAAAATAATCGAAAATAGCCCAGCTGCACACTCAGTGTGTCGCAGACACATTGACGACTTGTAGATCAGCTATTTTCCCTGTGCAAGATGCTTCATGCTGGCTTCTATGGAATCCAAATGACTAAAATAAGACCAAGTACTTTTAATCCATGACAAAAGGTTATTGGGGGATGAGTGAAGGCGAAGTATGCATCATATACATAAAGAGGGGAAAGTCTGAACACAACCTAAAAAAACTAAACATAATATGTCCATGTCATTTCAACTGGATTTGGCATTACCTTGTTGAATTGAGAGAGTCATCAAGGTCACTGTCAGAACTGCTAGTCTGCCTGGACTGAACAGTTGTTGGAAGTGGAACCGCAAAGTAGGCAGACGGCGTCACTCTCCCTTCACCCCCATGGAGCCTGCTGTTCTCCCTGAGGTTACGGCTGGCGAAGGCAAGCTGAGATGGACATAGGAAAGAATAGAGAAAGGGTATAATCCTTTTTTCCCATACTCCATGGAAATGCTAGGAACTTAATCATGGCCAAGAGGTGACTTGATATAGTTTATAATTATGCTCAAGAGCAGCAACTTCTGACACTGTAAAATAAAAATTACTCGTGTGAAGTGAGGGGCACTCTTCTCATCATACATCACATTAAATGCTCAGCAATCAGCTGAGCACATTCCGTGTTGAACACCCAACGTTGCAATAATAAAACATTTCTTCACCTAAACGTCATTGATGTTCATTGAAATGCCATTGATTGGTCATATTTGCATAGAAATACCCCACTGAACATTTGTTCTTTTTTATAAACATAATTTCCTATACAAAGTCCTAGTAGTCCAAGTAGTAGTACGGTTGAAATCTCTTTTTTGCAAGTAGAAATATATCCAGGTGTTACAGGGTTAAACAAACAGACATACTAAAACATTAAAGCTATAAACGGCCATAGACACTTGCGATGGCCGTTTTTAGCCCAAGATGTGCTAAAGTTTGACCTATTACATGCTACTTAAATTAGAATTACATTTTGAAAATTGTGCCTGCATATAGGTTCTAGGTTCCCCAACTTTCAGCAGCAGTGGCATAAGTATCCCCAGCTCCCCAAAGACACGATAGTAGACATCTTTTTGAACACATTTGTGAAGAAAGCTATTGGCAAGCATGCATTTTGCAGATTGGTCACACATCTCACTAAATAGCCCAAACTAACTGCTTTATCCAAGAGAGAAAAAACACCAACCTGCGTTTCCAGACTGGAAATGCTTGCCTGGAGGCGCTGCTCATTGCTGTGAGCCTGCTCCAGGTCTGTCTGCAGCAGCTTGACTTCGTCCTCCTTTTCCGCCAGGGAGCGATGCAATTCAGAGACCTGCTCCTTGAGAAGCTCCTTCTTCCTGCTGTAGTGGCTCACAGCCTTGTCCATCTGGGGATGATGGGAGTTGGTGAAGATAGCTTTTTTAAGACCAAATATTATAGGGCTAAAGACTGAGCCTGGCTGACTGAAGGCACTTCACTGAAGCATGAAGTCCAAGAGTTTAATGTAAAACTAGGAGTGCAGCATGTAAAAAATAAATAAAAAGTTTTACATTAATGCTGACCACTAAATGAAATGTGACAGTTTGACATGAATGCTTTGCCACTAAACAATGAAAAGTGATTGTGTTTTGACTACATTAATGCCGGCCACTAAACAATGAAAAGTGATCCAATATAGGCATCTGAAAATATTCTGTAGTTAGACCAACCTGTGCCTTGTAGTGCTTGGCAGCCTTCGATTTAGCTGCAAGCTGCATTTCTAGAGCCCTCTGGATTTTGTCTTGATGCTTGGAGTTCTCTTGTATGTGCTCCATTTGTTTTTTTAAGCCTTCGGTCTCCTGTTCAAACAGTTGAGAATGTGAAGAGCTCGCATCCTTCAGCAGGGTAAGCTGACCCTCTTGAGATTTGATTTCGTCACGCAGTGTCTTCACCTCTTCTTGTGAGGCTGCCATCTGCTCCTCAAGCATGACCCTCTTTCGAGCATTCTCTTCTTCATTTATAGCCAAAAGGTCGTCCTTGGCCTGGGCTTCCTTCACAGCGTTTGTGAGAGACTCCTCTGTGCTTTCCACTTGTTTTTTAAGGGCTTGTAACTCCTGCTGTAGCACTTCAGAATGTGCAGAGGTCTCATCTTTCAAGACAACCAGCTGGTGTTCTTTTGATAGGATCTCTTCTTTCATGCACCGAACATGCTCTTCAGATGCCGAAAGTTGTTGCTGAAGTTCTTTCTGATGAGCATGGAACATATCCCTCTCTAGAGTACTCTCCCGTTGCGTTTCAGCCAAAATGTCTAGTTTTGCCTGGATGTCCTTTTCAGCCGCTTTGAGTTGGTCCTCCAACTCCCTCTGCTTAGAGAAAAAAAAATAGTTATATATAAAATGGACACAATATTTAAAACCTACAACTTTCAAAAGTATGACTGTCATGCACTAGGGGATGCATGGCAAAACAGGGAGTCCACACAAGAGCATAAACGTTTTGTAATGATATTTATTATAATAAGATAATTAAAGAATAGCAAAATAATGAAGTGTGGGATGTGAGGATATGAGTCATCAGTAATGTGTGCAGTGTGTGGATGCATGGAGAGTGGTGTGTGCGTGTTGTATTAGCTGGTGCAAAACATAACTCAAACAAAAGGTCGGTTAGGCCCTTGAGCCAGGTGGCAACCTGTAACAGGTCCTGCTTGCAGGGAGGACAGAGAGAGACTGAGCTCAGCCAGGAGAGCTCCCTATATAGTGCCCTAAGCTCCGCCCACCTCAGGTGAGCATTAATTGGGCTGACGGCCTGCTCCACTCTGCAAACACAGAGGTTGCTGGCTAGCCTACAGTGAGGCAGAGGGGGCAGGGCCGTCACACCCCCCTCCATAAAAATGAGGTTCCACCACATTATCTAAAAGGAAAACAAAACACAAATTAGCAACCAAGAACCAATATCATCCAAAACTAAACAAATCCAATAGCCACCTAATACTGTATAACAATGCCCCTGGATGCTCATTCTCCTATACAATAGTCCAGCTGTGGCCCCACTGCCCTCCGCATCTGCCCCGAATTAGCTCTGGCGAAATGACACTTGGGACAGGTGGGACTGGAGAACTACAATATCAATCTGCAAACCATAACCCAGGCTTAACAAAACAAGAAAATGTGCCCCTGTTCGCTCAACTATTAATACTTGTTACCTCCTCCACTTTGCCATGCCATCCTGCCCCCAGCCTCAGCAACCTTGTATACCAGGAGCGAATTAAGAGAACCAGAGACAGGACAGCCTATAGTGACAAGGAAACAAAATCACAGAGTGAGCAACAGTACAACACAAAACCAATCTACAATCACATTTTCAAAACCTTTTGATATGGAACATGACCAAACTGTGGGTGTGACAAATCCCATCCCATCCTTCTCTGATTTGACTTTGGAAGGGACGTCGATGTATTGTGATTTGTAAAGTATTGAGAAATGTTCAACCGACCTGGAACTGCCCCCGTCTCTGTAACTCTAGGTGAGGACCTAGTCACTCTGGCTGTACAAAGAGAAGGATTCACCGTTCCTGCTTTCACTACAGTCTGACTTGGGCAACATTGTTTTGTCACACGTCGCCTTGATTTGCCATGTTTGTTTTGTCGGTTTGATGAACAGTTTCTCTGAACTGACATGGGCCATTTTCGAGTGATCACATTCTGTACCTGATCTGCCCATACTCGCTCTCCACAGAGATCATTACCGAGAATTATGTCGACACCATCAACCGGCAACTCTGACCGCACCCCCATGTGAACCTCTCCACTCACCAAATCTGAAACGAGAGACATTTTATGCACTGGAACAGGAAAAACACCCATTCCCATTCCCTGAATTAAAATAGACTCCCCTGTGTCTGTTTCAGATGAAAAAGGTAATATAGAGGCTCGCACAAATGAATCAAGTGTACCACAGTCTCGCAGTACCTTTACTGGCACTCTTTTGTTACTTCCTTTGACCGCCAAGAACCCCTCCGAAATGAATGGTAGATACCCATCCATCCGTGGCTGCAAGCGCGAACCCTGCTGAGGTAACGCACCTGGCCTAAGTGAATTGGCCAGTGCATCTGGTCTTATCTGTGAACTGGAAGACGAATCTTTAGATCTGAGAACTGGACATTGAAGTTTCCAGTGTCCATTACCTTTGCAGTAGTGACATACCTCACCTGAGCTGTCCTGCCCGCTCGGTTTCACCACATGGTCAGCCTTGTGGCTGTAAAACTCAGAACTGCCCGTTACATGAGAAAATGGATCCCTGTAACCTTGTGTACTCTGGTCACTGAAATTGCCTTTATGAATCAACATGTATTCATCAGCCAAGACTGCTGCCTCACCTGGAGACTTTACTTTCTTCTCTGTGATGTATGTGGCAACATTAGATGGCACTGTGTTCTTGAACTGCTCCAAGACCACCAGGTTAAACAGTTGTTCGAAATCATCAACCTCAGATGATGAACACCAACGAGAAAACTGTGTAGTTAGATCTCGCACAAATTCCACATGAGACTGACCATCACATTTCCTCCAGGTACGGAAATGCTGTCTGTATGCCTCTGGCACCCTCTCATATATTTTTAACACTGCCTCTTTAACTTTTACATAACTCCTAGAGTCCATATGTGTTAACGCAGCAAATGCCTCTTGTGCTTTCCCTGTGAGTACCGACTGCACCATTAAAGCACAATCTGCATCTGTCCAATTTTGTGCCTCTGAAACTCTGTCAAATAAGAGAAAGAAGGTGTCAGGGTCCTTTTCATTAAACCTGGGAAGGAGCCTCAGGCTACTGCCAATGTCCATAGCTTTGACACCTCCTCCCCTTTCAGTATTACCATTATTCAATGCATCTGCTGATAACTTTCCCTGTTCAACCAACTCTAGCTTTTTGCATTCCAAATCTAATTTGGCCAATTCAGTTCGTTGTTTAATTTTTTCCACTTCCAAGGAATGTTGTTGTTTTAACATCAAAAGTTCTTTCCTCCATTTGAACTCAACCTCTGAACTGACCTCCTTGTCTTCAACAGGCTGCAAAATGCCCTTGTCTACCAGACCACTGATTAGACCGGCCTTCATTGCTGCCTTGAGCTTTTCTGTCACTGTGATGTCATAATGTTTAGCAATAAACAATAGCTGATCCTTTGAACAATGATCAAGGTACTCCACTGAAGGAGACTTAATAAACTTATCCATAGCTGAACTCATTTCTCTGTTGGCAGGTTACAACAAACAAACAAAAAAAATTTAGCAACAAATCTAAGTGTTGGGGCTGTGAATTACAAGGTGCAGTACAGTAACTTTAAGCAAAATGGAACAAACCCCCCCCTAAATTACCTAGTATTCCTAACTAACTTACCTATCTTAACCTACCGTCGGCACCCGGGCATGAGGATTTCTCCCCTCCAGCCACCTAGTGTGACCCCCAAGATCCGCCGCTGACCAAAACTCTACTAAGAGTAAATCAAAGAAAAGAACAAACAGCCAACACCCTAACAGTGAAGCCGCTAAGGGATTTGTTCCAACCATAAACAAAATTAACACCTGCCAAACACATCCCAACACTTACCTCTGTTGTAATGCTGCACTCTGAGAACTGGGGCCAAATGCACTCTCTGTCCGGCTCCTAACCAAAAAACAAACAAACTCAAGTGTGAAACTCCCAACCAAGACAAACTCAACCGAATTTCAAAAAAACTGAAAAAACTTTAAACGAATTAATCAATTAATAAATCAATTAATCAATTATGTAAGGACGAGCCCCCATTTGTCATGCACTAGGGGATGCATGGCAAAACAGGGAGTCCACACAAGAGCATAAACGTTTTGTAATGATATTTATTATAATAAGATAATTAAAGAATAGCAAAATAATGAAGTGTGGGATGTGAGGATATGAGTCATCAGTAATGTGTGCAGTGTGTGGATGCATGGAGAGTGGTGTGTGCGTGTTGTATTAGCTGGTGCAAAACATAACTCAAACAAAAGGTCGGTTAGGCCCTTGAGCCAGGTGGCAACCTGTAACAGGTCCTGCTTGCAGGGAGGACAGAGAGAGACTGAGCTCAGCCAGGAGAGCTCCCTATATAGTGCCCTAAGCTCCGCCCACCTCAGGTGAGCATTAATTGGGCTGACGGCCTGCTCCACTCTGCAAACACAGAGGTTGCTGGCTAGCCTACAGTGAGGCAGAGGGGGCAGGGCCGTCACAATGACAACTAAGAGTCTAAAAGCCCCTGGCAGCACATGGAGGCTCTGCTGGCCTTACACTAAAGGGGACCAAGTGGTTTTGAGCTGATTAATAGGCAGCTTTTGTAGTTCTTTCCAATTCAGGTTCAAAACTGCAAGCCAAAGGTCACACATGTGTGAAGTGAGGGGCGGATTTGGGGGCACGCACAAAACCATAAAGTCCATAGACTTGGCTGCCACATGGCGTAACAGGGGGCCCAGTACAAGCCCATAAAACAAGGCAGATAATCATGTTAGATGTAGGTGTGACCCGAGACACTGATCTACAAATGTCCAAGCTTAAACATCATACTTATGGACTGTCTTCATAAGAGGACAGGTCCCTTTCCTATTCTTTGGGAACTTGAATCTTTGCTTCTGGGGGTCCCTTGAACAACATTTTGGCATGCAATCGTTTTTGGGGTTCTTGGCCTGAATAAGTATGACCATAGTACACCATACTATGAAAAACCTGAAATGTTTCAGAAGAATGCTAGGCTTTAGAAGCCTTTTTGTAGAATAGGCCTCATGTCTTAATGGGTTAACTCACCTCCATGACAGGCCCCATGTTCTCTCCTCTCTCCTCCTTGATGGCACGCTGTAGATCATCCTCCAAACACTTCACCTTGCTGCCGAGGATCTGGACCTGCTCCTCAAGGTTGGCCTGGTTAAACAAAGAACACATCACAAACGGGAAGCAAAAGCATGTTACCTCACAAAACAATATAAAACAATATAGTCTCAGAACCCAAAATGTTGGCCTGGGAACCCAATCTACTAAAAATGGCAGATCTGCAAGCTTGCAGATCGTATTTTCACTACTTCTTAAACATTAGTTTTCTAAATTAGAAAAAAAAAAAAAAAAAAATCATCATAGTATTAGTCAACGTAATAACCACGGCTACCAGGCCAAGGAATCTGTGCTGGAATTGACACTACTGAACTTCTGGGCATGCGGTTCCCATTAATGGCCCCATTTCACAGTTTACCGGTCGCAAATTTATAATATACTCTTAACAGAACTGAAAGAGGACTTTAAACTTTATTTTTATTTTTATCATCATTATATGCATTTAGTAAATTATGGTCGCGTTTAGGGGTAGGGTATATTTCTAGAGTTTCTACTGCGTGAAGACTCGCTCTCACTGCGGTCGCAACCATTAGCAGTTGTTGCTGGTAGCATCATGGTCTATGTACCAGGCAGACAACTGCACCCAGCCTTGGAGAACACATACATTACACACCTTAGCGATTTGAGCTTGGGAGAGCTCACTCTGAATCTGAGTGGCCTGTGCGGTCCACTCCTCCTGGGCAGCGGCCTGAGTCTCTGTAAGCATGTGAAGCACTGCTTTCGACGTAGTGAGCTTTGAGCTCATGTCTCTCATCTGGGGAAAGAAAACAGCATCAATTTGTTACAGTCAGTTTTCTGAAAAAGCTACGTTTCTATACATCAATGGTGCTCAAAGCGTTCATGTCAAGCACCCCGGAATTATATGAATTTGGCCAGACCAATGACCCAGATGCTTTCCCGGTTTAACTTACCGTTGCACAGGACAACGAGACGTGATTTATCCAGAAGAAAATAATAATTAGAGTCCATGTAAAACGGTCAAAATCCCTGTGTGCAAGCGCATGCACACAAATCTTTATTTGCATTATGGCTCAAAACATTGATGAAATAGGCCTGATCGCCTCGTCTCATTGATGCATAAATGTTTTATGAAACAATATACGAAACTAGATAAAGTGCCCCTCAGAGCACAGGTCTCCACCAGGGCAGGTCAGGTTGTGGCCTCCTGGTGGTGCTAAATAAATCATTATGGGTTAGCCCATTAGACCTGTGGCCGATTCTACAATTTGTCATACAAATGAGATTCATTTACGGTAATTGCGTTTTTTGTCTTGGCCATTGGAACACATTATGGAATACAACATGTAAATTCCAGCTTTTAGGCTTCATCTTCAACTACTTATTTACCTGGATAGAGAGGTCACCATTCTCGCTGGTGAGCTGGTCAATCTTCCGCTCCATGGCAGTGGCGTTTGACTTCAGCTCATGGACTTCACGTACCAGCTCCGCTCTGTGGACCTGCAACCTATGAGAGCAATATACAGTGTTTCTGCAGGTTGTAGTCAAACAACTTTAAACAACTAGATTACCGTCTCACACACACTCTATAGTCATGTGTTCAAGCCGGATATGTCTGATATTTCATATTCCATTCTAATTGGCCAACATTGGCTTTCAAAGTTTGCAGGATTGGCCCGTTTTGAACAAAAAGCCTCATATCATGAACAGCGATTTTTAAAATCTTTCACAGACTTTCCTACTAGGTTGAGGAATATATCCCACCCTTTTCACACTGGCCTGTTATAGTGCCACCAACAGGTGGATTTTTGCTAAACAAATTTACTTTTCACATTGGCCTAGTTAGCACCACCAGGAGGCCACAACCTGACCTGCCCTGGTGGAGACCTGTGCTCTGAGGGGCACTTTATCTAGTTTCATTAAAAATAAATGCATGCATCAATGAGACATGAGCAAGGTTATGTTAGGTAACTGATGAGCCATTGGCCACCCACCGGCGTGCGCAAGCTTTTTAGCTCGAGACACAACGAGATTTTTTTTTTTTAAACATTAGTTTTCCAATTTGTGGCATTTCACACTCTAAGCAGACAACATTTTGTAGATGTTAATTCTCCTTACTGGTCAATCCTGCTCTCCAGTGCCTGAAGTTGCTCCCTGGCTGCACTCTCCTGTTCGCCAAGCTCCCTTTTGAGCTTGTCCAGCTGATGCTGCAGCCGCTTGATTTCAAGCTCTGCAAAGGAGACAAAGAAACAACCTAGGTTAAAAGGTGCTGCAAATGATGCAAATACCAGGCAGGTATACGCCTCAAGTGTTTGAATACATTAATTAGACAGTCCATTGAGGTCCCAAAAAACCCCCACCAAAATACAATTTCATACACGTTTACAAAAAGTAGGAAAAAAGGGGAAGGGGGGTGAAGGCTGTTCATACGTTACACAGTATATATTGTAGGTAGGTCTTTGATGGTTCCAAGTGTACAAGTCTTATCATTGGCCTGGATTATTTTGAAGGGTCAAAAATAAAATGTACCTTTTTCTGCAAGCCGATCTTGTGTGATAGCCAGATCTCTCACCAAGGCGTCCATGGAATCCTGGTGTTTGACTGCACGTTTCTGCATTATCTTGAGCTGGACTTTCGGCGTCGTGACAGGAGAGTTTCTGAATGAAGATGACAAAACTGAAATATTGTACGTACTGGGGACTCCTGGCCTAAACAAATTGTCAAATCGAAACCTTATGTCCAAAACTGTTACTTTTCATGATTAAAAAAAAACGTGAAATCACTACGCTGTAGTTAGTATGATCGAGTAGTAGGACATTGATTTACAACAAAAACACCACACACACACACAAGTGTGCCCTGGCATAAAAAAGGTTGGGAAACACTGGTCTAGTCTATAAACAAATCCAAAGGGGTGACCTCGGCACAGCCATAGCTGAGGTGTCACATTAAGTGCATCTTGACACCTCAGTATTGATGGCCTACCGGGTGCCACTGATTTGTCTATACATCTATAGCAAAGATTACCATCAGGATATAGAGCTATTTAACGATTATTTAGAAGGGAGAAAAAAAAAATCACACACCTGTCGGGTGGCGTTGCAATGCAGTCTAGGACCAAAAAGCGTACACGTGGAGAGTGGAGGGGTTGACATGGCGAATCATCTAAGGGCGACATGGTGGAGAGAGAGGACAAGGAGGAGCCCAGACTGGAGCTGGTGGAGGAGCCACACAACACTGGGGACGGAGAAACACATGTTAACCACTTTAAAGGAGAATTCATGCTAGAATGCTTTCTTACCTTTCTTTGTAGTTGTTACGTCCCCACCAAAGAGGTCCAGGTGGTTTTTTTGTGAAAAAACTCCTTATTGGCTATTTTCCCTACCATAAGCCCTACATGAATTGCATTGAATGGGAATTTAATGGGGATATGGGGTGTTATGCTAATTCGCTTATTTCCATCGAAAGAAGTAGTAAAGTGTGCTGCTTGGGATATTATTTACATTATGAAGAGAGGATATATACAAAGAAATTATAATTTTGAGCGATGGAAATAAGCAAATTAGCACAACACCCCATATCCCCATTCAATTCAATGCAATTCATTTAGGGCTTATGGTAGGGAAATAGCCAATAAGGAGCTTTTGCACAAAATTACACCTGGACCTCTTTGGTGGGGACGTAACAACTACAACGAAAGGTAAGAAAGCCTTTTAGTATGGAATTCTCCTTTAACCCTCAATTCTTAGTCCAACTGACTGTTTAGATCCCCAACCATCAAGACATCAACGTACGCAATATAAATAAAGGCATAAGTTTGAAATAATCATATTTATTTATATTATATATATTTGAAGTCATATCTCCTTGCCCTAACTGTACGTCTCCAAAACACCCGTTATGTGACTTACGCCTCTCTGTTTGGCTGGGTTGAGGCTCCAAATCCTCAGTCTCCAGAGATTCCATCTCTGCAAACATAAATGGATAGTTTAAAGAATGATTCAAGATTTTGACTTACATTATCATAATATGAAGAAGACACAAGAGTCATGTTCGTTGGTTACTGTCTCTAAACATTCTAGCAACAACTCAAAACAATAGAAAAATGAACCAAACAAGTAGGATTTAAGGTAGCCATGGTTCATGACTCTCGTATTCATACGAGAGTCATGAAGAAACTTCACCCTGTTTTTTGCGCTCGCTGCATTTACAAGATTTCCGTATATATAAACATTCAGATTTCAAATATAAAATACTCACAATTTGTCCCACGGGTGTTAGTTAGTTGCAGCTCCAGCGATTAGAATTTCTGCATCCCGCGTTGTTTAATAAAAAGCATTTTTATCCGAGGTGTTATTTTGCCATTGGCTTTCAACTACGCGCCCCTGTCGGTCGGGAGGAGGGTGGCACTCTGTGTGTTCGATATAGGTACGCTGAGCGCCCTGCCAATACAGACTAATAGGCGAGTGCGCTCCCGGTGTGCAACTGTGGATTTCCCAAACGAACCCCGTTTGAAAAAAGTAGCCGGGGAGCTCGGACAAAAATGCTTTTTATTAAACAACGCGAGACGCAGCAATTCTAATCGCTGGTGCTGCTACTAACTAACACCCGTGGGACACTTTGTGAGTACTTTATATTTGAAATCTGAATGTTTATATATATATGGAAATCTTGTAAATGCAGCGAGCGCAAAAAACAGGGCAAAGTTTCTGCATGACTGTCATGATAATCATCATGGCAGTCATGTTCCAGGGCTAGATTTAAGGAAAGAAGTATTGCATGTACATTAGTCATAGCAAGCTTTGAGCTGCTCAATGGTTGGTGTCCTTCTTGAGCCTCCCTACCCAGTTTTAAAGCTCTGTATAACTAGCTTTAAAACTCGTTATACAGAGTCCATTACATTTGGCCATATTATGGGTCAAACTAATATTATACAATGAATTATATGCACATTAGTGCTGCACAATCGAAGAAAATAACGAGATCTAGATACAGACACCCATGTAATCCTCATTTCTACATTTGAGCCAGAATCGTTCAGCACTAGATGGCTGTCCAATTCATTCGAGTCAGTCTTGTGTTTTTGCTACGAGAAAGACTGTAAGAGGTGTAAGTCAAGCACTTTGATGTCAGTTTAAGGCTCCAGCCTCCAGGTGCTACATTTTGAATGTAGTAATGTTCAGCAACTACTACTAACTATGGACAAAATGAGAATCGTGATCTCAATTCTTGTGGAGGCAAATCGAGATTCACATTTGAGCAAGAATCGTGCAGCACTAATGCATGTACAAGCATATTTAAACATGGCATTCAAAGAATTTTACATTACAGTTCAGTAGGCTATGTGAAAACTGCAGACTAGAATCAGGTTTGTAGATTGTATGCCCATGTTCAGACTAGAGAGCAGACTAGAATCAGGTTGGCACGCGCGTGTGCAATCAATTGTCCTTCACGAGTGTCGGGCATAATAACCGAATTGCGCACCTTGACCTTGCTACTTTTACAAGTTCGTCAACGTCTACTCTACATAAACGTTCAGATTTCAAATAGAAAGTGCTCACCCCAGGGCCACGGATGTTAGAATTTTGCTGAGGCGGGTAGCACCCCTGAATTCCGTATTGTTCAGTAAAAAGCACAACATTCAACGTAGAGGTTCCAAACGGAGCTAAATGCAACAATACAACTCCCAACCGATAAGTTTGAAATACATAAAAGGTACGCTAAACAGGGTCTCGAAAATGTTTAGTCGTACTCTAGATTTGCCCCCAAAAAAAAGACAGTGCACAAACAAAACTGCGCCATCTTTTTTTCGGTCTGTCTCGAGAGACTATAGTTTGTCAATTATTTTTGTCATTTATTTAATACATTTGTCATTTATTTTTGTCTAGCACCTTATCCTTCCTCTGCATAATTATTGTCCTTTTGGGTGCGGCCGTGCAACTGGCTACACAAGGTAAACATTAACCTTTCCTTGGATCAAGAAAGACCAATCAATATTGCTTTGGTTAACCTAATCTTAATAAAAGATGAGCACTTAAGCACTTTTAAAAACGCCAACACGTTGCTTCGATTGTTCTCCACTAAAAGAATAACTACTAAAACACTGGACAAACAAACAGCTTTAGCATGTATAGCTAACAACGTTACACTTCTAGAAATAGACATTCACAACATACCTGACTGTGCAAATGGACGTTCTCGGCTCGGAAACATTGCGTTTTCGGCAGAGAAGACGCAAACTAACCGATGATGAAGTATAAACTGTAGTTACTGCACTACTTGTGGTTCATTAGGCGTTCGTCCGTCCACTGGCGTCCAGACGTCCACACCAACAAGCTAAAAGCTTAGCTTTGATTCAAAACAGGAGAAGTGCCAGCAAATTCAAACCTGCCCTATATTTGTGGAACCGACCAATCAGCATTAAGAACGTCCGAGCGCCGTGAAACGTCATTGGTTGAAAGCCTCATTGGGGCTGACGTCTCGTCGTACGGCGGTGTAGTGCGTCGAATGTAACAGATCTAGAAGCTCACGGGGCGTATCCATAGAGTGGGGGCCATAGAGTATTGGGTGGGGGCGTATCGGACGCGACGGGTTGTGAGCTTGGAGATCTGAGCGACAAGGCCCGAGGAAGTCGTTAACCAGGCGTGTGCGCATGTGCGGGATTTGGTTGCAGTTGTTTACATGGGTTTATATTATATTACCGGTAGTTTAATAAATAAATACCGATACAAACAATATTACTACTACTACCAATGATAATAATAACACAAATAATAATAATAATAATAATACAAAACGTCCTACACAAACACAATAGAATACAAATTGTTTTTGTAGTCCTAAACTAAACCGAAATTGAGTACAAACTACAAAATCACTAAAACTACAATTCCTACAATACACCATCAGTTTAGTTTCCTTGGATACCAGTTGTTGTTGCTGCTGCTGAAGTAGTTCGACTCTGGGCCGCTCTCTGTGTAAGTGTGCATAGCGCACGACATTTCTTTTTTTGACAAATATAGCAAATAGTCTAGAACGGAGTGTCTGTCTGTGTCTATAAACTCGCAAACGCCTGGCTGGACTGATCAGCGCCAAACTTTGTAGTTTGCACACACTACCAGCCCACGTGATCGTGATCTCACACACACATTTCGATTTCTTTTTTTTGAATCCACAAATTACAATTCATTTTACAAGGAAACAAATATAACGGGGTTGACAGTTCATGTTCACTTAAGCATACACATGGCACCTCCTTCCTTATACATTGCTGCACTAGAAGGCACATACTTTCGAACTGCATCAGACACTAGGTCAACAATCCGGTCGTGGCGAGCAATATACAAGTTTTTGTATGCACTACACACACGCACACACACACACACACACACACACACACACACACACACACAATTGGATATTTCAAAAACATGTAGGCTACATTCAATTTCACTTAGACAAAAATAGGTTTAGTGCGAAATGGTCATCTAAAGGTCATCACTAACCCTAACCTCCCCCCAGGGCAGCACACCTAAACCTAACCCTCTCCCGACCCCCGGCGCACTAATGCTCCTTCGGAGCAATGGTCTGTCGGACCAGTTTTCAGACCAGTTTTGTTTTGAAACCTATCTGAATAAACATATCTATGCATCTATGCATCTCATTGTAGCTTTAGCAGCCAGTGACATGATAGTGATGGATCTCAGAGTGTCATCCAGGGACGCTAATGGCCTATTCATACTCCAGTTTTAGGTGATTAGGTGTAAAAGGTAGGGGCTAGCGCATATCCAGTTCCTGTCTGGTGCTGGACTAAGGTACCGGTAAGTACAGTGAAGATAGGTGATTAGGTGACCACCGAAAACTACAACATGACGGCACGCCGCAGTGACCTAAAATGCACCTTATCACCTAAAACTGGAATATGAATAGGCCATTAGGGTCCCTGGATGACACTCTAAGATCCATTGAGCTAGAAAACCAATTCATGCCATTTCCTGTTTCCTGTCCTCAGGTTAAACATCTGTCTGGAGTCTCCTCAGTCCTCACACATCTGTCTGGAGGAGTCTGTAGAACATGTACAGTGCTCCTGTGGATTTCTCATTTCAAAGCATCACGTCGGTGGCAGGTACAGCCTGGTTTCCATCTCTACCAACGGGCAACAAACAGGCACACCCCCCTTGTAGAGATGTACACATAGCAAAGCAGTTTTTCCTTCCCGATACGGTTTCCCATAACCTGTGTATCGGTCGATATTGAGTACCGATCCGATGCCCTGCCTTAGTATAGTAATAGTATAGGTCGTGCCCAGGCTTTTCTCTTTGCAGATGAGTAAGGCTGGGGCCGAGGCTAACCATCTGCTATTCTTTTGTGAAAGCTTTCCCCGGCCCACAACAATGCTGGGATTCTGAGTGTTTCAGTAAGTACTAAGTACAGACACACCACATGCACATGGTTCATTTCTTTCCCTGTTCCAGATGCACAGGAGCCCAGAGCTGGACTGCGTCCGTTGAGGAAGAATAAGGAGAACAAATACCTGTGTGGCTCTCTGCGTCTCAACAACAACGACATAGCTGACCTGAGCAACTTCCTTCACAACATCAGCTGCTTCCTGGCGGAACCACGGAAGCTCGCCTGGCTGGACTTGTCCTTTAACAGCATGTCACACATAGACACCGTAAGTCTGTTTTTTACCGCGTTTGCGCGTCTTACTTGTATTAATACTAGTACTACAGCATGTCACACAGTGAACCTGTCCTTTTCAATTGATTACATTTGGCATCTTTCTTTCTTTCTTTCTTTCTTTTCATTTAAATAACAGAGCTAGCTAGCTAACCTGTTACTATATTCTTACTGTAGATATTGTACTGTTAGACATATACATCTGACTGTAATTCCTCATTGAATACATATGGCTTTAATGGCCTATTTACATATCCACAGAGGAAACACTATATATTGTGTGTGTGTGTGTGTGTGTGTGTGTGTGTGTGTGTGTGTGTGTGTGTGTGTGTGTGTGTGTGTGTGTGTGTGTGTGTGTGTGTGTGTGTGTGTGTGTGTGTGTGTGTGTGTGTGCGTGCGTGCGCGTGCGCATGTGCCCCAGGTATTGTGAGAGCTACGGGAGCTGCGTGTATTGTATCTTCATGGAAACAACATCTGTAGTCTGTCTGAGGTGGACAAGTTGGGAGAACTGGTGCATCTCCACACCATCACTCTGCATGGGAACCTCATAGAGAACCAACCAGGATACAGGTGGATAAATACACAGCAGAAACTTTGTACTGTATCTCCATATTTTTTTGTGGCTTTCGCCACATGCAGTAGTCCGTCGGGATCAGGAGTCGAACCCGCGGCACACTGCCAGACTTGGACTACCGGCCAAGGTGCCTGGACCGCGGCGCTGAGCCATGGCCCAGGCCATATTTCAACTTTTTAATGTTTTTTTGTAATTGAATGCCGTTACAAAACGTGTGTTGTGAGCTTGTACATCTGCTATTTGTCATATGGCAATGTATAGGGAGATAATAGTGTCACTGCAAAGAGTGTTTCCAGAGAGAGTTTGCAATCATTGCTCGCATACGCACGCACACACGCACGCGCGTGTGGTGTGTGCGACTGTGCGTGTGTGTGTGTGTGTGTGTGTGTGTCATGTAACAGGCACTGAGCAATCATGCAGCAGCACAGCATTTTAGCATGTGCTTCAATGGAGCAGAGATCGGTTTCATATTACATACCTAGCTACAGTCTGCACCGCAACAGCATTCATACTCCAAATTGAACACACAGATCTATTACTCTGGTTGTGCACAACTGTATTACAGTGAAGTGATCTGTGACTTGACATTTTTATTTTTATTTGTATAAAATATTTTTTACGAGGATACAGCCAGGGTGCACATATCTAACCTCTCACACGCTCTTTACACTCTCTTTAGATCAGTGGTTCTCAAAGTGGGGTCCGGTTTAACGACATTAGTTTAAACTTTTTCTGGCCCCAAAATAGGAACGCTAGGGTTAATGTAGCTAACTGTAGATAAAGTGCTTGTGTGGAAGAACACAGTATACGACCATGGATAACACATTCTGTGTGTGTGTGTGTGTGTGTGTGTGTGTGTGTGTGTGTGTGTGTGTGTGTGTGTGTGTGTGTGTGTGTGTGTGTGTGTGTGTGTGTGTGTGTGTGTGTGTGTGTGTGTGTGTGTGTGTGTGTGTGTTTGCATGTGTAGGTCTCATATCATCTCTGTTTTGTCGTATTTGAAGAAGGTGGATTTCAGTGCTGTAACAGGCCAGGAAAAGGCCATGGCAAAGATCTGGCATCGACATGATCCCAGCAAATTAACTAACACTACTAAAATACTTTATTTTATGCAGTGGTCGATAGTAACTAAGTATATTTACTAAAGTGTTGTGCATGTGTACAATTTCACGGTACTTTTACTTTACTTGAGTATTTTCTTTTTTACTCGACTACATTTATTTGACAACGTTAGTTACTAGTTACTTTTCAGATTTAGATGACTAATAATAATAGCCATTTACCAGCTCAATGGCCTTGTGGTTAGAGTGTCCGCCCTGGGAGGGAGGGGCTGTGAATGGGAGACGGGCTGTCAGTGGAGTAGAGACTCAGCGCTACGCTGTGTTCATTGTAGGGGGTGGCGAGGATTTACTATTCTGTGCCTATCGGGTCGCAACTCTGGACAGGGCTGAGTCGGCTCAAGTTCGCTTGAGATGGCGCCCCTCCGACGCAGTCTAAAACTATAAGCCAAAATCCCTCCCATTGCAGGGCAGAACTAGAAAATTCGCAATTTAAAAAAATTGCAGAGTGTGGTTGCCGCAGTGGCTTACATATGCCCCTCCCACTAGTATTGCCAGCCAATTACAATTTCAAGTCACGCCTTAGATCATGCGTAAGTAATTCGGAGGGGATTTAACCCCCGAAATTCATGTTTTTGCGACAAACGGTTACATTTCTCGCATTTGCGGCGCCCCCTATGGATGAAAATGGAATTGCTTTTAGAACTTGGTTGATTGAACCACCCCGGACATGTGATTGAAATTTGGGATGGATTGGACATTCCGTTCGTGATTTATGGCATTTTTGTGATATAGGCCCCTCCTACTAACTTCGGAAGACGATTACGGCCGAACGATACGCACTACCAAAATTCTGCATCTGGTGTTTTAATCGGATATGTCCAGAGATCATGTGTGCCGATTTCTGTGAGATTTGGACAAAATATGTAGGAGGAAAAGCAAAAAGTTTGTTTTGGACAAAATTCAAAATGGCGGAAAATCCATCATGGCGGAAATGGGCGTGGCCTATATGGGGAGATGCGTCATGACCCAAGGAATCCAGTGAAAAAATAATTTAGATTTTACGACCTACGGTTCAAGAGTTATAAGCCAAAAGGTAAAGTGGGCTGTTATAGCGCCACCATGAGGCCGACCTATAAAATTATAATTTTAATTAATTTGAGTGATAATTAAGAAATATCCCTAAAAAGTTTTGTAACTATAGTGATTACAGTCTCCAAGGAAAAAATACTTGAATGTGATTTTTTGCCTTTTCCCATTCATGTCAATGGGGAAATTTAATTCACTAATAAATTCATATCAATTAAACTATACAACATTTCTCTTAACAAAATACAAGCACACGATTCCCGATTTTTCCGGTCAATTTGACATATGGCTCAAGTGCGTACAGCGTACAGTGTGGGAGGTATAAAGCGACAAAAAAAAGACTACTGTGGAATAATAAAATTAACTAGAAAGCAGTTCCTGTAGAAACTGCGTGGGCTCGCGTAAAATGCTTTGTATAAAGTTATTGCCGTGTCAAGTTTGAAACTCGGGGACCGGAGTAATGGTGTTACCATTGGTGGTCTAAGTCCATAATCAAAATTTCTGGACTGTAACATATTGTAAAGAAAAGTAGAAAATGTATTAAAGCTGAAGTAAAAGTTAAAAAAGTATGAACATTTGTAAAAACTATAGTTTAAGCATAAATAACTGCATAAAGCGGAAATAAAGTATGTGGAAGTAGTATGATGCCCAAAAAGGGGCAGAATAAGTAAGTAAAGTATTACTGTCTACTAATGATTTGTAATGTATGAATAATGCTTTACAATGTATTCTTGATGAATCAAGAAAAGGTAAAAAATAAAAAAAATAGTCAATCCAATGGAGTATACATATAAAAGCATTCATGAGCTTAACAGAAATAGCATACTTTTACATGTAAAAAGAAGGTTCAAATAGCATATAGGCCTATCTTTAAAAGCATAAACACAATGATTATTGATAATGGTCTAAGATATTTCTTAAAAAAAATATTAAGATAAAAAATATTAAGTTCTTTATTATTATTTTTTTCCTTTTAAGTTTAAAAAAAAGTTAAAGTTTTAATTTTTTAATGTTTTTCATTTTTTTTAATTTTTTAATTTTTTAATCATGCTAATGCTAACATGCTAACATGCTAATGCTAACATGCTAACATGCTAATGCTATCATGCTAACATGCTAATGTTAACATGCTAATGCTATCATGCTAATGCTAACATGCTAATGCTAACATGCTAATGCTAACATGCTAATGCTAACATGCTAATGCTAACATGCTAACATGCTAATGCTAACATGCTAATGCTATCATGCTAACATGCTAACATGCTAATGCTAACATGCTAACATGCTAATGCTAACATGCTAACATGCTAACATGCTAATGCTATCATGCTAACATGCTAATGCTAACATGCTAATGCTAACATGCTAACATGCTAATGCTAACATGCTAATGCTATCATGCTAACATGCTAATGCTAACATGCTAACATGCTAATGCTAACATGCTAATGCTAACATGCTAACATGCTAATGATAACATGCTAATGCTATCATGCTAACATGCTAATGCTATCATGCTAACATGCTAATGCTAACATGCTAACATGCTAATGCTAACATGCTAACATGCTAATGCTAACATGCTAACATGCTAATGCCATCATGCTAACATGCTAACATGCTAATGTTAACATGCTAATGCTAACATGCTAATGCTAACATGCTAACATGCTAATGCTAACATGCTAATGCTAACATGCTAACATGCTAATGCTATCATGCTAACATGCTAATGTCAACATGCTAATGCTAACATGCTAACATGCTAATGCTATCATGCTAACATGCTAATGCTATCATGCTAATGCTAACATGCTAACATGCTAATGCTAACATGCTAATTTTTAAGTTTTCATTTTTTTCAATTTTTTTTCAATTTTTTCATTTTTTTTAATTTTTTAATTTTTTTTTTTATTTTTTTTTAAGTTTTTTTTATTTTTTTATTTTTTTGAAAATATTTTTTTATAAACGTGTGTGTGTGTGTGTGTGTGTGTGTGCGTGCGTGCGTGCGTGCGTGCGTGCACTTGCGAGAGCTGTGTAAAGGCCAGCCAATAGGAAGACAGGGTGTGTGTGTGCGTGCGTGCATGCGTGCGTGCGTGCTCTTGCGAGAGCTGTGTAAAGGCCATCCAATTGCACAAATAGCAGACCTACAAGCCCACAAGGTATCGCAGAGCAACTCATTGAGATCTTGTAACTTTAATTTCAGCCCTGTAATTAAGCTCTTATATGTCTCAGCTGTGGAAGTGTAAAAGACAAACAAGTGGCGCGCAACTTGAAGGTCTTGATCTTGAATGGTCTTGAATGGGGGGAAACTATGCCCGAACAAATTGCTCTATCGCAAAAAGTAAAAGTCGAATGCAAATAATTTCTTCGCTGTGAGTGGCCTGAGATATTGAGGTACACCATGTGCGATTGTGGTGTTGGTACGATCGAAAATGTGGTTATAAGAGCGAGTTAAGAATTGTCATCGCGATAATGTCCTCGTAAGATTTCTACAATGGATGTCAATGAGCAGCTTGACTGTATTTGTGTCACTTAAAAGGCCGTAGTTCACATTCTGTATGTCTCTGTGTTTTGGTGGTCACATTGTGTGAAAGAGGACATGTGTGGCTACAAAATGACCAAAGGACATGCGTAGAAAATGAATATTTTGGCCGGGACGGCAATTTGTTTGGTAAATTTTCAAGGAAAGATTTTCTGTTCTACGCACTCTAGTGAAAAAAGCCCGCACTCTAAGTTGGCACTAATTAGGCGAAACGGCCTGCGATTGAACTGCGATTTCGAAAAAACCGTTTAACGTATTCGAATACGGTTTGAACCACGAAAAAGTCCAGAGTCGTGTGAGCTTTCTAAAGTTTAAATCACGTTTCTACGACAAAGTATGCCAGAGTAATGAGGCTGCAAAAGTGAGGTTGATTTAGAGATAAATCCCATACATTGTCAATGGGAGGAAAAAACTATAAATAAAGTTAAATATTTTAAAAAGTATAAACTTTTTCAAAACAACTTTTTCACAAATTAAAGTTCAAAGATAGATGAACATTATAAAGTTTGAATGAAGTTTCAAAGTGAAAGTATGACGGAGTAATAAGAGCTCAAAAAAGTTAACTGTGAAAAATGGGACCTTTTTTCCATCGACTCTCACTATAAAGAATGTAAAAAAAAGGTAAAAAGTTAAAAAGTATAAAAAGTATAAAACTTTGTAAAAATAAAAATACAAGCACACATCACTGCAAAGAGCTGAACAGTTTGAAGTTTGAACTAAATTTCTAGTATAAAGTATGCAGATTTAGTTAGGTGCCAAAAAAAAGGGTGGAATAACGAATAAAGAATAATAAATATAGGCTGGCAATAACTATTGTGAGCTCGCTGTGGCGAGCCCACAATAACTAGAAAGAGGCAATTCTGGGAAATTGCAAAGTGTGGTTGCCCACATCGCACCCGTCGAAAATGGACTCGCTTTTGGCTCTGCGTTGATGAAGCCACCCTCGACATCTGATTCAGATTTGGGATGGATCGGACATTCCGTGCGTGAATTGTGGCATGTTTTGTAAAATAGGCCCCTCCCACTAACTTCGGAAGACGATTACGGCCGAACGATACAGAAGATCTAAATTTGACTATGCTGTTTTCATCGGATAGGTCCGGAGATCATGTGTACCGATTTTTGTGAGATTTGGACAAAATCTGTAGGAGGAGGAGCAAAAAGTGTGTTTTGAACAAAATTCAAAATGGCGGGAAATCTATCTAGACGCAAATGGGCGTGGCCTATATGGGGAGATGCGTCATGACCCAAAATATTTTTGATTTTAAGACCTACGGTTCAAGAGTTATACCCCAAAAGGTAAAGTTGGCTGTTATAGCGCCACCATGAGGCCGACCGACATACTTCTAAGGTAATTAATTTGAGTAATTATTATGAATCTCTCCTCAAATTCTTGTAAGTATAGCCCTTACGGTCTCAGAGGAAAAAATATTTGAAAGTGAGTTTTTGCATTTCCCCATTCATGTCTATGGGGAAATTTAATGCACTAATTAATTCATATCAATTAAACTATCCAACAAAAGAAAAATAAAAGGTCACAAAAACAATAGTATGGTTGCCTTCAGGCAACCACACTAACTAGAAAGCAGTTCCTGTAGAAACTGCGTGGGCTCGCGTAAAATGCTTTGTATAAAGTTATTGCCGTGTCAAGTTTGAAACTCGGGGACCGGAGTAATGGTGTTACCATTTGTGTTCTAAATCCATAATCAAAATTTCGGGACTGTAGCATATTGTAAAGAAAAGTAGAAAATGCATTAAAGCTGAAGTAAAAGTAAAAAATCACACACGTGTGAACTGAGTGGTGCAATTCCCCCCCCCCCCCCCCCTCTCTCTCTCTCTCTCTCTCTCTCTCACTCTCTCTCATTAGAGTCACTACCCCTCTCACTGTTTCTGGCGCCCCCTACTGCTATTATTAAGTCACATACTCATGCTCACACAGACAGACACACACACAAACAAACAAACAAGTACAAGGACATTGCAAGCTGGTTGTAGGAGTGGTTTGCACCACTCAAAAAAAGTATGAAAATGTGTACAAACTATAGTTTAAGCAGAATAAAATATGTGGAAGTTGTAGAAGTGTTTTTAAAGTTTTTCTTTAAATGTAAAAAAAAAAAAAAAAAATCTAAAAAATTGAAGTGTTTTCTTTTTAAGTAAAAAAGAAAAAAAAAGTTTTTTATTTTTAAGTTTTCATTTTTTTTCATTTTTTTAATTTTTTTCCTTTTTTTTCAATTTTTTCATTTTCTTAATTTAATTTTTTTAATTTTTTTGAAAATATTTTTTTGAAAATATTTTTTTGAAAATACTTTTTTGAAAATACTTTTTTGAAAATACTTTTTTGAAAATACTCTTTTGAAAATACTCTTTTGAAAATACTTTTTTGAAAATACTTTTTCATCTCTATCTGATCTATCTGTGTAAAGGCCATCCAATTGCACAAATAGCAGACCTACAAGCCCACAAGGTATCGCAGAGCAACTCATTGAGATCTTGTAACTTTAATTTCAGCCCTGTAATTAAGCCCTTATATGTCTCAGCTGTGGAAGTGTAAAAGACTGGGAGTGGCGCGCAACTTGATCTCTTATTTTACAATGGTTCTGAATGGGGGGAAACTATGCCCGAACAAATTGCTCTATCGCAAAAAGTAAAAGTCGAATGCAAATAATTCGCTGTGAGTGGCCTGAGATATTGAGGTACACCATGTGCGATTGTGGTGTTGGTACGATCGAAAATGTGGTTATAAGAGCGAGTTAAGAATTGTCATCGCGATAATTTCCTCGTAAGGATTTTACAATTGAGGTCAATGAGCAGATTGACTGTATTTGTGTCACTTAAAAGGCCGTAGTTCACATTCTGTATGTCTCTGTGTTTTGGTGGTCACATTGTGTGAAAGAGGACATGTGTGGCTACAAAATGACCAAAGGACATGCGTGTAAAGTGAATATTTTGGCCGGGACGGCAATTTGTTTGGTAAATTTTCAAGGAAAGATTTTCTGTTCACGCACTCTAGTGAAAGAAGCCCTGCACTCTAACTTGGCACTAATTAGGCGAAACGGCCTGCGATTGAACTGCGATTTCGGAAAAACCGTTTAACGTATTCGAATACGGTTTGAACCACGAAAAAGTCCAGAGTCGTGTGAGCTTTCTAAAGTTTAAATCACGTTTCTACGACAAAGTATGCCAGAGTAATGAGGCTGCAAAAGTGAGGTTGATTTAGAGATCAATCCCATACATTGTCTATGGGAGGAAAAACTATAAATAAAGTTAAATATTTTAAAAAGTATAAACTTTTTCAAAACAACTTTTTCACCAATGAAAGTTCAAAGATAGATGAACATTATAAAGTTTAAATTAAGTTTCAAAGTGAAAGTATGACGGAGTAATAAGAGCTCAAAAAAGTTAACTGTGAAAAATGGGACCTTTTTTCCATCGACTCTCACTATAAAGAATGTAAAAAAAAGTTAAAAAGTTAAAAAGTATAAAAAGTATAAAACTTTGTAAAAATAAAAATACAAGCACACATCACTGCAAAGAGCTGAACAGTTTGAAGTTTGAACTAAATTTCTAGCATAAAGTATGTGGAAGTAGTTACACGCCAAAAAAAGTGGCGGAATAAAGAATAAATAAAGTATAATAAATATAGGCTGGCAATAACTATTGTGTGCTCGCTGTGGCGAGCCCACAAATATAGGCTGGCAATAACTATTGTGAGCTCGCTGTGGCAAGCCCACAATAATAAAGTGTTACAATTACTAGAGTCTGGTTGCCCCTTTTGGGGCAACCACACTAATTAGGGCCATATGTTTGAGTCTTGTACCCCGGCAGCACTTTATGCTGTGATAAGTATTTCAGAAGCCGTGTGTAAATGGGTTATCGAATGAGGAATTATTTATAGAAGCTCATTTTTCATTGCTCCACTCTGGCTATAGGGCTCCAGGCCCACACCGAAGAGCCATAACCATAACCATAACAAGCCTTTATTTCCCTATATGCTTTCCCTATACACACACTATTATCCCTATTCAGAGGTGAAAAGCAACTAAGTACATTCACTCATTGTACTTACGTACACTTTTGAGGTACTGTTTACTTTGCTGGAGTATCTCCACTTTTCTATACTTTTATTTCTGCTCCACTACATCTCAAAGTACAATCATTTGGAGGGTACTATTTGTAATGCCACTCTTTCTGTAGACACTGGCTTACTCTCATGTTGCGGTCGGGCAGAAACCTCTCATCTCCATATTTCAATAAAGGAGATATCACACCAATATGATACAATAATGTTTATTAGAAGGAATCTTTTGGCAGCATGGAGCGGGCATAGTAACACAACATTTATTGCAGAGATTATTTTGGCGATTAGACTCCATGAGCGTTTTTAGCAGGTATGAAACTGATAGGGAAAGAACCCCCCATGGAGTCTAGACGCTGATGGTGGTGGAGCAGATGTAAGGCCCACTTCCCCTTTGGCTCGTGGATTTTAGCAAGGTGGAGCTGGGGATGGAGGTGGGTTGGTCGCTGGCTGAAAGGAGAATGACAGGTTAGAGACAAGGCATTTTAATGAATGAGCCTAATCGCTGATTGGCTGCTGCGAAAAGTGCTCGCTTGGTTTTGTGAATGAACGAGCTTTGACAGCGTGGGAACGGAAGTGACGTAGACTATTATGATTCTGAAGCTGAAGGCCGAATGGGATGGTTAGGATCTTCCTTATTGAACCATTGAATTTCGACCACGGCTTGGTTGTCGCAGAGCACGGCTATGCGCTTACGGCTCCATGACGCGCCCCAGACTGAGCAAGCCCGAACGACGATGGGGTACATTTCATGTAGAGCGGAGGAGGGCGAAAGATCAGCAAATTGAATTGGCCATTTACTGGCGAACCACTGACCTTGGAAATATCCCCCAAAACCCACGGATGGTGCTGCATCCGTGAAAAAATGCATGGAATCTGATGAATGCACAATGTCGTCGTAAAAGAACGAAACCCCATTCCATTTGTCTAGCAGAAGCGACCAAAAGCGCAAATCGGACCTGCAGCCATCATCTAGAGTCACGCGATCGAATATATTTGGCACGGAGGAGGCCAGGCACAGCAGCCTAGAAATGAAAGACCGGTTGCATGGCAACGTTTAAATGACCTAGCAGGGATAGCAGTTGGCGTTTGGAGATTGAGGCGCAAGAAGTGAAAGATTGCGTAATCTCACGAATGCGCAGCAACTTTTCCTCTGGTAAAGAGGCTTTCATGGCGCTGCTGTCCAGCATGATGCCGAGAAATTCGAGGCAGGTGGCAGGGCCGGTAGTTTTCTCCTCTGACAGAGGGATGCCCAAATGCGCAAATGAGGCCTTTAATTTGGCTAGAGAAGCGCCCGAATTATCGCTGGGGGGGTCAACGAGGAGAAAGTCATCGAGCAGATGCAACACGGATGGCAAGCGAACCCTATTTAGCAGGATCCAGCAAAGTGCTTCTGAGACCAGATTAAATATGGCTGGGCTACTCCTACAACCGAATGTTAGTCTCACGGCGAAGTAGAACTGGGATTCCCATTTGATTCCGAATAGATGCCACTGGGAGGGGTGGATGGGCACTATTTTAAACGCGTCCGTGATGTCAGCTTTTGAGAGCCAAGCGCCATGGCCGGCTAGTTTAATTAGCCTGATAGCGTTGTCGACCGTGGAGTAGTGCAAGGAAAAAGGTACAGGCGGAATTAAGCTATGAATGCTTGGCACGGGGCCTGAACGAGGGGCAGATAAGTCAAAAATTAGCCGCTTCTTTCCTGAATACTTGCGAGTGGCGACGCCGACGGGGCTAGTGCGGAACGGGGAAATGGTGAACGAGAGAAGGGCCCGATTAAATACCCCTTTTTTAGCTCTTTTTCAATGAGCTGCGAAGCAATTTCGGGCTCTTTAAATGCGGATTGCAGATTTTTAGGCACAAAATTCTCATGAACATCAGAAACAGTGCCTACTCTAAAACCTTGTGACAAGCCAGTAAGCAAATGATCGACAAAAACATGGTCTTGATGTTCAGCCAGTTCACCGGCCAGGGCGCTGATGTTTATTGGTGTGGACGTGGACGGGTGTGACTGCATCAAATCTCGAAACCATCCTACTTTTCTTTTCGGGGAGGGCGGGGGCGGGATGACATGCGGGGGCACACAGATCGGGGATGAGCTTCCCTGCATTCGCTGCAAATATGGAGAAAGTTGCAATTTGGATAAGTGCAGACATGAAAATTGAAATTATTGCAGATGGGTTTGTTGTTGACCAGGAGCACCTTCCGGCCGCGGACATCGGCCTTGGTGCGTACCGTAGTGGGGGCGATGAAGAGCCCTGGCGCGTCTTCGGCCGTCGATCAAGGCCAGGTAAGTATCGAGCTCCTGCCTTCTTTGCGGGTAAACTGAACACATAACGTCGCGGTAAATGCCGAAGGCCACCATGAATTCGCCGATTACTAGATCCCTAGACAGGCGAGGGTCGGAGGCCTTTACAACAGCCGTGAAATGATCATTTTCGGCGATCCTTTTGTCACACTCGGGAGAGGTGAGCAGGAGGCTGATCAAATTGATATCTTTGCCATGGATAATTTTAGCTCTCAGGCGGGGGGAAACATTAGCAGCTTGGGGAATATAAGCTCTACCTTGCCCGGTGGTGCTGACGGCGGAGGCCAGGGAGTACTGAGGCGGCTGGGAGGGAACTGCGACAGCGGGGGCATTTGGCGCGGCAGGCTGGTACGCTGCGGGGTTGGCACCGTTGGCTGGAGCCGGTGGAGGGAGCAGGAAAGCCTGAGAATCTGGGCGCGCAGGGGGAGCAGTGGCTTTCTCCAGGGAAGACAGGCGTGCATTGATGGCGTGGAGGTTGGTAAGGATGGCCTGCATGTCGCTGGGCTTAGGCTGGAAATGGATGCCGCTTCCGCTGGGGATGGGGTTGGGCAGTTTCGCTGCAGGTCGAGGATCTTGCTCGGAGGTCTTCTTGGACCTCTTCCTTCCGCGAGTGACCATGGGAGGAGGAGCCGCGGTGGCGGCGGCGGCGGTGAAGAGAGCTGCGGGAGCAGAGTCGGTGTAGTCGGCGGAGATGGGCGCGGTGATGGTGTCGGCGAGTGGAACCGCTACTGAGGCGGGAGGTGCAGCGAAGCCGGGTGGAAATGGAGCAGCTAGGGCTTGGTCGGCGACATTCATCAGGTTGAAGACCTGGGCAGCTGACAACCCTGGAGCTGGAAAAACGTTGGCGGCGGCCAGGTGCTGGAGAATTTCGTTCGCCTCCTGCCTTTGAACCGGCTGTCTGGCTGACAGCCTGTTACTCCTCCTAGCAGGAGTAGTGCCATCCTGGGTCTGGGAGTCGAAGACAATATCTCCGTTAAAAGATAAGTCCTCTATTTCCTCGTCAGAATCGGACATGATGAGGCGAGCGAGCGTGAAAAGCAAGAAAGATAAACTGAGATTTTTAAATATCATGCCGGGAGCAATAGCAAGGTTGTTGCTTGGTCGCTGGCTGAAAGGAGAATGACAGGTTAGAGACAGGGCATTTTAATGAATGAGCCTAATCGCTGATTGGCTGCTGCGAAAAGTGCTCGCTTGGTTTTGTGAATGAACGAGCTTTGACAGCGTGGGAACGGAAGTGACGTAGACTATTATGATTCTGAAGCTGAAGGCCGAATGGGATGGTTAGGATCTTCCTTATTGAACCTACGCTAAAAGCTACATTTCACTTTATTCACAGATCACAGTGATAGACAGAATATAATAGCAGCATTCGCTGTACATGGTATTAGACATTAAAGTGCAAAAAAGAATAGTGCATTGTACATTATTAAAGTGCAAATCAAAAAACATTGATTTGATAGTAAAGTCCACCCAGCATACACTGCATGGCATATTGGCAAAAAAGCTGACCCACACTCTGAAAGTCAGATTAGCCTCTAGGTGTAGAGCCAGACCGAAATTCTAGTCTTGACAAGAAGCCTGCCTAGCGACCTTTCAAGATGTACTGTAGTGGACATTCTGAAAGGGTTTTGCTTTGAGAATTATATTGATAGCGATCACAAACAATCTGGTCAAACTTGCACTGACTGTCCTGTAACAACCTGCATGCAGCTTAGAAACGTAGGTATTAGAAAGGCATCCAGGCAAGCAAGACTGAACCATGTTGCTGAATTCAACTATTATTCACAAGAAAATGTGTCACTAAATATGAACCTGTCTGTAATTGCATATTTAAACATTTAAACATGCGGCTGCCAACCGCCAAGGGTGATGGACTGCCCACAACAAGCGCTATAAATTATTAATTAATATTGTTTAAAAATTGTTGTGGAAACTCAAGTGGAGAGTCCACACCACAACTATAAGGAAAATATCTGTGAGGAACAGCGGATGCTCACTTAATTATCATTATAGTTCAGTCAGACAACTCACAAATAGATTTAACCAATATATATTATAGAAGTGTGCACATAATATTTTATCTTGGCGTTCGGCTCTGCAACATTTTCCCTGCTCGGCACAATCAAACACCATCATTAAACATTAAGAGCAGGCAGATAGATATGACTGGGCTGCGCCATGACACTTTCATGGACACTTTCATGGGAGCCAAACTACCCGGAAGTTTGGCAGAATGCACTGGAGTAAATGAGAGCTCAGTGACCAGCCAGCTCATGAACAAATATTATTTATGAATGACTGAGACCTTTTGAAAAGTAATCACTTCTGGAAAATAACATAATAATAGTAATACATTATTGTCTGCAGTGTTGCTTTCCGATGTTTAACATTATTAAAATGCAAAGAAGTGTAAAAGTGCATTGTCAGCTTCAAGTAAATTCATCGAAAGCAAGCTGTTATTTTACACAAAAACATTAACTAAATCAGTGGTTTTCAACCAGTGGTCCTTGAGGGGGCTCCAGGTGGTCCCCAGCTGAATGATGTAGAGTTGGTATCCAAAAGGACCCTTATAGATCTTTAATTCTTGAGAGCGTGAAATTAAACCAAATGGACCCATACGGGTCAATTTGGTTTAATTTCACACTCTCAACATGGATTAAAGAATATAATGCCTAGAAAACGTAGGCTACGCTGTTGGCGGGCTGCCAGACTAAAGTTAATCTACACCTTGTACACTTCTGGCGGGCTCCGTATTCAATTGTAGTGGAGATTAGTCTGTTGTCCCGAATGTTTGAGTCATACCTCATACTGTAGATAGGTAATCAACAGGCATGGCACATTAGATCCACAGTGAAGCAATCAGGAACAGTGAGTGGTCATTCAGATTTACAGTTGTAATGCATCTGACAGTAAATAATATTCTTAAGTTTTGTTCAGTTACCAATAACTCTTCACTCACTCTCCGCCTCTGCTGGATCTCGTTAAAGTCATTACGTCATACGCTGGCGCGGCGCATACACATCAAACGGCGACATGGACGAAAACTATTACTTGCGCAACAATGATTACTTAACTGAAGTCACTATTAGAGCCGAATTGCTATCATATTGATATATTTCGCCAGTCTGGCTTGTTTTTTGCTTAACCAGCATGTGTAATTTTAAAGTAGCCAATCGCTTAACCCATTCAGGCCTAAATCCGAAAAAGCCTTTAAAACCTATGGCCGATTTGAAAAATACCCCTAAAACCTGACTTTTTCTG
The DNA here is from genome assembly GCF_964188405.1 of Protomyctophum parallelum. Taxonomy (NCBI): domain Eukaryota; kingdom Metazoa; phylum Chordata; class Actinopteri; order Myctophiformes; family Myctophidae; genus Protomyctophum; species Protomyctophum parallelum. Next base: position 3,469,781 of record NC_139716.1, on the reverse strand, counting down.
GAATTTTTCACAAAAGTATCAACGTTTACTAAAACATTTATTTCTCAGCCTCTGTGGCAGATAGAAACACAATTCCAACACTGTTTGATAGCTTACACCTTTGGCTTTCATGGACAATTAGTTATCTTGGTCCAAGTCTTATTACAAAATCTACAAACTTTGAAAATGCCATAAAACTAATAAAATGTCTACCAAAAATGAATTTCTCAGCCTCTATAGCAGATAGGAACTAAATGTAAAAAAGTATTTGAGATCTTACACCATAGGCTTTTATAAACAACTTTTATTTGTGCAAACTTTGAAAAAACACAAAATGTAGAAAATACAGTGAACATTTCTCTGTGGAAACTGTCACAAGCAGCACTATTTCAAATAATAATAAAATATAAAAAGATTGTTCAATAAAAAAAGATAAAGTGCCTGTCATTGTTCAATAAAAAAAGTGTGAGCATTCCTCCGTGGAAACAGTTCACAAGCAGCACTATATATAAAAAAAAGAGAATAAAAAATAAAGTGTCTGTTATTGTTCAATAAAAAAGTGTGAACATTCCTCCGTGGAAACAGTTCACAAGCAGCACAAACAGTTAGTATCTGGCAAGGTATTTATGAGTCACAATTTGTACCGTTCAGTGTCTGTCACTCACAACTGTGAATATGCTTGCCAAAGCACTGTGTGCACACATTCACCTGACACTGTAGACAGCCGGAAGTGACACTTCTTGCACGGCTCGAAGTGCAACTCTTCTCCTCCAAGCACACTGTGCAACCCCTCCTCTTCTCAGTGAGCTTGGGGACAAGGTCATGCTCAGATCTGCCTGCTGAAGGAGACGCAGATGCAGACGCAGACGCAGACGAAGGAGCAGGAGAAGAAGTGGAAGTGGAAGGAGAAGGAGCCGGTGTGGATCGTGGGGTCTGACGGGCCGGTCTGGAGCGTGTGTGAGGATCAGTCACTGGATTGACCAGCTCCTGTGCCAGGTCCTCCACCCAGTCTTTGTAGCCAGGGTACTTCTTCTTGAAGTCCCTTCCTCCAACAGACTTCGCAGCAATGAACGCGTTGTGGCAGGACGTGCTCAAAAAGAAGAAGAAGACCCTCCTCCACCACTTCTTCGAACGATGATGGAACCGGATAGTAGCCAGTCATCTGGTCCATCAGATCCACACCTGGTAAAAAAACACATGACACTCAAGTTTACACACTTGTTTACACTCAAAGGACCACAAGGAAAATGAGCTCTCCAGCTTTTGTTTGCTTTGAAATATACTGCATTTTCAGATACATGTTCATAATATATGTTTTTTTTTGTCAATAAAATCAAACAAACCTTTCATGTATTTCTGATAGTCGGAGAGGCATCCTGGCACCGTCACCTCCGATTGACGGACTGCGCCCTCCCTCCTCCTGTTCACCGTCCCTGTCGCCTTGGGGTCGTGGTAGTTGGACAGCACCATGACCACCTTGGTGTCCTTCCAAACGCAGAACGTGAGCTCATTGTTTTGAGCCACTTTGTAGTCATGCTTCTTCATCGGGGCTTTCTTGCTCAGCGTCTGGGCCTTTGGGAGTCCTTTCCGGTTGGTACGAACAGTTCCGCAGCCGTAGAGTCCATGGTTCTTCATGTCTTTCAACAACTCCACCCCAGTGTAGAAGTTGTCCATGAATACAGCCAGGTTGGTGAAGTAGAACGGTTTGGCTAGCTCCATCACCACACGTTGTGAGAGACCCTTCTCCTGCGTTGCTGCCTCACGCCCTGTGTAGACCTGAAAGATTGCAAGAAAAACAAGTCTGAGGAAGAGCTTTGGTGTTTGAAATTTCACTCAACTCTTACAATAAATATTTGCAAATGATAGCTACTTTGTGTGCGTTATTCTCTTACCTGGAAGTTGATGCAATAGCCTGTGGAGCTCTCTGCCATGACCCAGACCTTCACTCCCCATTTCACAGGTTTCAAGGGGAGATATTGTCTGAAACCCAGACGTCCCTTGAACTTCACCATGCTCTCGTCCACTGTAACAAATCCATTGACTTGGTACAGTGCTTGGAATCGAGCGACGAGGAAATTCAGGAACCATCTCAGCTTCCACAGTTTGTCCTCCCGATTCAGATCAACTGCCTCGTTATCCTGGAGGTGTAGATAGCTGGAAATTCACATAGATGTTAGTCACTTACATTGTTTATGTTTTTTTTTGTATAGTAATGTTTATACTTTATTATAATACTTTTATATGTATATGTATATTATTCAGTAATAACAATACTTTTAGCTGTGCTGTACTTGTATTGTACATTGACAATAAATTGAATCTCACAATATACACTGCAGTATTCCAGGTGAATTGCCATTATACTTATCAACATTCATTATGCATTAGTTATGTATTATCATCATAATACATACACTTTCTATTTTGCTTATGCTTATATTTTACATTTAGACTACTACTATTTGTATCAATGATTGAATAACCCTTCTTATCAAAGCCATCTCAATAAAGTAAACTATTGAAAGGTACGTTTAAAATGGCGACTGCCTCAGTCGATGGGGGTTGGGGTCTTTCCATTGTTCCAATGGACTAAACAAAGGACAGGCCTAGGCGCCATTTTGAGCGTACTTTTTCCTCACAGCGTCAACATCAATTATTACCCTCAGTATCACTCAACATTATATAGCGTGTATATTTCATTATAGTGTATTGTGTAAAGTGCAAATGTGTTTTTTTATTTATATAATACAATATTATTACTATGGCACAATTAGTAGTGTTTACTTCTGTGTACAAAGTTTGGTTGTTGTTGTTGTTGTTGTTGGTGTTCAAGCAGTGGTCTACAGACCATAGTATTATCATACTATACCAAGTAGTAATATTGCTATTACTATCATATTGTCTTATTATGGGTACGTTCGGAAATACCGCACCGGAGTGCACTCGCCTATTAGTTTGCATTGCACAGAGCGCTATTTCCGAACGCGCCCTATAATTATCATCATACTCAGTTTGTATTAGTGTTGTTATTACCTCCAAATCACGTTGAATCTGTCCCGGGACATCACTTTGAAGAAGGTGGTCTGGAACAATTGCTTTGTTTGTCGCCAGTAATCTCTACGGACTGGTAGACGCATGATTCCCATAGCGATGCAAAGGCCGATGAATGTTCTCATTTCAGTCAAAGTAACAGACTTCCATTTACCCATTTTGGATTGGGGTGATGGATCTGGTCTAGCGTCTCTGGACTGTCTAGCAAATGTGTTCGTCTCTGTAATGAGATGCGACCACAATTCATCTGTGAAAATGTGGCCAAAGACTTGTCCGGGTGTTGCATCTGGTGCGATATCAATTTTCACCCCTGGTGTGTGGATAAAATCTCTCTTTTCCGTTGGCTCGAAGTCGGATTCGTCTGCTACCCAGTCTGAATGGAACCCACGGAAAGGAGCAGCTCCGGCATCATCTTCGTCGCTGGAATCGTCGTCGTCACTAAACATGTCCCTGATCCATTGAGCCCTGTCTAATGGTTCCGACGGAGGCAAATATTCGGGATCGTTAGCAATGTTATCATTGTCTTCGTCTCTGCTACTGTAGTCATCGCAGTTATCACTGCCGTCGCTCAATGCATCCTCCTCGGTTTCGCCGCTACGGTGTGCTCTTGCTGCTTGTGCCATGTTGTAAAAAAAAAACCTGCACTGAATCTCCGACAAATAAAGTTGCTTTAATACAAAAAAAACGGCCCAAAAAAAATCCCACAATGCATTGCGATATCCAGGAACACATACGTCATCGACTCATGATCCATTTCATTGGCCGTGAGACCGGAAAAGGTAGAAACTACAGGAAAACCCGAATTCGGGTGCCCGGCCTGAAGGGGTAAGATACAACATGGAGTCCCCGTTCTTAAAGGTAAAGTTACAATGTAGAGTTCCCGTCTAGAATGGGTTAATAATCTTTCTTGTGATGTGACAAGGAGGGAGCCAGGTGGTAGTGGTGTCCATCCACCTCATGATCACATCCAAAGGCTTCTCAGTTGTGAGGAGTGCCTGGTGTTCGTTCATGAGGTGGTGGAGCCTCATGCAAATGATGCACAGCTGTGGATGGGTGGACCAGTTTCCCTTTGCTCTTCACTGTAGTGAGTACTGCCTCTGACTCCACGGGGTGGAGGCTGTGGTAGCCATGCTCACTGAGGGCACTGCTTGAGAGGCAGTACTCACTACAGGCTTCACCTGCCCTTGTATCAAGGGCAGGTGTGGGCCAAGGTGTCGATGTATTCGACCATTGTGGTGTCGGATGAGGCGCCCTTGCCTTCATACTGGGTGAGGGCAATAGCCTTCAATCTGGCATGGCAGGTTTTGGCGCTGGGGTGGATGACATTATCTGCCCTCAACTGCGAATGCAGATTTTCATTTGCATCCGTGGAGATGCGCCCAGTATGGAAATTGTTGAGGGCTGATACCTGTCCTGTCAGCTGCACCATCCAGCCCCTGTTTGCTGGAAGGAAGGAAGGGGGGACTGATGGCAGTTGCTGCTCCAGTTCCTCTGGGAACAGTGCAGCACCTGCCATCACCAGCATGGTGGTGGTTGCCATTCTCACCCCAGTCTGAGATGGCTTCCAGGCTGTGAATAAAATTGATACATTTAGTATTGTAAGTCTCATAACTGCTGCCATTAATTCTGCTTTTAATTGTTTGTCTCAGAGGCACTTACGCTGTTGTGTTCCCTTTTTTTTTAGCGAAACACTATGGCAGTGAATGTTCGCATGAACTCCTGCAGCCTCTCCAATTTCCAGGTCGCCCCAGCAGTGGCGTTAGGTGGATATAGTGCTGCGTAAATCAACCATATTTCATTAGTGTCAAACAGAAGGAGCAAGCACTGCCTGGGTTCAGTGGCATTCTTAAACAGGTGTTCTTCACTGAAACAGGTAGGTGTGTGTGTGTGTGTGTGTGTGTGTGTGTGTGTGTGTGTGTGTGTGTGTGTGTGTGTGTGTGTGTGTGTGTGTGTGTGTGAGACATTATGTGTAACATTATGTGTAGTGTTGTTGGTGTACAGGTAATAGAGCATGCACCTTCACTCTAGCCAGTAGGCAGTACAAGAGTAAAAAATAGAGTCCGCAACACTGGACACTTGATTCAACGTTTCGATCACTAGGATCTTCTTCAGGAATGAATTAATTTCGAAACGTTGAATCCAGTGTTGCGGACTAAATTATTTCCTAGTGTTGTAGTGTAACATGCACAATCACACACCTTTTGTTCATTGTTTCTTGCTAGTTATAATAATGTTGTTTCTGTGTAATACAGATGGAGTGCACAGGAGTTCAAGCCAGAGGAATGCCAGTAAGTAAGGTAAGTAAGGTGAGTGAGTGAGCGTGTGATTGTGCATGCGCTGACCATAAAGGGGACCTCTCGATGTCATCAGGTCGAACCAGTCATTCACCAAATCAATGAACCAGGCTGTGCTTAAGGCCTCAGTTGGCAGTTGTTGACAGTGCACCAGCATTCGTATGGCACTTGCAGTGCTGTGCAAATACACCTTACATGCAGGTAGGACCTGAAAAGAACATAACTGTTAAGTATAGAAAATACTGCACATACAGTAAGTACCCTGTCTGTCTGTCTGTCTGTATATAGATCTACCTGGTCATTGTATGTCATAGAAAGAGAAGGCACTTTCAGTATTTTATACTCTCAGAGCCAGATTTATTAAGCCTTTTGGACCTAATTTTAGATACTGTCTGCACTTAAATTTCATTTAAGATGCAAGGCCTTTGTACATATACCAAACTGTAAATGTGTGTTGTTAGTGCAACATACTTTCATTTTATCGATGCTGTTGCGTGTTGATATGGCTCTTTGTGTCAGACCAGGCACCGGTTTCTCTGCCATGTCAGCCTGCACAGAGATCACCTTCTCAATGGCAAGTATAGACACCTGGAAATCATTTCAAGCAGAAGTATATGTCAAAATAAATAAATGTCAAAACCTATTTGCTTTTTGTTATTTGGTGATCTGAGTAGCATCCCATTAATAAATGTACTCACTGTATCACCAGGCAAGCTGTTGTTCCTGACTATGTCATCTGGTATGACAAAGTCGTGGTTACACAGTGCCGTTTTCATGCATTTGAGCAGGTGGGGGGTGTCAGGACAAAAGAACAAATATGCTCCATCAAAACATGGATGGGCAATGTATGTCCTGTCCATCGATTGGCCGTTATGAAGGCCAGCCTCCCGCCACATCGCCTGGTTGGATGAGTCCATGTCAGAACACTAGAAGGTGAAGGTGAAGGTAAGAACATTCATTGACATAATTTTAATAGCAAAGCTAAGAATTAAGCTTTTACAAAGCCAATAACTGGTTTGTTCATAGGATGTGGTGGTAAATTAAAGGCTAAAGCCTGAACGTACCACAGCAACGACTTGTATGCCGCGCTCTCCACATGCCACAATGATGGATTTCATGCAGGCCCAGAGATCTTTCCCTGACATCGAAGGCCCAGTATAGTCGTAAGCCACAACCTGCTTAAAATCTTTCGTTAAGGAGGCCAGAATCGTCGTCAGCACTTTAGTGGCCAACATCCCATTTTTGGGGGGGGCAAGGTTACTGTACCCAAAATAGTTTTGCTCCCTGCGTCATATTGCATTTCTTTTTTGATGGCCATTTCATCAATCTATTAAAAAAAGGAGAAAAATATATATATTCCATTAAAATGTGCAGATGAAACAAAATACTTTATAGGCTATGGGAGTGAAACAATTTCTTGTCAATAAGCAACATGACTAAGTTCAACAGTGTGCAGTCATAAGTCTGTATGTCTGTTCTGTAAGTGTGTCTTTTGGAAAATACTATACTGTGTATGTATTTGTTGTTAATCATTCTGATTTTAACGTACTGATGAAACTACCGGTATACAAATTAACTATACATTTTTATTTGAAGGTACCTTCAGGACAGCAAGGCGGGCACTGGGAGGAAGATGCTGCAGTTTCAGCACCATTAAGTCCAGGATTTCCTTTTGGATTCCTGGTGCGAATGCTATGGCCTCCAGGCGCCTACTGAGTGTCCGGTAGGATGGCATGGGCAAATTCATCTCTAGAATGTGTAAAGATATTTTATCAAAGTTAGTACCTTGTTGTCTCTCCGTGTTAGAAAGATGTAAATATGTTATAACAAGTCTAGGGCTCTTACCTTTTCTCAAATATTCATAGCCACTGATCCCTGTGGCAACTCTGACTTTTAAGCATTTGCTTATAGTTGCAGATGACCATTTACTGACCCTGTCTGCAGACTCTGCTGGTTGAAATCTACAGTATAACCGGCGAGAAGGGAATATGGAGAGACATGAACAGGCAAGCACTGGCAGTGACTGTCACCCTTATATCACACCCTACCAATAATTCAGCAGTGGCTTGGTTGTGTGTTGTAAATCAGTTTGTTTACTGTATTGGTATGGTTGTATGGAATTAACGTACAGTATGGTGCATACGTTAATCCCATCTCCCAATCATCCCCTATGTTCAGACCACTGATTTCCCTCTGGTCGTCAGCCTTGTTGACATGCACTTCTTCACTTCCTTTGACCCAGAAATGAGTTGGGTAAAACTGCTTCTGTTACTACCTTGCTTTATAGCACTGTAAGTTGTGATGTGGTTATTATCTCACCTGCTTTCCAGGCTCTGAAGTTGGTCAGGATTGAAGACCAGGCTAAGCATCTTATTCTGAAAGAGGAATATTGAAAAATGAAAAGAGAAGCCTTTTTGCAATAATGAAGGTTTTGAAACATTGCAGTTAAAAAGCTCCTGGATCTCGGGATCAAGCTGATGGTACGCCGACAGGCGAGCCCACCGTCCGTCCCAGGCCTTCTGGCGCCTCCCGAATGTCCTGCTTGGGGTCTGGAGCATAAATAAAGCATAATAATACCTTCATCTCTAGCTCAACTTCGAGTTCAGCGATCCCTCGTCTGCGTGTGTCTCTGTCTATTTCCTCTGCAGGTTCTTCGTCTTGTTCTGCATTCAGGAAAGTGGACAGTGGCAGCGACAACCTCAGCATGGCTGTGATGGAAGGTGTCTGGTGCATCTAGGTTTCAAAGACCATGGTATTGCATGTGCTTTGGCAGAAAGTCACTGAATAAATGACAAGTGTGGCAACATTTCAAAGGTAGGGAAATGGGTTACCTTTTCCCAAATGTATCAGTAATGTGTAATGTGACTGCCACTGTCTTACCCCTTGTCCCTACACTTCTTTGCCTTTTAAAAATAAATATATTTAAAACAAATAGTTCAAATAGCTGGTCTACAAGCTCACAATGTGTCGATGTAGATCTGGCTATTATTTAAATAGTCAGTATAGCCAGAGTATTTTTAAAAAGGTTATCTTTGAAAAATAAAGAAGGGTCCCGCACACTGCCAGAAACTTGCCAAAAATGTTGCTCTTTATTGGTCAACGTTTCGGTCTATTCGACCTTCATCAGGACAGACAATATTTGGAGTATTTTAAAATGTGTTTCAAAATATTAAAGGCAAAGCAGTTTAGGCATTAGAGGTAAGGCACCGGCGAAAATAAGGCCCAAGGTCCTTTTAATAAACATGACATTTTTGTTCATGTTTGATGTTCATGTTATGTACACTTAATTACAAATGTTATGTTCTGCATGACTGTATCCCATGTCGCTTTACCTGTTGATGTATTGGTGTAAGTGTGATCCAGCGGTGTTCTGCAAGTGCTCCCAGTCATGCAGATGCCCTCAATAATACGGGGATTGCTCATTTGATCACTGACTGAAGTAGGGAGAAAACAGACTTTTAAAACTGGGTGATTGAAAAGTGATCCTTAGTATGTTCTCAGGCAAATCGGAGCTCTCTGTCACACAGGGGGTCTCTGTCACACTGTGGGTCTCTGTCACACTGGGGGTCTCTGTCACACTGGGGGTCTCTGTCTCACTGGGGGTCTCTGTCACACTGGGGGTCTCTGTCACACTGTGGGTCTCTGTCTCACTGGGGGTCTCTGTCTCACTGGGGGTCTCTGTCACACTGGGGGTCTCTGTCTCACTGGGGGTCTCTGTCTCACTGGGGGTCTCTGTCTCACTGGGGGTCTCTGTCTCACTGGGGGTCTCTGTCACACTGGGGGTCTCTGTCACACTGGGGGTCTCTGTCTCACTGGGGGTCTCTGTCACACTGGGGGTCTCTGTCTCACTGGGGGTCTCTGTCACACTGGGGGTCTCTGTCACACTGGGGGTCTCTGTCACACTGGGGGTCTCTGTCTCACTGGGGGTCTCTGTCACACTGGGGGTCTCTGTCTCACTGGGGGTCTCTGTCACACTGGGGGTCTCTGTCTCACTGGGGGTCTCTGTCTCACTGGGGGTCTCTGTCTCACTGGGGGTCTCTGTCTCACTGGGGGTCTCTGTCTCACTGGGGGTCTCTGTCACACTGGGGGTCTCTGTCTCACTGGGGGTCTCTGTCACACTGGGGGTCTCTGTCACACTGGGGGTCTCGGTCACACAGGGGGTCACGGTCATGCAGAGCTTGATCATTTGATCAGGGACTGCATTAGGCAGAAGATGCCCTGAAGGATGCAACTGGGCTTTTGAAAAGTGATCCTAGTTTTGAAAAGAAAATAAGAATTATGAACTTTTCAATTATTGACACTGAAATAGCATTGTATGTGTTTTTACAGTGTCCTGCCTCACAGATCCTTGCCCACTTTGTGGGTTTCCAAGGTGTGAACCCATCTGACCCACCTCTTTTAAGGGCTTTTGCCCATTGCTTTCTCCTCACAAGGTCTTTGGGAAATGAAAAAAATGTCTTGTGTGGCCCAGGCCCTGTCCCCCTGGACTTACAGTGTGGTGCTGCACAGCCAACCATTTTTAACTGTGAAATAACCCATTAAATTAGACAAATAAGGAATTTTATCAGAGAGATTGTTGTATTGATCGTACTTCATATTATCATGTATCTTTCCTGTCCATCCCTAATCCAAATTACCATGTTCAGCAGTGGAAAGTAATTAATTATAGTTACTCAAGTACTGTATTTAGTTTTTGTAGGTACCTTTCAATAACCTGACGCTGCCAGATCCAAGAAGCTTGCTACACAAAATAGTTTCACAGCTTATTGGGATCTGGGATCTCGGAAGCAAATTCGATGACGGGGCTGTTCCTTTTTTTCAAGATACTTGGTAGATGATTGGATGGGACCGTCTGTCTATCACCGAGTGGGCGTGCAAACACAACCAATCATATTGACGTGTCTATATAGCTTCACATCCGGTTTCGCACATATCCCGCCCTTAGATCACGCTGATTGGTTAGACCACGGAGCGGTTCGGTGTTAGCTGAACTCCCTGAGAGATTCCAGATGGATGCTGTGTTGGGGAACATGGTTACCCAATACCGCCCCCATCTGGCAAAGTCAGGTTAACCTTTCAATGCTTTATACCCCTACATCTCAGAGGGGAAAATAAAACATATTTGTCTTTAGGTAAAATGTTAAATTTACAGTTTAGATGATTACAAAACACATTGAAGGTATGTATAGTAAGTGATATTAGTGTTAAATGGCTCTATATTCTGATAGTAATACTTGCTATAGAGTCACATCAGCTCTTAAACAATGCATGTTCAGGTCGTGATACCAATTTGAGCCAATCAGGAGAGAACTCTTATAACACTACATGATACCGTCCTAGTCGGACACAGACGGTTGGGGGCGCTGTTTTTCAGTTCTTTGACCATGGGTTCTCAGATTAAAGCAGGGACAGGGAGAGTCAGACCGTTACTGAACAAATACTATAGCAATGATTACGATCGGAATACAGAGCTTTAACAACGTTTATAATAATTATATATATATATATAAATAATACTGTATATAAATGTAAAAAACATTATTGACAAATATTGAAAACTTAAACGGAACGGTTAACACCATTTGTTTAATGACTAATGAGTGCCGTTTTGGACATACAAGGTTATCACCAAACAGCAACAATGTATAGACTAATATAGTAGGCCTAGAAACATCTATCGAACCAGCTGGACAACCCGTCCCCATAATTTGCTGCGCCAATTAGGCTAAATGAAGCTTGGTGCAGCTGCACGGCACGGCGCGACTCTCATACATAATATTGGCTTTTAAAGAGTAGGCTCAGGCTGGAGTTCAGTACAGAGGTGTAGTTGGACGGTGGAGGAGACCTGACTGAGAGATCAGGAGAGAGACTCTGAATAGACACATAACGACCACTGCCAGGGCAGGCGGATTTGAAATGGAATCGGATGAAGATAAGAGAGGAAATACGAAAAAGAAAAGAAAGGCATCTGAAGGAAGCGATGAGGAAGAGTCAGACGAAAAGTTTGTTATTGGAATTGTTGCTGAGGAACAGGTTGATGGCCTCTTCAGCGACCCACATGCGTTGGGAAAGTTTGTGGTCGGAAAGATTGGAGAAGTCAACTCAGTCAGAGTTAGCAGAAGAGGCATGGTCATAGTAGAGTGCAAAAGCAGGGATCAGATTGACAGAGCTTGTAATAAAATTGACACATTCGGAGAATGCCCGCTGAATGTGTTTCGGTTGGGAATGAGAGCTTGGAGAAAGGGGGTAATAAGTGGTGTTCCGATGACAGTGAAGAAGGGAGCATTTGCCAGGTATGTCGGTTATGTATGTCAGGAGAAAAGAATGACACGGTTCAGAGACGGGGTACGGGAGGAAACCACATCAATGTGCTTAACGTTTGAAGGGGATACATTGCCAGAGCGTGTTTATTTGGATTGTGTGAGTTATAGGGTCAGGCCCTACGAAAGAGCACCGCTCCGATGTTTTTGCTGTCAACAGTACGGGCATGTCGCGGCTGTTTGCAGGGGAAGTAAGAGGTGTGGGAGATGTGGGGTGGAAAGCTGCAAGGAGGAATGCAGAGAGAAACAGGAACCAGCAAAGTGCCTACATTGTGGAGGTGAACACTACGCAGGGTCGGCACAATGTCCCAGGAAAGTGAAGGAGATCCAAGTGAGTAAGGTCAGAGCAGGAAATAAGCTGTCATATGCTGAAGCGGTTAAGAGAGTGGAGGGGAGCAATGAAAATATGGTCGCACATCAGGCTGAACAGGAACCTCAACTGAGGGAAAAAGTGAATGGAACTGAGAGTGAGAGGGGTGTCTATATGGATAAGAAAAGATTCCTTGCATTCATTGCCATGGTGATCAATTGTGCAGTGGAGATAAAAAGCAAGTCAGAAAGAGTTAAAATGATCTTAGATGCAGCAAGAAGGTTTCTGGACGTGATGGATGTTAGTGGAGAGGATTTGGACATTATTTTGAGAGAGGGATTCACGCCTGCTCCGACCCCGGAGTTGGCGGAGTAGGATGCACACAACAGAGCGGACAAATGCTGAATGGGATACACACGGGTGTTTTTTAGTAGTAAGAGTAACAATATAGTAAATCCAAGAGTACAGTAGGTGGCGGTAATGCACCTTGAAAGGTTTGCCAACCGCCATAAAACCTAAAAGAAGAAGAAGACTCTTGAACTGTGGCTGGTAGCCTATTCCATCATGCTCTCTGTAAGAGGAGCTGTGTAGTATTGTCAATGTATGGTGTGATCTCTCTATGTAGGCCTATTGTGTATTTATTGTGCTGTGATTTCTTTGTATCCTGAATTCATTCTGTCTGTCTGTCTGTCTGTCTGTCTGTCTGTCTGTCTGTCTGTCTGTCTGTCTGTCTGTCTGTCTGTCTGTCTGTCTGTCTGTCTGTCTGTCTGTCTGTCTGTCCATAATTTGTAATGAGGAAGTAGCTCTGAACATACTACTAGCAATCAGTTAATTCATTGTGCATTATTAACGTATGACTACTCTCAAAGGCTACGATTAATATATCATGTTTAACCACATTACACAACTCATCCATTCTGTTTAAAACAGGGTTAAAACCTTTCACGTTGCACAATGGGAATATTACATTTGTACATTGTCAACCAGAAGATCAATAAATTCACTATCTGTTAGGCCGTCTACTTTTAAGTACCATCATCATGGGACATAGGGCCCGACTTTACAGTAAGCTTCTACCATCATGATGGGTCACTGTTCCCCCTCCAACTTACCCCATTGTCAACTGTATTTAGTTAATTTCACACTTTCTTTGGCATTGCAAACATATGCTTTCTCATGCCAATGAAGCTCATTTGAATTTAATTGGATAATAATACACTTTATGTGTATGCTATAGCATGTTTCATGACAGCAGCCCAGATTACTTTACATTAAAACATAGATTAACTGATCCTGCACGGCTTTCATGTTTGACATGTCTTTAGAGATCCACTCTGACAACATCCCTTCCTCAACGCTCCACTGGGAAGCTAAGGACAGTCATCAATGACAGCAAACATATGAAATAAATCATTTTTCACTGCCAGCTTCACGCTCAGAAGGGAATATCACACATCTTCATCGTGGTTAGCGAGACAAAACACTTTAGAAAATCATCTCTCAAGTTGAAAACTATAGAAATTATCCCTGAAAGTATAGTCTTAACATGAAAGTGAGTGGAAACGACTAGTGATTCATGTGAATGTCACTTAAGTAATGGTTGGCAATGGTCACTATACTGTCAGTGAGAAATCCTGAAAAAGCATTTCAACGTGATTTGTCCACACAAGATGTGAACAAACAGGCCACATCTCAGTTCTGTGCATAACATGTGTAATGTGATGACTCTTGAACTGTGGCTGGTAGCCTATTCCATCATGCTCTCTGTAAGAGGAGCTGTGTAGTATTGTCAATGTATGGTGTGATCTCTCTATGTATTGTGTATTTATTGTGCTGTGATTTCTTTGTATCCTGAATTCATTCATTCTGTCTGTCTGTCTGTCTGTCTGTCTGTCTGTCTGTCTGTCTGTCTGTCTGTCTGTCTGTCTGTCTGTCTGTCTGTCTGTCTGTCTGTCCATAATTTGTAATGAGGAAGTAGCTCTGAACATACTACTAGCAATCAGTTAATTCATTGTGCATTATTACCGTATGACTACTCTCAAAGGCTACGATTAATATATCATGTTTAACCACATTACACAACTCATCCATTATATGTTTAAAACAGGGTTAACACCTTTCACGTTGCACAAGGGGGTAAATTACATTTGTACAATGTCAACCAGAAGATAAATAAATTCATTATCTGTTAGGCCGTCTACTTTTAAGTACCATCATCATGGGACATAGGGCCCAACTTTACAGTAAGCTTCTACCATCATGATGGGTCACTGTTCCCCCTCCAACTTACCCCATTGTCAACTGTATTTAGTTATATTTTAACACTTTCTTTGGCATTGAAACATATGCTTTCTCATGCCAATGAAGCTCATTTGAATTTAATTGGATAATAATACACTTTATGTGTATGCTATAGCATGTTTCATGACAGCAGCCCAGATTACTTTACATTAAAACATAGATGAACTGATCCTGGACGGCTTTCATGTTTGACAAATGACATGTCTTTAGAGATCCACTCTGACAACAATCCCTTACTCAAGGCTCCACTGGGAAGCTAAGAACAGTCATCAATGGAAGCAAACATAATGAAATAAATCATTTTTCACTGCCAGCTTCACGCTCAGAAGGGAATATCACAACTCTTCATTGTGGTTAGCGAGACCAAACACTTTAGAAACTCATCTCTCAAGTTGAAAACTATAGAAATGATCACTGAAAGTATAGTCTTAACATGAAAGTGAGTGGAAACAACTAGTGATTCTTGTGAATGTCACTTAGAGTAATGGTTGGTCACTATACTGTCAGTGAGAAATCCTGTAAAAGCATTTCAACGTGATTTGTCCACACAAGATGTGAACAAACAGGCCACATCTCAGTTCTGTGCATATGTGATACTCTCACAAAGTGTGAAATAGCTTTTGTTTTCTTTGGTTGTTTGGTATTTCTTTATTTTCATTTTGGGTTAAAAGTATTGTCCAGTACGTTTATTATTTTTATTATTCAAATGGTCACAAGCCAAAATATATCAGCAGTATATCACTGTAGTTCACTAGAATGAGGAACGCGGAACCTTTCTATAGCATGGTATGGTTTCCTGACGCTTCCTCTTAAGGTTAGGGGACCGCCCCCTTTCTCCTCAGAGGAAAACTAGGAACGAAAGAGAAACAAGTTCTGACTTAATTTCTGTGACTGTTCACTCTGTTTTTCAGACCTACATCTTCCACTCAACCAATACTGTAAATGTGGTACCCACACAGCCTGGGACCCGTTACAAATTGTGGGGGCTCGTCCGGGATCAGCGCCACCTACTGGTTGGAATGCTGATTCAGTGATACCAGAACCAAGAGACCAAGGTGACCAGACGTGACTGCACGCCAGAAGTCAGCCAGTGGGTGTCCATAGGCGGAGATAAGAGAAGAGATCTCGCCAGGGAGCCGCACTACTGAAGTGGAAAGGCAACGCACGTCAGTCACCAAGGAGCAACGCTGCTGGTCCACCATACCAGCATTCACCCCAACAAGACATCGCCTGACCATCGGAACCACACACCATGTCCCAGTCACGGAGAGAGGTGGTGTGGAGCATCAAAAAGGAGTTGTTTAAGCTCTCAAGTGCCAACATCTATGAGGTTGCAAAAGACATTGCATCTGACAGCAAGGACGCCGACAAGCTGAGCCCAGTCGATGAGGAAGTATGCATGGACTACATCATCGCCTACATGCAGTCTGATCGCCTCCTAGGACTTGAGGATGAAGGTTTGAGCTCACTGATGGTGCTGAACGACGTGATATGCCAGATGATTGAAGCAGAGTCACCAGTTGACGTCACGCTACACGTGGTACGCAGCACCAGTCCAACCCCTTCCCCTTCAGACCACCCGTCACTGCCACCCAACTCCCAGACCAACATGGCTATGCCATCCAACCCCCCTGACAATACAGCCCCACCAGACCACACATCACCGCCACCTAACCCCCAGATCAACAGCACCATAATGCAACCCCATTCCCATTCCAACCCCCCCGACAGTGCAACTACCCAGCCAGGAGATGAACTGAGAAGAATGTATGAAGAACTGGGTAAGAAACTGAAACAATTTGAAGCTGCCTCCCCCGCCTCGACACACAACCACCAAGCTGGAACAGTGTCATTCCCCCCTCCACAGAGCACACCAGAGAGAATGGTCCCCCTAAAAGACCTCCCCTACCTCCAGCGAAGAGAGTTCAAGGTACATGGAGGCCAAGTTGGAGACCAGAGCTCGGAGATCAGCTACAATAGCATCAGTAAACAAATGGATGAAGGAGTCAAAGATGGCTTTGCAGATGCCGAAGTGGTCCGGGGAGTGCTGAGAATCATCAAACCAGGTACATTCAAGGACATGCTGTCGAACAAGGATGAGTTGGCTGTCCCTGAACTCAAGATCTTCCTCAGATCTCATCTTGGGGAAAAGGCAACTACGGAGATGTTTCAGGAGTTGATGTGTGCCCGGCAAGCAGACCAAGAGTCACCGCAGCAGTTCCTGTATCGCATGATTGGACTCAAGCAGAAGCTCCTTTTTCAGTCAAAACAGGCCAACACGGACATCTCTTATGATCCAAGAACCATTCAAGAGGTATTTCTCAACACGATCTATCAGGGCCTGGGAGTAAAACATGCCGACCTTCGACAGAGATTGAGACCCCTCGTCTCAAACAACCAAGTCACTGATGAGGAAATCCTTGGCCAAATGACTAAAATGATCAGCGACGAGAATGAACATCAGCGCAGACTCGGCCAGCTTCCCCGCCAGAAGAACACACAGGCTCACAGTGCCAAGGTTGAGACAGGAGGTGGACAGACCGAAGACAAGCCAAGACACGCCACTACAGACGACAAGAACCTCCAGACCATCCAACAGCTTAGTGCGCAAGTGGAGACCCTGACGCAAATGGTGGCCTCTCTAATGGATGCTCAGGTAAACAACACCCAGATGACCCACCCACTACCCCAAGCCCAGACACACCACCCCGTCCAGTCATCCCCCAATCACAACCCCCAGTCCTCCTTCCAGGCGAGGGGAAGGACGGCTCGTTGTCATAAATGTACAGAACAGAACCGGCAGGAGTGCAACCACTGCTTCAAGTGTGGAGAGTCAGGACACCGGGCAGTGGGATGCTTGACGCGAACCATGTTTCAGGGAAACGAGACCCGGTCTCTGCCGAGGGACGGTCAGAGGCCGGCGCACAGCTCCAGTCCCAATCAGTAAACCCCATCCCCAACAAGTCATCAAAGCGACCCAAGAACCCCAAACCCCAGCCACACACCCTTACCTGCCAGAGTACCACTGAATGCCAAGCACCCCTGATTGGAAAGAAAAGCCAGCTGAAATGCTCGATTAATGGGAACCCAGCAACAGTCCTCTTTGACACTGGTTCGCAGGTGAGCATCATTGACAGAACGTGGGCTGGCGCTCATATCCCCAATTACTCAGTGAGATCGCTGCAGGAGCTCCTAGAAACGGACCTGAAAGTCTACGCAGCAAATGGCCAAGCCATCCCCTATGACGGGTGGGTGGAACTCACTGTCAACCTCGCAGGAAACGACGACCCAAATCTCGTTGTCCACGCCCCCTTTCTAGTCAGCAAGTGTCCCCTACCCCAGCCTTTGTTAGGAGCCAATGTACTTGAACAGGTCATCAAGAGACAAGAGTCATCTGGTGCTGCTCTCATCGCACTAGTCGGCCTCCTACGTAGAGCATTCGGGATGGAGGAAGAGGAAGTGATGGCCATGGTCAATTTCATCCACGCTCCCCAGAAGACATTCTGTGACCCAGCCACAGTAAGAGTGGGCAGAGACAATGTTGTGATTCCAGCAGGAAGTGCAGTACATGTGTGGTGCCGGATCCCCCCTAACTTCGACACATCTGATCCCCTTGTCCTGTATGAGCCTGCAGAAGAGAACCCTGTTTTAGGACAGCTGAGTGTGGGAGAAGGCCTCCTGGAAATCAACCACACACGGTGGCCTTATGTTAGAGTGCCCATCTCTAACCACTCAAAGCATGATGTCACCCTGCCAAAGAGAACTCCCCTAGGTGTCATCCAGCATGTGACCAAAGTCATTGAGACCGATGCAGCAGAGCCACAGATGGAAGTGACAGCAGAGGTTAACGTCGCCTCTCCCAGTGTAACCCCCATCGAACCCTGGCTGCCACCTGTCGACGTTAGTCACCTGAGCCCTGAACAACAACTGGCAGTGGAGAGAGTGCTGCGTGAGGAGTCTGGAGCCTTTGCACGGGACGGTGGTGACATTGGTTGCATTCCCTCACTACAGATGGAGATCAGACTCAAGGATGACATCCCAGTGCAAAAGGCCTACGCATCGATCCCAAAACCACTCTACAAAGAAGTGAAGGAATATGTTCAGGACCTGATAGTGAGAGGATGGATCGTGAAGTCTCAATCCCCCTACACAGCCCCTGTCATATGTGTGAGAAAGAAGGATGGTTCGCTGCGTCTGTGTATCGACTACCGGCTTCTAAACAACAAGACAGTGCCAGACCGTCACCCCCTCCCCCGGATCCAGGATCTCACTGACTCACTGGGAGGCTACGGTTGGTTTTCGATACTCGACCAGGGCAAGGCCTATCACCAAGGCTTTATGGCCGAAGGATCAAGGTACATGACGGCATTCACGACCCCCTGGGGACTTTATGAGTGGGTCAGAATACCCTTTGGCTTATCCAACGCCCCAGCAGCATTTCAAAGGAGCATGGAGGAGATGCTCGACACACTCCGGGATGAATGCTGCATTCCCTACCTAGATGACGTCTTGTGTTTTAGTAAATCCTTTGAGGAACATGTGCAAGTACTGCGGAAAGTCCTTCAAGCCCTCCAGCGCCACGGCGTGAAGCTGAAGCCAGAGAAGTGCGAGCTGTTTCGCAAAGAAGTCCGCTATGTTGGCCGGTTGGTGTCTGCAGAAGGAGTTAGAGTGGATCCCAAGGACCTAGAGGCAGTGAGAGTACTGAAACACAGAGCGCCAAAGACAGTCGGAGATGTCAGACAAGTACTCGGCTTCCTGAGCTACTACAGAAGCTACGTGCAAAACTTCTCACGGATAGCCCAGCCCCTGTATGACCTGCTCAAGCTACAGCCTGACACCCCCAGACACCCCCAGTTTAAACCCTCACGAGCCAAGACTAAATCCCCCCAACAGTCCTCTCGCACCCCAATCGAGTGGAATGAGAAACACCAGCAGATTCTGGAACGCCTGATCGACATGCTGATGGAACCCCCAATGCTGGCGTACCCTGACTTCAATCAACCGTTCACACTCCACACAGATGCGTCTCAAAAAGGTCTGGGAGCAGTCCTTTACCAGCACCAGGATGGAAAACTGAGGGTGATTGCCTACGGGTCACGCACATTGACACCAGCGGAACAGAACTACCACCTGCACAGCGGCAAGCTTGAGTTCCTGGCGTTAAAGTGGGCGGTATGTGACAAATTCAGAGACTATTTATTCTATGCCCCTCACTTCACCATCTTCACGGACAATAACCCGCTCACATATGTCCTAAGTACTGCCAAGCTCAACGCAGTAGGCCATCGGTGGGTGGGACAGCTCGCTGATTTCAGTTTCGACGTCAGATACCGGCCAGGCAAAAGTAACATCGACGCAGACACCCTTTCCCGTTGTCCCCTGGACATCGGCACCCTCATGACAGAGTGCTCTGAGGAGCTAACAGACGAGGCTGTGTGTACTGTATGGGAAGGAACCCGAAGAGCCCAAGAAGGAGACATTGCCTGGGTCGCAGCTCTCAACCTCACATCTCAAACCCAACCCCACAAGGAGCCACTGCAGGCGATTAGCCATGATGAACTGGTAAGAGAACAGAGAGCAGACCCAGCCATTGGAAAAGTGATGGATTTAAAGGAGAACAACACACCACCAGCAGAGTGCAACAAAGGGAACTGTGACACGGACACCATGAGGCTCTTGAGAGAGTGGGGCAAGCTGCACATAGAGGATGGATTGCTGTACAGGAAAACCATAGGTCGGAGACAACTGGTTTTGCCTGCCACCTACAGGCCACTAGCTCTCACCTACCTGCATAACAACATGGGCCATGTCGGTGTGGAGAAAGTCCTGACTCTAGCAAGAGAGCGCTTCTACTGGCCTTTCATGAAGAGAGAGATTGAAGAATACATCACCAGAAAGTGCCCTTGTCTGAAACAGAAGAAGCCAGCTGTACATGAAAGAGCGCCGATGGGCAGTATTACATCAAACTCCCCTCTCGAACTAGTGTGTATTGACTTCCTTCACCTGGAACCCTCCCGTGGTGGCTGTGAGTACATTCTTGTAGTAATCGATCACTTTACCAGGTTTGCACAAGCCTACCCCACCCGTAACAAAGCTGGCAAGACCGCAGCCGACAAGCTGTTCAATGACTTCATCCCCAGATTCGGATATCCGTCTCGGCTCCACCATGATCAGGGCCGTGAGTTCGAGAACGAGTTGTTCAAGTCACTGAGAGAGTTAGCCGGCGTTGGCCACTCTAGAACCTCCCCCTATCATCCCCAAGGTAACCCTGTTGAGAGACTAAACCGCACGCTGTTACAGATGCTCAGGACCCTGGGAGAGAAAGAGAAACAGAACTGGAAGGATCACCTACCCCAAGTAGTCCACGCATATAATTGCACAAAGCACGAATCCACAGGCTTCTCACCTTACTACTTGCTATATGGTCATCATCCACGTCTCCCTGTCGACCTTCTCTTTGGTCTCTTAACAGATGAAGAAGATGGAACCCACAGAGGATACGCTGAAAAGTGGGCAGGAAAAATGACTGAGGCCTATCGCATCGCCAATGCAAACAGCCAACAGGCCAGCTCTAAAGGAAAGAAGTACTATGACAAGAGGAGCAGAGGTGTGACTCTTCAGCCTGGAGACAGAGTCCTCGTGCGTAACCTCAGTGAGAGAGGTGGTCCTGGTAAGCTAAGACCCTACTGGGAGCATACCATCTACATCGTGAAAGAGCAGGTTGGAGATAATCCTGTCTACAAAGTAACCCCTGAGACAGGAAGCCGCCCCACCCGCACTCTGCATAGGAACCTGCTGTTACAAGTGAATGACCTGCCGATAGAGCCACCAGTCGCCAGTCCAGTCACCAAAGCACGTGAGTCAACAAAGAGAACTAAGAGACATTCAGATGCCCCAGAACAAGCACAGCAGAGTCCAGACACAAGTGACTCTGAGGAAGAGGATGGAGTGTATCGTTACTGGCTGCGGGTACCTGTGGAGAATCCCAGAACCGACCGTAACGTACCAGAGCAACATGTACACCAGGAGCCACAGAGAAACCAGGAACAGAATGGAATCCACCGGGAGGAGAGAGTTCTTGCTGAACCTGAACAGGAGAGAGAAAGTGTCACAGAAGAGGAGCAGGAAGTCCACAGTGACACTGAACAGGACATGGATCAGCTCAACGACCAAGAGATACCTGAAGTAGTCAACATGGAGGAAGACATTCCAGAGCCTCAGCCTGAACATCAGCCCCTTCTAAGACACTCCACCAGGGTGAGACGGCCCGGCTACATGTTCACATACCCCTCCCTGGGCCAACCAGCCTACCAGCCCCGTCCCACTGTGAATGCAGTTGAAATCCAGCCGATGCAGTGGCCCCAGCTGTGTTATCCCTATCCCCTTCCCTTTCAGCCCCAAATGGCCCCATCCATCACTCACTACCCATTCCCACACACTACATATCCAATTCATTGTTTCTGAACTGAACTGATACACACCACAGACTGTACGCATACTTTCCACGCACACACGCATACTCATACACAGCCTGAAAGTGCCATGGACTACACACAGTAGAGACATTCGGTACCTGCCTTGGGAATACTTTTCTTATTTTTCTTATGCACTGTTCAGAGCGAAGTCGTTTACATGAAGTTCGGATTTTGAGGTTTTCTATTATCAAGGTCAAGTGTCAGGAGCCACTTCTGTTTGCCGGGGAGTGTGTGATACTCTCACAAAGTGTGAAATAGCTTTTGTTTTCTTTGGTTGTTTGGTATTTCTTTATTTTCATTTTGGGTTAAAAGTATTGTCCAGTACGTTTATTATTTTTATTATTCAAATGGTCACAAGCCAAAATATATCAGCAGTATATCACTGTAGTTCACTAGAATGAGGAACGCGGAACCTTTCTATAGCATGGTATGGTTTCCTGACGCTTCCTCTTAAGGTTAGGGGACCGCCCCCTTTCTCCTCAGAGGAAAACTAGGAACGAAAGAGAAACAAGTTCTGACTTAATTTCTGTGACTGTTCACTCTGTTTTTCAGACCTACATCTTCCACTCAACCAATACTGTAAATGTGGTACCCACACAGCCTGGGACCCGTTACACATAACATGTGTAATGTGATGACTCTTGAACTGTGGCTGGTAGCCTATTCCATCATGCTCTCTGTAAGAGGAGCTGTGTAGTATTGTCAATGTATGGTGTGATATCTCTATGTATTGTGTATTTATTGTGCTGTGATTTCTTTGTATCCTGAATTCATTGTCTGTCTGTCTGTCTGTCTGTCTGTCTGTCTGTCTGTCTGTCTGTCTGTCTGTCTGTCTGTCTGTCTGTCTGTCTGTCTGTCTGTCTGTCTGTCTGTCCATAATTTGTAATGAGGAAGTAGCTCTGAACATACTACTAGCAATCAGTCAATTAATTGTGCATTATTACCGTATGACTACTCTCAAAGGCTACGATTAATATATCATGTTTAACCACATTACACAACTCATCCATTCTATGTTTAAAACAGGGTTAAAACGTTTCACGTTGCACAATGGGTAAATTACATTGTACAATGTCAACCAGAAGATCAATAAATTAATTATCTGTTAGGCCGTCTACTTTTAAGTACCATCATCAAGGGACATAGGGCCCGACTTTACAGTAAGCTTCTACCATCATGATGGGTCACTGTTCCCCCTCCAACTTACCCCATTGTCAACTGTATTTAGTTATATTTTCACACTTTCTTTGGCATTGCAAACATATGCTTTCTCATGCCAATGAAGCTCATTTGAATTTAATTGGATAATGATAATACACTTTATGTGTATGCTATAGCAAGTTTCATGACAGCAGCCCAGATTACTTTACATTAAAACATAGATGAACTGATCCTGTACGGCTTTCATGTTCGACATGTCTTTAGAGATCCACTCTGACAACATTCCCTTCCTCAACGCTCCACTGGGAAGCTAAGAACAGTCATCAATGGCAGCAAACATATGAAATAAATCATTTTTCACTGCCAGCTTCACGCTCAGAAGGGAATATTACAACTCTTCATCGTGGTTAGCGAGACCAAACAGTTTAGAAACTCATCTCTGAAGTTGAAAACTATAGAAATGATCCCTGAAAGTATAGTCTTAACATGAAAGTGAGTGGAAACAACTAGTGATTCATGTGAATGTCACTTAGAGTAATGGTTGGCAATGGTCACTATACTGTCAGTGAGAAATCCTGAAAAAGCATTTCAACGTGATTTGTCCACACAAGATGTGAACAAACAGGCCACATCTCAGTTCTGTGCATAACATGTGTAATGTGATGACTCTTGAACTGTGGCTGGTAGCCTATTCCATCATGCTCTCTGTAAGAGGAGCTGTGTAGTATTGTCAATGTATGGTGTGATCTCTCTATGTATTGTGTATTTATTGTGCTGTGATTTCTTTGTATCCTGAATTCATTGTCTGTCTGTCTGTCTGTCTGTCTGTCTGTCTGTCTGTCTGTCTGTCTGTCTGTCTGTCTGTCTGTCTGTCTGTCTGTCTGTCTGTCTGTCTGTCTGTCTGTCTGTCTGTCTGTCTGTCTGTCCGTCTGTCCATAATTTGCAATGAGGAAGTAGCTCTGAACATACTACTAGCAATCAGTCCATTCATTGTGCATTATTACCGTATGACTACTCTCAAAGGCTACGATTAATATATCAAGTTTAACCACATTACACAACTCATCCATTCTATGTTTAAAACAGGGTTAAAACCTTTCACATTGCACAATGGGTAAATTACATTTGTACAATGTCAACCAGAAGATCAATAAATTCATTATCTGTTAGGCCGTCTACTTTTAAGTACCATCATCATGGGACATAGGGCCGGACTTTACAGTAAGCTTCTACCATCATGATGGGTCACTGTTCCCCCTCCAACTTACCCCATTGTCAACTGTATTTAGTTATATTTTCACACTTTCTTTGGCATTGCAAACATATGCTTTCTCATGCCAATGAAGCTCATTTGAATTTAATTGGATAATAATACACTTTATGTGTATAATATAGGATGTTTCATGACAGCAGCCCAGATTACTTTACATTAAAAGATAGATGAACTGATCCTGCACGGTTATCATGTTTGACAAATGACATGTCTTTAGAGATCCACTCTGACAACAATCCCTTACTCAAGGCTCCACTGGGAAGCTAAGAACAGTCATCAATGGAAGCAAACATAATGAAATAAATCATTTTTCCCAGCTTCACGCTCAGAAGGGAATATCACAACTCTTCATCGTGGTTAGCGAAACCAAACACTTTAGAAACTCATCTCTCAAGTTGAAAACTATAGAAATGATCACTGAAAGTATAGTCTAAACATGAAAGTGAGTGGAAACAACTAGTGATTCATGTGAATGTCACTTAGAGTAATGGTTGGTCACTATACTGTCAGTGAGAAATCCTGAAAAAGCATTTCAACGTGATTTGTCCACACAAGATGTGAACAAACAGGCCACATCTCAGTTCTGTGCATAACATGTGTAATGTGATGACTCTTGAACTGTGGCTGGTAGCCTATTCCATCATGCTCTCTGTAAGAGGAGCTGTGTAGTATTGTCAATGTATGGTGTGATCTCTCTATGTATTGTGTATTTATTGTGCTGTGATTTCTTTGTATCCTGAATTCATTGTCTGTCTGTCTGTCTGTCTGTCTGTCTGTCTGTCTGTCTGTCCATAATTTGTAATTAGGAAGTAGCTCTGAACATACTACTAGCAATCAGTCAATTCATTGTGCATTATTACCGTATGACTACTCTCAAAGGCTACGATTAATATATCATGTTTAACCACATTATACAACTCATCCATTCTATGTTTAAAACAGGGTTAAAACCTTTCACGTTGCACAATGGGTAAATTACGTTTGTACAATGTCAACCAGAAGATCAATAAATTAATTATCTGTTAGGCCGTCTACTTTTAAGTACCATCATCAAGGGACATAGGGCCCGACTTTACAGTAAGCTTCTACCATCATGATGGGTCACTGTTCCCCCTCCAACTTACCCCATTGTCAACTGTATTTAGTTATATTTTCACACTTTCTTTGGCATTGCAAACATATGCTTTCTCATGCCAATGAAGCTCATTTGAATTTAATTGGATAATGATAATACACTTTATGTGTATGCTATAGCAAGTTTCATGACAGCAGCCCAGATTACTTTACATTAAAACATAGATGAACTGATCCTGTACGGCTTTCATGTTCGACATGTCTTTAGAGATCCACTCTGACAACATTCCCTTCCTCAACGCTCCACTGGGAAGCTAAGAACAGTCATCAATGGCAGCAAACATATGAAATAAATCATTTTTCACTGCCAGCTTCACGCTCAGAAGGGAATATTACAACTCTTCATCGTGGTTAGCGAGACCAAACACTTTAGAAACTCATCTCTGAAGTTGAAAACTATAGAAATGATCCCTGAAAGTATAGTCTTAACATGAAAGTGAGTGGAAACAACTAGTGATTCATGTGAATGTCACTTAGAGTAATGGTTGGCAATGGTCACTATACTGTCAGTGAGAAATCCTGAAAAAGCATTTCAACGTGATTTGTCCACACAAGATGTGAACAAACAGGCCACATCTCAGTTCTGTGCATAACATGTGTAATGTGATGACTCTTGAACTGTGGCTGGTAGCCTATTCCATCATGCTCTCTGTAAGAGGAGCTGTGTAGTATTGTCAATGTATGGTGTGATCTCTCTATGTATTGTGTATTTATTGTGCTGTGATTTCTTTGTATCCTGAATTCATTGTCTGTCTGTCTGTCTGTCTGTCTGTCTGTCTGTCCGTCTGTCTGTCTGTCCATAATTTGTAATGAGGAAGTAGCTCTGAACATACTACTAGCAATCAGTCCATTCATTGTGCATTATTACCGTATGACTACTCTCAAAGGCTACGATTAATATATCAAGTTTAACCACATTACACAACTCATCGATTCTATGTTTAAAACCGGGTTAAAACCTTTCACATTGCACAATGGGTAAATTACATTTGTACAATGTCAACCAGAAGATCAATAAATTCATTATCTGTTAGGCCGTCTACTTTTAAGTACCATCATCATGGGACATAGGGCCCGACTTTACAGTAAGCTTCTACCATCATGATGGGTCACTGTTCCCCCTCCAACTTACCCCATTGTCAACTGTATTTAGTTATATTTTCACACTTTCTTTGGCATTGCAAACATATGCTTTATCATGCCAATGAAGCTCATTTGAATTTAATTGGATAATAATACACTTTATGTGTATAATATAGGATGTTTCATGACAGCAGCCCAGATTACTTTACATTAAAAGATAGATGAACTGATCCTGCACGGTTATCATGTTTGACAAATGACATGTCTTTAGAGATCCACTCTGACAACAATCCCTTACTCAAGGCTCCACTGGGAAGCTAAGAACAGTCATCAATGGCAGCAAACATATGAAATAAATCATTTTTCCCTGCCAGCTTCACGCTCAGAAGGGAATATCACAACTCTGCATCGTGGTTAGCGAGACCAAACACTTTAGAAACTCATCTCTCAAGTTGAAAACTATAGAAATGATCGCTGAAAGTATATTCTTAACATGAAAGTGAGTGGAAACGACTAGTGATTCATGTGAATGTCACTTGGAGTAATGGTTGGTCACTATACTGTCAGTGAGAAATCCTGAAAAAGCATTTAAACGTGACTTGTCCACACAAGATGTGAACAAACAGGCCACATCTCAGTTCTGTGCATAACATGTGTAATGTGATGACTGTTGAACTGTGGCTGGTAGCCTATTCCATCATGCTCTCTGTAAGAGGAGCTGTGTAGTATTGTCAATGTATGGTGTGATCTCTCTATGTATTGTGTATTTATTGTGCTGTGATTTCTTTGTATCCTGAATTCATTCTGTCTGTCTGTCTGTCTGTCTGTCTGTCTGTCTGTCTGTCTGTCTGTCTGTCTGTCTGTCTGTCTGTCTGTCTGTCTGTCCATAATTTGTAATGAGGAAGTAGCTCTGAACATACTACTAGCAATCAGTCCATTCATTGTGCATTATTACCGTATGACTACTCTCAAAGGCTACGATTAATATATCATGTTTAACCACATTACACAACTCATCCATTCTATGTTTAAAACAGGGTTAAAACCTTTCACGTTGCACAATGGGTAAATTGCATTTGTACAATGTCAACCAGAAGATCAATAAATTCATTATCTGTTAGGCCGTCTACTTTTAAGTACCATCATCAAGGGACATAGGGCCCGACTTTACAGTAAGCTACCATCATGATGGGTCACTGTTCCCCCTCCAACTTACCCCATTGTCAACTGTATTTAGTTATATTTTCACACTTTCTTTGGCATTGCAAACATATGCTTTCTCATGCCAATGAAGCTCATTTGAATTTAATTGGATAATAATACACTTTATGTGTATGCTATAGCATGTTTCATGACAGCAGCCCAGAATACTTTACATTAAAACATAGATGAACTGATCCTGCACGGTTTTCATGTTTGACATGTCTTTAGAGATCCACTCTGAAACATTCCCTTCCTCAAGGCTCCACTGGGAAGCTAAGAACAGTCATCAATGGCAGCAAACATATGAAACAAATCATTTTTCCCTGCCAGCTTCACGCTCAGAAGGGAATATCACAACTCTTCATTGTGGTTAGCGAGACCAAACACTTTAGAAACTCATCTCTCAAGTTGAAAACTATAGAAATGATCACTGAAAGTATATTCTTAACATGAAAGTGAGTGGAAACAACTAGTGATTCATGTGAATGTCACTTAGAGTAATGGTTGGTCACTGTTGTAGTACAGCATGCTGTGTAATGATACTTGGTACTTGTACGTGAATATGCAATGTACTTATATATATGTATAGTGCACTGCCTGAACTGTAGCATACTCTAGGTCTGTTAGGGGCACGCTGAAGGCCGTGTGCTGCAGGCAGTGATTGTGATGTCTAGTCAGTGACGTCAGTAGGACATGAAGTATCCAAGCATATATGATCCTGTAAGTGTAATAAACCTTGTGAGTGAATTAATGTGACCAAGTCTCCGTGTCATGTTAATCTCGTTCTCCCGAGCAGGCCTGCCCGTATGTCTGTCCGAACCATGGAAATGTCAACCGGGTCGTCACACACCAGAACCAGACGAGGGTCCGAGTACTTAGATTAGAATCATAACAGTTGGTGTCAGTAAGCGGGATACCGACAAGAGGTGAGTCACTTCATATTTTACTCTTCATCTAGAGAAAAAGTGCCTCTCCTCTTGTCAGGTAAAAAAAAAAAATATATATATAGGTTATGATGCAGGGTTTACCGTAGTTAAACCTTGTCCTTTTTGTTGTTCCCACATTTAGTACAAGCTTCCAAATTTCACTGATATAGATCCAGTTAGTCTGTGTGTTTTTTTAAGTGACTGATACATTCTTTTTTTTTTTAATGACTTGACAGAGTTAAGACTGTTTGTGATCAAGCAGCGTATATGGTTTGAGTCCATATATAAGCCTAATGAGGTTCATTAGCAGAACAGATTCATTCTGTTGTAAAAGACTGCGTCGTGTTTACACGCAGCAATATGGTTGGAGTCCATATTTAGCCTGACGTTTGGTACGTCAGCAGAACGGATTTAATATCTGTGTGTTCATTACACTGTCCTTGTAGCAGGTCAGTGGCCTAGTGTTGTATCACGCAGCTAGGTTAGAAGCCGGGGCGAGGTCTTTCGCTCCGCACAACAGCTGTGAGTTCTGCCTGTTGTTTTCATAAATCTGTTATGATGTTGTCATACAGGATACGTTTCTGAGTTGAGCGTATTAAAGCCTGTGGTCGGTTTTTCCCACAGCACACTGCAATTCACTCTGGTCAAAGTCAAAAGTCACTGCTAGATTTTAGGTATCCATTTCAAGGTACCAGATAAGGGCTGGTGTGTGAACAGACATCGTTGTGCATTCCATGTGTGGTGTCTATTTATTTTGTTGTGTTCTGTGTCTTGTCGGCTATGGACAGTCAAAGTTCAAGCTACCCCCAGCAGTGGGGTGCCCATGTTTATGAAAAGTGTACCACAGTCGTTAGGCCACAGTCATCCATTATGCCAGGGTGATAGTAAGAGGTGGGCACATAAGAGTGGCATCTCTGGTGTTTTCATGTAATGCATTGGCATCTGCTGAGCTACAGCCTGGGAAATGAGTTAAAACAGTAGCAAGCGGTTTGTGAATTAATGCAGTGTAATGCACGGTATGTAGTCAATCTGATGTTGTTATTACATAGGGCTAAAACAACCTCCAATCTAAGGGGGCTGATGGATTGCCTAAGTGAAATATGAATCAGTATTCAGTAAGGACCTAAGTGAGGTTCTGGTTGATGTTGTTATTACATAGGGCTAAAACAACCTCCAATCTAAGGGGGATGATGGATTGCCTAAGTGAAATATGAATCAGTATTCAGTAAGGACCTAAGTGAGGTTCTGGTTTCATTCACTCAACTGAGTGAGCAAAATAGCCGATCTACAAGCGGCACAGGTAGCCTAGGTGAGAGAGATTGTCCAGCCTAGTTACAAGGCATGTAGCTAGAATGTCTCAAATAGCCAAAATCTGAGCATTAAGAAGGATCTCCAGCCTATTAGTAAGAAGGCAGCTATATATGGTGGTTATATAAGTCAACTACAAATGTAGAATAATGTGGAAAAACGACCTTGTAGGCCTAAGGCAGTAAAGGTGGTCTAATGTTTTATTGGAGTAAAGTTTCAATGTGTCTATTTAGCCTGCCCTGTGAGCTGTTAAGAATCAATTGACCATACATAAATAATAATAATGGGAAGGCCTTAAGGTAAGGACCGGTAGTGCATATGGGGTTCTGAGATAACTGTGAGGGGTTGGTAGAGTTCGTTAGAGACGAGCATTCATCTTTTCTGTTCAACATCGGGGCATAGACGGGAGATCGAGAAGGCTGGCGTATCCATGGTAACTTGTTGATACCTTTCACCAGCACACAGGCCGTTATCGGAAGAGAGTGCCTATCTCTGTTCTCACTGGGCCAAGAGGGGCCGAAGGAGCGTTGGCGCAGACAAATTGTTTAAATTGTTTATAAACTCCCCCCCCCCCACAGCAATCAGATGGAGAGAGTCACTCCCTCACGAGGCCAGGGTTAATGTGTAGCTCTCAGGATGAGAGCGAATGGTCACTGAAAAAGCAGAAGTGGATTAGGCACGTGACTAATAAAATATATATAATAAAAAATATTGCCTTAATATAAGGATTAGAAATGCTATAAAGTTGTTTTTGGGGGGGTTTCGGTTGGTGTAGAGTCAGGGTGAAACTCAGTATTAATCTAGGAGCGGAGTAGTAGAACTCATTTTTTTCCGGTTCCGCACGTCGGGCGCTGTCTTATCAGCACGAGACAAGCACTCTCTGACTTACAGTGAGAAGAGACATTCTCACTGGGCCGGGAGAGCGTTTGGCGCTTCACGGAATGTGTTATTCTCTTTTCTCATATAGCCAAGGTCAAAGGCATGCTTAGACACTCAAATGGAGCTCTCAGTATGAGCTAATATTAATCACTGAAAACGCATCAGGAAACCCAGTATATTAATTAATGACGAAAAAAATGCTGTAAAGAAAGGACAAATAAGTGATATGGCATTGGGCCAAAGTTCAGGTGTAACAAATAATACTTGATTATTTATCAGGAGCACTAAATAGGAGATGATTAGTCACGTGTATAGTGACAGGTTGCCAAGTAGTAAAAAGTAAAGAAAAGAGCAGATCTACAAGCTCGTAATGGCCGGTAGGGCCGCATTCACTAAGAAAAATAAATAAATAAAATAAATAGCTCAGATTGGCCAGGTTAAGTAGTATGTATCAAGAAATGTAAGCATTACCTAAGTGAAAATTAACCATTATTCAGTGTAAATACAGTAATTTGGAGTTCCAGTCAAATTCAATCATTACACAGCCTTATTAAATTGCACCAAATGGATAATCCCAAATTGTGTGTGGTGAGGTGAATATGAATCAGACAGGCCTGAAGCATATGGTATTTTATTCAAATTAAACTATAATGGATATGACTCAGGGAGGTCAGTTCATATTCTAAGGTGTAGTCAGCCTGGTAGGTCAAGTCATATTCTAAGGTGTAGTCAGCTTTTAGGTCAGGTGTATATTCTAGGCAATAGTCAACCTGTAGGGTCAGTTCATATAGCTGCAGTCAAATAAGCACTCCATGTGTGTAGATTTCTCACGTGACTACACACACACACACACACACACACACACACACACACACACACACACACACACACACACACACACACACACACTAAAAGGAAGTGTTTGGTCAACATTTTATGTCCAAAAAATATGTTAGTAAAACTGCCACATTCAAAAATACCCAGTGTATTAGAATATTTATTGTTCCCATTCTTGTCACATCAAAAAGCTGAATCGTCAACTGCCTGCAGCCAGACACCCACCCAGCCAGAAAGACAATGTACCTGGACCTTTTCTTTTTGTGCTAAGAGAGGAGCAGCAGAGACTTGGTTGGTCCGGAGGAGGCGCTGTTTCCGAGGAGAGCTGTCAGACGGGAGGGCGGCTGGTAGTGTGGTGGTTGGAGTGGAGTGGCATCTGAATAGTTTGGCCTGTGGCGGTTCAGTAAAAAACATTTATTTGTGGTATTGCACTGGTGTGAAAGTGTACTAAAGTAAGAGCGAGGATTGACAGGGAATCACTGACTGGGATTAGGAGGTGTGGGATCCTTCTGGTGAAGGGGTACTGACCGACGGCCTGTATAGGTCCGGAACGGTGCCCTTTTTCCTTTCTTTTTCTTCTTTCTATCTCTTTTCTTTCTGAGTAGGATCATGGGTAAATCGGGTAAAAAGTCCAGCGGATCAGCAGGAGATATGAGACAGAGTAGGGAGGGGGTGAGAGGAAAGAAAGGTAGCGTGGTAGAACATGGAAGAGAAGTCAGTGGGAAGAGGGCTAGAACGGTATCAAGTGGTAAAAGCGAGTCAGAGGGAGAGGGGATGACTGGCGTGAGTGAGGACGAGGTTGAGCAGGGAGGTGAGAATAATGAGAGACCTACGAGGTGCAAAGTAGTGATACGGTTTGAGGGTGAGGGAGGAGTTGCGGGAGTGAATCCTATGCAACTGACAAGAGAGCTGTCGGATAAATGCGGTGAAATAGAGTTTGCGAGGGTGCTAAATGATGGCAATCTGCTCATCGGTTGTGTGGATGTAATTCAGATTGCGTTAGCGAGGCAGCTGACAATGGTCGGGAAGAAAAAAGTGATGAAGGCTGTGCAGGTCGGAGAGCAGAGGGCTAAACGATGCAGAGGAGTGATCACAGGAGTTGCGTTAAGTGTAAAGGAGGAAGAGCTTAAGGAGAACATGGTTGCCCGGGGTGTGGAAATAGTGAATGTGAGGGACCAGAAAGGAAGGAATGTGAAACGGTGCTGGTGGAGTTTGAAGGAGAGATCATTCCAGACAGATTGTTCATGGGTTATATGTGCTATTATGTGAGGGCATATATACCAAAACCAATGAGGTGCTATAAATGCCAGAAGTTCGGACACATAGCGAAATTTTGCAGAGAAAAGAGGAGGTGTGCAAAGTGCACAGGAGACCATGAATACAATGAGTGCCCAGCAGGGGCGCAGCCAAAGTGCTGTAGCTGTGGGGAGGCGCACAGTGTTACGTTTGGAGGGTGTGCAATAATGAGGAAGGAGGTAGAGGTGCAGAAGTTTCGAGTGTTGGACAAGATCACTTATGCTGAAGCAGTGAAGGTGGTGAAAGAGAAGAATGAGAGACAGGGGACAGCAGATGGAGGGGGAAGAAGGGGGACAAGAGTGGAGGAGCCAGAGCGACCAGACACGGATAGGTTATGGGTAGACAAAAAACAGTTAGTAATGTTCATAGTAGCAGCAGTTAACACAACTATGGGTGGCACCTCAAGGTCAATAAACATCAAGCATATTGTAAGGGCAGCAGGAGATCACCTCGGCATGGTAGGGTTAGACTGGAAGGAGGTGGAAAGCTGGATTAATGTCCAGACTATAGCCAAGAGCCAGCAAGAGGTGCTACATGATTAATATGGTGGTCATTCTTCAATGGAACGCTAGAAGCATGCTTGCAAATGGACAGGAGTTCAAGCAGTTTATTGAGGAAAGAACAGATAAACCAGACATTATTTGTGTGCAGGAGACGTGGCTTAAACCTCAGCTAGATTTTATAATTTATGGTTATGTGGGTATTAGAAGAGATAGGGAGGAGGTAGGAGGGGGCTGTGCCACCTTTATTAAGGAAGGGGTAGCCTACCATACAGAATACTAGGTAAAGGGCAGGAGGAGGAGTATGTGGCAGTAGAGGTGTGGCTAGTAGGAGGAGCAGTGGTGATTATTAACTTTTATAATCCATGTAACCGGTTGGAGATGAATAAATTGGTGAGAATAGAGGGTCAAGATAGACGTAAGGTAGTATGGTGTGGTGATTTCAATTCCCATAATATATTGTGGGGGGGGGGGGGAGAACAGACGGGAATGGGCAAACAGTAGAAGAGTTAATGGAGGATAAAGGCTTAGTATGCTTAAATGATGGGAGAGGAACAATAATTGATGTCAACACAGGGCGTCATTCGGTTCTTGATCTCACCCTGGTCTCAGATGTGTTGGCAGGGAATAGTGAGTGGGATGTCTGTGAAACAACGATAGGGAGTGATCACTACCCAATAGTGTGCAAACTAGAAATGAGAGTAGAGACAGTAGCAGGAGGAGCAGGGGTGGGGAAATGGGTTTTTGGAAAAGCAAAATGGGATAAATATCTAATTCTATCTGAACAGAACATGATGGGAGTTGAGGGGCACGAAGATGTGGACAGCTTTAATGATGAAGTGAGTTCAGCAATGGTGGATGCAGCCACAGGATCAGTCCCCAGTATAAAAGGGCGCAGGCATTGGTAAGAAGGACAATAAGGCAGGCAAAAAGGACAAGTTGGCAAGCATTTTGTGAAACCATAGGCAGAACAACACCGGTGGGAGAGGTATGGGGGATGGTTAAGAAGATGGGTGGGAATAGGAGAGAGTGGGGTTACCCGGTTTTGAAAGAAAATGAGGTGATGGCAGTAGCTGACAAAGACAAGGCAGAAATGATGGTGAAGGCGTTTGTTAAAGTTCACAGCTCGGACAACCTGTCAGAGGAGGGGAAAAGAGGAAGGGAACAGACCCTGAGAGAGTATAGTGGGGCACTAGGAAGGAAGGAGAGCACTGGAGATATATTAGATGCCCCATTTACGTTGCAGGAGATGAAGAGAGCTATTGGAAAGTCGGGAAACACATCACCAGGGAAAGATCAAATTTGTTACAGTATGATGAAACAACTGGGGGATATTGGATCAAATAAACTCCTGAAATTATATAATACAGTATGGGAGGAGGGGAAACTGCCAGCAAGGTGGAAAGAGGCAGTGATCATACCGATAGGAAAACCAGGTAAAGACCTAACAAAGCCTACGAGTTACCGTCCTATAGCACTTACCTCGCATATGTGCAAAATCATGGAACGAATGATAACGGAGAGGCTAACATATTATCTTGAGAGCAAGGGCCTGATTGCAAAATACCAAAGTGGTTTCAGAAAAGGGCGAGGTACTATGGACCCTGTTGTGTGCCTGGAGGCAGATGTGAGGAAGGCGTTGGGAAATAGGGAATCTGTTGTGGCGGTGTTTTTCGGCGTTGAGAAGGCATACGATATGATGTGGAAAGAAGGCCTTTTAATAAGGTTATATAAGGCTGGGGTGGGAGGGAGTGTTTAACTGGGTTAAAGATTTTTTGTTTGGGAGGGCCATTCAGGTTAGGGTAGGAACAGAAATGTCTAGTCGGCATGTAGTAGAGAACGGAACTCCACAAGGGAGTGTAATAAGTCCACTGCTGTTTATAATTATGATAAATGAGGTATTTGCAAGAATAGGACCTGGTATAGGGAAATCGCTATATGCAGATGATGGGGCTCTGTGGAAAAGAGGGAGGGATGTACCGTATCTAGTCAGAAAGGTGCAGGATGAAATAAATGAAGTAGAGCAGTGGGGACATAAGTGGGGGTTTAAATTCTCTATAGAGAAAACTAAAACAGTATTTTTTACTAGGAAGAAGATTGAGGAGGGATTGAGGTTAAAGATGTATGGTGACAATCTAGAGAGAGTGGAAGAATTTCGGTTCTTGGGGGTACATTTTGATACCAGATTGACATGGGCTGGGCATATTAAGAAGGTCATTGGGAAGTGTAAAAGAATAGTAAATGTGATGAGGTGTATCACTGGAACTAAGTGGGGAGCTGATAGAATGTCAGTTAAAACTTTATATGTTGGGTTGATTCGGTCGGTGCTAGACTATGGATGCATTGCTTATGGGTCAGCAGCCAAAACACATTTAGAAAAGCTTGATGCAGTCCAAGCACAAGCACTTCGGATATGTTGTGGGGCGATCAGGACATCTCCCACATGTGCATTACAGGTGGAGACAAGATAAATGCCGCTAGAGATCAGGAGGAGACACCTTATGGCGAACTATTGGACTCACATTAAGGGGCATGAGGATACTCACCCAGTGAAGGACGTTCTGCAGCCATGTTGGGAATATGGAAGGGCCCAGAATGGTAGTTTTGGGTGGGTGGCGAATGAGCTAGCTCAAACAATGGGGTGTGATTGTAGAGTACAGCCCAACAGTGGTGATCCCTGAAGTAGCACCATGGGTGTATGTGACACCAAAAGTGAGTTTTTACATATTGGAGGCAAAAAGGAGGGAAAGGGGTGAAGTAGATCGATCTGGTTGGTGTGTTTGGCAGCTATGTGGAGAGGGAGTATGGTGAGCATATACAGATCTTCACGGATGGATCGGTGGACCCGGAGACGGGTAGAACGGGGACGGCCTTTGTGGTCCCTAGGGTAAACTGTGCGAGATACAGACGGGCGCCAGATAAACTGGGGGTATACACAGTGGAAATGTATGCGATATTGCAGTGGGTGGAGGAGGCAAGACCAGAAAAGGTGGTGGTGTGCTCAGATTCGAGCTCAGTACTTAAAAGCCTGATGTCATTCAGGTCAAAGTGTAGGGAAGATCTGATGTATCGAGTGCTTCACATGCACCATAATTTGATCCAAAAGGGAGTGGAGATACAGTTCATACCAGCGCATGTGGGGATTGAGGGGAATGAGACTGCAGATATGCTGGCCAAGGAAGCACTGCTAAGTGAGGAAGTAGAGGTGGAAATCCATATGAGTAAAGCAGAGGCTAAGTCAGTGGTATGGAAGAAGGTGATGGAAGAATGGCAGCAAAGATGGGATGGAGAAGGAAAAGGAAGGCATTACTACAGCAGCCAAAGTAAAGTGGGTGGAGGTAGAAAGTACGGTAATGGATGCAGGAGAAAGGAGGTAATAATAACACGGCTAAAGTTGGGACACAGTGGGCTAAACAAAACACTGAAGGTGATGGGCAAACATCCGACAGGCCTGTGTGAACACTGTCAGGAGGAGGAGTCAGTGGAGCATGCCGTTATGGTCTGTAGACAGTATCGGAGAGAAAGGGAGAGTATGGTGGAAGAGCTGAGAGGGTTGGGAGTGGAATAAGTCACTTTTAACAAGTTAATTGGTGCAGCAGAGGACAATACGGGGAGAGGCACGGTGATCAGGTTTTTGAAAGAAACTGGGTTATGGGATAGACTGTAAATGAACGAGAGTAACAGAAGGGGGCGGTAATGCAACTATTTGGATGCCAACCGCCATAAAACCCCATGAAGAAGAAGAAGAAGAGAACCGGCTGTATCATATCCCGCAATCAATTTTAAGTTGCAGCCAATGAGGGGGGGTTATGTGTGAAGTTGTGAACGCACCCTGATGACATCATTGCGCGACACCAGCTAGCCTTTGATTACGAGGGGACAACACAACAACGGAACAACGGAAAATGACAGGCTAAAAGTAAGTATTTCGAATGTGTTTGTGATACCAATTTAACACACATGAGCTGCAATTCTCATTATTTGGGACATGTCTTTCAAACCACATTTAATTAATCCTTTCATTTGCCAGTGCCGAGGTCTTTTCAGCTGTGTGTGAATCAAGGGAAAGAAAATTCCCCAGTGAAAGACGTCTGTTAAATAATTTTTAAGTAAATCAAAACAAAACATACATTTTGTAACTACGATTAGCGACGGGCCTCAATTGCGCAAATAATGGTTGTTTTGATTAGAATCAGAATATGTGAATGCGAGATTAAAAGCATGTCAAAACGTAAACAAACCCTGTCTGAGTGGGCGCTACCATCTTGAATCTCGGGGTCAACGTACGAGAGACAGCGAAATGCCTTCACGACGTACGACGTACGTCGCGACGTATATTTTTCCGTCGCAACGTATATTCGAGTACGTCCTGGCGTAAATATCAATTCGTCCCGGCAGAACGGACTCGTCGCGGCTATATCTACCCGTTTGCGACCTAGTAGTTTGACTATTCTTTTACGTCGCGACAGAACGGGACACGTCACGGCTATATCTACCCTTCTCGACGTAAAAGGTAATTCGTTGTGGCGTGTGTGGACTCGTCGCAACAGAACGGAACTCGTCGCGGCTATATCTACCCGTTTGCGACGTAATAGTTTGACTTTGTTATATGCCCGGTGCGCGGTGCCCTGCGCGGTGCCCTGCGCTGCCCTACGCCCACCGCGTGCACCTTGCCGGTCCGCCCTGCGCCCTGTGGCCTGGCACGTGTGCACGTGTGCCAGGCCACCGCGTGCACCTTGCCGGTCCGTGGAGCCCTTCGCCGTCCCCAGGCGACCCTGCGTTCCAGAGCTGTCACCCATGCCCACCGAAAATAGCAGATCTACCAGCTCCTCTCCTACATACGGGATGGCCCGACCCGCGTCTGTGGACCCCTGGGGGGGTGTGTGTGTGAGCGTCTGAGCTCCTATCTGTGTGCCTCCCCCCCCCCCCCCACCCCATGTGGACCCTTGCAGGGGGGGGGGTCGGGGGGTCCCCCTATGCACTTTGTGTAGATGCTGCGTATCGCCTCATACTGAAAAAATTACTATTTTACGCACAGCGCAAGGCAATATGTGATTACGATCGTCCTTCTGGGGGGGGGGGGGGGGGGCTGGCCTACACAATAGATAACCTACCCTGGCCAACACAATAGATAACCTACAAGGACATATGAATTTAATTTATATACACGGCTATATTAATTTAGCCGATCATCAAAGCTCACCGCGCTCGTATAGCGCATTGACTGTCTGTCTGTCTGTCTGTCTGTCTGTCTGTCTGTCTGTCTGTCTGTCTGTCTGTCTGTCTGTCTGTCTGTGTCTCAATGACTTGCCTTAGGCGGATAATATAGACTACAAGTACTTTATTAAAGTAAAGTAAAAGAGTGAGTTCTCATTGCGTTCTCTGCGTCGTAGCGCATGCAGATAGGCAGATAGGGGGGGGGGCAGTTCTATAGGCAAGGGCAGAAGGTTCCTATAACGACAGTGGGTGCGTGCCCACCTTAGAGTAGCCTATATATTTTAAGGCACCCGCCCCGCAACTTATTATTATTGGCTTATTATTTTGCCACCAGCGGAGTTGACGGTTGACGCCGTTGTCTAGTATAGACTATAGGCCTGTGCCAGGATGATTTTAAATAAATATGTCTCTGTCTCTGCGTCTCTAGAGCTATAACATATATACTGTAGCACACATCATGTGTGACACATGTGCACACACACACACACACACACACACACACACACACACACACACACACACACACACACACACACACACACACACACACACACACACACACACACACACACACACACACACACACACACCGAGTACTAAGTATAAGTAGCATATAGGGTACGGCTCTAAAAACATTAAATACTGCGGGAGCATTACACTAAACAAAGTTGGATTTGTACATTGCAGAAACGTAACATAACGTAAGTGTTCTTATTATTGTCCGTCTGGGTTTTATAATGCAGTGTGAGTCCGCTCCGCGATAGCCGATCTGCAAGCTCACAACGCGTTGCGCTGATTGACAGTGCACGTGCAGCAGCTACTGTATAAAATTATATTTAAGTAGGCTACTTTTTTGTGTGACGTCTGTGTGTTATTGACTTCTTGTTCCTTAATGTGCAGGTTTATCAGAGCGATATAGTGCAGCTGTGAGTGAGTAGGCCTATAGCTGCTGCTGCTGCGTCCGTGCACCAATAGAGCGACCGCGGCAGCGGCACGTATGCTTGAAATATTAAATAAAAATATGTTGGGCTTCCGGGCGTCCGTTTCTGGACTGTACCAACGGGCTTAGGGCCGGACGGTCCCTTAACTCCACGGGCCCCTATATTTTAGGCCCGTGCAGGGCTCTAGTGTGTGTGTGTGTGTGTGTGTGTGTGTGTGTGTGTGTGTGTGTGTGTGTGTGTGTGTGTGTGTGTGTGTGTGTGTGTGTGTGTGTGTGTGTGTGTGTGTGTGTGTGTGTGTGTCGCATGCGTGCGTAAAGTTAGTAGGCTATCAGAAGCAGCAACCATGCAGAGCTATACCAATCAGATTAAATAGGCTATATGCCTTAAACGTTTGACAAGCAATATTAAAAATACAAATCCACAAGCTCGAAAACCACCTGACGGGCCGCCCAAACGGGTCCGGGGACCCCCGGGCGGTACGGGTCACCGTGGACCCTTGGGGATCAAGGGGGGCCACGGGTGTCCACGTTTGCGGAGACGCTGCCTTCATATTAGCCTACTTAAATAACAAGCAGCTGATCTACAATTGACAATTTGACATGTCATTGCGTCGTATTCTGTCTTTCTTTCACGCACGCACGCACGCAGACATGTCACAGACCACCACATAACCATATTTGTATGGCCATATCGTTTATAGGCCTTATAGCTGAATAGCGCCGGCCGTCGGGGGTTCATTTGGTTCCAACCGTCCCATTATGGTCAACACTTATGATATGCTATTGCATTCTTCCAACTAAAGATTTAAATATTAATCTGAAAAAATGACATGGCACGGACTGGCTCAGAAAATCTCCCTGCATCATTATATCAAAACCAGGCCTATACTGAATGTAGGCAATTGAATTCCATGACTTTTGTTTCAATCAACTGAACTAGACCAATAAAATAGTAGGCTAGTATTTATGTTTTTCGTTAATAATAATGCATGCTAATTATTATTGAACGGTAAGTACGCTGGTATGTATACGCTATGGTACACTATAAGCTTGTAGATCTGTTTATTTTAAGCATGCCGCCGCATTCTGTCAGAATCTCGTGTGTGTTATTATTGAACCATTTCATTTCATGTCTGTCTGTCTGTCTGTCTGTCTGTCTGTCTGTCTGTCTGTCTGTCTGTCTGTCTGTCTGTCTGTCTGTCTGTCTGTCTGTCTGTCGGCATCTGATCTACAAGCTCACGCATCGCAGCGGACAGCGGTTGATTATCGCTGGGCCGCAGCGGGTCTATATCGCCTAATGTATCATACAGCGAATGAAAGCAAACGTGTGTGTGTGTGTGTGTGTGTGTGTGTGTGTGTGTGTGTGTGTGTGTGTGTGTGTGTGTGTGTGTGTGTGTGTGTGTGTGTGTGTGTGTGTCGCGTGTGCGTGTGCGTGCGAACTTCATGACAGTGGTGCAGCATTACATTGTATTTTGATTTGAAATAAATAATGATGAATAGATGTCTATACTGTTGCTTGTGTGTGTGTTATGCTATAGGGTTAGCTGGAACACACGCCCTGTATGATCTGTGGTGCGCATCTACAAGCTCCAAGTGTTGCGTCCACATGCAGCGCGTTGTGAGCTTGCAGATCGTCGGTGCCCCACTATAGAGAGATGGTAGGGTAGT
The DNA here is from genome assembly GCF_964188405.1 of Protomyctophum parallelum. Lineage (NCBI taxonomy): Eukaryota > Metazoa > Chordata > Actinopteri > Myctophiformes > Myctophidae > Protomyctophum > Protomyctophum parallelum. The sequence continues at coordinate 3,428,626 of NC_139716.1, read as the reverse complement.
GCCCAAGCCTATTCCTATATGATCTGTGGCTATATTAAAGGCCTTTTATGTGATCTCACATAATGTGCGAGTCAGAGCTAACGTTACTCAATGATCATTTGCGTCTGATTGATATCACAGCACAGCGTGTGCTGAGAGAGAGAGAGAGAGAGAGGGGGGGGGGGGGGGGTGTATGCTCCGTTCATTGGCTCTATATGCCGTGCGAGACAGGATGATTTTAAATAAATATGTCTGTCTCTGCGTCTCTAGAGCTATAACATATAGCACACATGTGTGCACATGTGATGTGTGTGCGCGCGCACACACACACACACACACACACACACACACACACACACACACACACACACACACACACACACACACACACACACACACACACACATACACACACGAGATTCTGACTAAAATAAACAGATCTACAAGCTTATAGTGTACCTTAGCGTACATACCAGCGTACTTACCGTTCAATAATAATTAGCATGTATTATTATTAACGAAAAACATAAATACTAGCCTACTATTTTATTGGTCTATAGTTGTTTGAAACAAAATGGTTGCTGCTTCTGATTAGTTACTAACTTTATTAGACCAATTTAAAATAGTATTAGATGTTTTTCGTTAATAATAACTTATGCTAATTATTACTGAACCATTTTAGATGTTTATATTTCACCAACAGGCATGATAATGCATTTATACTGGCAGAATAGGCCAGTGGCCACCGGCCGGCGCAGTACGGCACAATCACAGCTCAGTCCATTTTAATATCATAGCGCAATTCCATGTTTATATACATCTGCTGGTGGGGGGTGCTGCTATATGTTGATTGCCCATTTGTATAACACATTATATAATATAGGTGCTTGTATGGTGCGTGTATATAATAGGCCTACATTTAAATGACCACATTTAACACACACACACACACACACACACACACACACACACACACACACACACACACACACACACACACACACACACACACACACACACACACACACACACACACACACACACACACACACACACTAGAGCCCTGCACGGGCCTAAAATATAGGGGCCCGTGGAGTTAAGGGACCGTCCGGCCCTAAGCCCGTTGGTACAGTCCAGAAACGGACGCCCGGAAGCCCAACATATTTTTATTTAATATTTCAAGCATACGTGCCGCTGCCGCGGTCGCTCTATTGGTGCACGGACGCAGCAGCAGCAGCTATAGGCCTACTCACTCACAGCTGCACTATATCGCTCTGATAAACCTGCACATTAAGGAACAAGAAGTCAATAACACACAGACGTCACACAAAAAAGTAGCCTACTTAAATATAATTTTATACAGTAGCTGCTGCACGTGCACTGTCAATCAGCGCAACGCGTTGTGAGCTTGCAGATCGGCTATCGCGGAGCGGACTCACACTGCATTATAAAACCCAGACGGACAATAATAAGAACACTTACGTTATGTTACGTTTCTGCAATGTACAAATCCAACTTTGTTTAGTGTAATGCTCCCGCAGTATTTAATGTTTTTAGAGCCGTACCCTATATGCTACTTATACTTAGTACTCGGTGTGTGTGTGTGTGTGTGTGTGTGTGTGTGTGTGTGTGTGTGTGTGTGTGTGTGTGTGTGTGTGTGTGTGTGTGTGTGTGTGTGTGTGTGTGTGCACATGTGTCACACATGATGTGTGCTACAGTATATATGTTATAGCTCTAGAGACGCAGAGACAGAGACATATTTATTTAAAATCATCCTGGCACAGGCCTATAGTCTATACTAGACAACGGCGTCAACCGTCAACTCCGCTGGTGGCAAAATAATAAGCCAATAATAATAAGTTGCGGGGCGGGTGCCTTAAAATATATAGGCTACTCTAAGGTGGGCACGCACCCACTGTCGTTATAGGAACCTTCTGCCCTTGCCTATAGAACTGCCCCCCCCCCCCTATCTGCCTATCTGCATGCGCTACGACGCAGAGAACGCAATGAGAACTCACTCTTTTACTTTACTTTAATAAAGTACTTGTAGTCTATATTATCCGCCTAAGGCAAGTCATTGAGACACAGACAGACAGACAGACAGACAGACAGACAGACAGACAGACAGACAGACAGACAGACAGACAGACAGACAGACAGACAGACAGACAGACAGACAGACAGTCAATGCGCTATACGAGCGCGGTGAGCTTTGATGATCGGCTAAATTAATATAGCCGTGTATATAAATTAAATTCATATGTCCTTGTAGGTTATCTATTGTGTTGGCCAGGGTAGGTTATCTATTGTGTAGGCCAGCCCCCCCCCCCCCCCAGAAGGACGATCGTAATCACATATTGCCTTGCGCTGTGCGTAAAATAGTAATTTTTTCAGTATGAGGCGATACGCAGCATCTACACAAAGTGCATAGGGGGACCCCCCGACCCCCCCCCCTGCAAGGGTCCACATGGGGTGGGGGGGGGGGGGGAGGCACACAGATAGGAGCTCAGACGCTCACACACACACCCCCCCAGGGGTCCACAGACGCGGGTCGGGCCATGGGTGACAGCTCTGGAACGCAGGGTCGCCTGGGGACGGCGAAGGGCTCCACGGACCGGCAAGGTGCACGCGGTGGCCTGGCACACGTGCACACGTGCCAGGCCACAGGGCGCAGGGCGGACCGGCAAGGTGCACGCGGTGGGCGTAGGGCAGCGCAGGGCACCGCGCAGGGCACCGCGCACCGGGCATATAACAAAGTCAAACTATTACGTCGCAAACGGGTAGATATAGCCGCGACGAGTTCCGTTCTGTTGCGACGAGTCCACACACGCCACAACGAATTACCTTTTACGTCGAGAAGGGTAGATATAGCCGTGACGTGTCCCGTTCTGTCGCGACGTAAAAGAATAGTCAAACTACTAGGTCGCAAACGGGTAGATATAGCCGCGACGAGTCCGTTCTGCCGGGACGAATTGATATTTACGCCAGGACGTACTCGAATATACGTTGCGACGGAAAAATATACGTCGCGACGTACGTCGTACGTCGTGAAGGCATTTCGCTCCACCTGCAACGTACATCGCCCTAGCCTAGGCAGTAAAAGCTAAATTTTGGAGAGTTGCAGGTAACCAAATAGACCCTAAATTACATATTTAACGCTTGAGAGTGTAAAATGAAACACACATTAAACCAAGGAGAGGTGTGCACCTTACACATCTATGGGCACCTCAATGTAAAATTGACCATTTTGTCCAAAATAGGGTTAGATATATTTGATGAATAATTTTGGAAATTTGTCTTGAGTAAAGTATACAAGATTGGAACATGCTTAAATTAAACATTGGGTAATTAAGGTCTAACATTTCTACAATTGCTACAAAACCTGAATATCCAGTCATTTTGAGACAAAAACAAGACGTTGAAGGATAAATCAACTGATAATACCATGCATGGTTCTCTCTCTCTGATTGGATGCATTGGAAACCCAGCTGTATTTTAAGAGCTTAAGACAGGGCGACTTCTGATACTGAACAAACATGTATCAATGATGACTACCGACTTTGGAACTACAACATCCACTATATAGTATTGCGCTGTCAAAATGATACTTACTCCAAAATGTACCTCTATCCACTATATAGTATTGGTGTCAAAATGAGCAGACGAGAAGATGGCAGATGGAGAAGGACTAAAGAACAGTCAATTAAAAGACCAAGAAGGACTGCACCATTGGTGAGTGATCTAGCTGGCATAGCCATATTTGAGAAAAGTTGCAGCAGATACGATTTTAATATCTTGTTTTCCTCCCTGCAGCTATCACTCCCTGCAGCCACCAATGTCCAATTGGGTACTGATGAGCCATCAAGTAAGTGTGTGTGGTCTGTGGTGTGAGTAAAATGAAGTCCACGCTGGCATTACTTTGTCTTATCCTGAATGTAAGTGGACATGGTCTCCTCGGTCTTTTAATGTTAAAGGCCAGGGCCCTTGTTTCATGTAGGTCACAATCTTTGCTTGCTGTGGCATTCCAACTTTGTTTACTGGCAAGCCTTCTATGAGACTGCATGTCGGCATGTATCACATCTTCCAGCCCTGTCCAGCTACCAGTTCACCAACGGTCCCACAACTTCTCATTTAATTAACTCTTTCTAAACATGTGCCTTTTTTGTCCCAGGTGACCATTACAGATCTGGGGATGTCGATCAGCATGATGCCCAGCCCTGGGAGCTATCTGGCCATTCAGCTGACCACTGTGTCCTATCTACTACACACAGCCAAACAGGTGGGCAGAGGGAACATGCACGCATACATATAGTCACAAACACAGTAGGCATAAACTCATTTCGAAGCCTGCCACTCCGAAGCACTGCCATTCCGACTCGCTCAATACTAACCCTGTCTCTAACCCTAACCATAACCGCACGCCGAAGCCACGTAGTCGGAATGGGAGGCATACTATGATCCGACGGAGCATTGGTCCGAGGTGTGCTGGGGGTCGGGAGAGGGTTGGGGTTAGGTTTAGGTGTGCTGCCCCGGGGGAGGTGACGGTTTGAGGTAGGTTGTCGTTCGGACCAATGCTCCGTCAGACCAAACACATGCACTTCTTCGGAATGCCACTCTGCTCCTTCATAAACTATACTAACACATGGGGATGTGCAGACATTCATGTCCTCCAGTTTACAATCATTGAAGTTGAAGATATATTCCAGTTATCCGTTTCCAATTATGTATCATACTCGCATGATGAGTATGATTTTTGAGGGGTGCTAGCCCCTCCAATATGGACTTTAAGTCTATGGACATGTAATTATTTTGCCAGGCAAGTTTATGGATTTTGTTTAGGCACTTATACGTCATATAGCCGATATAAATAGAGTGGATACCCCTCACACGATGATGATTATTTGTTTTTTAATAATTATTAATTATCTTTTGTCACAACTTGGTTAGTAACCTCCAGCTAATCTGATTCCATGATTCACAAAATGGCTTGAAATGCAAATGGCAGAGGGTGAAGATTTTGTTATGTTCTACCATTAATGTAGTTTCACCCTACTTTTCTTTAACAGACAATGAAGAAGCAGATTCCAACTCCGGCACCGGAGATCCTTCTGATGGCCTAGCTGAACTGCATGACGTTGACGAACCTTTTGAGGAAGTTGTCCCTGATGACACCGATTGGATATATGATGATGGATCACATATCTTCAGTGAAGGATTTGTAGAGGGTTTGGGTGAGGAGTGTGATCAGTCAACATGCAAGGACGAAACGGACCCACCATTATATGACAATGCATCAATAACTGTTGCAGAGTGTCTTTTGATCATCATGGCTTTCGTAAACTGTCATAAAGTAACTGATAAGGCCCTTGGCGACTTACTTAAACTGTCCAAATTGCTTTGTCCCGATAGTCTGAACACAGACCGCTTAAACAGTGTACAGAGATTCAAAGACTATTTCTTTTCACGCTCTGCTTCATCCCCTATATTACATAACTATTGCAGTAAATGTTTTATGTCAGTAGAAGGTGAACAGTTAGAATGTCTGTCTTGTGCGACCAATCTGTCAGAAGGAGGATCATCCTCATGTTTCATTGAAGTTCCAATTGATGCTCAAATAAGGTCATTCTTTCTCACACCTGGTTTTCAGGAGAAACTTAACTTTAGATTTGACAGGAAGAAAAAGGATCCTAAAAACATTGAAGATATTTATGATGCAGACATTTACAATCAACTTGTAGATGAGGGTGGTCCCCTTAGTGACCCTAAAAAGATCTCGCTTACTTGGAACACAGATGGGGTACCAATTTTCAAATCTTCAAAGTTTTCAGTGTGGCCTTTTTATTGTGTCATTAACGAATTGAGCTTCATTGAACGCACAAAAAGACAAAACATGATATTCGCTGGGCTTTGGTATGGTGATTCAAAACCATCCATGGTTACTTTTCTTACACCAATATGCGACACACTGAGAACTTGAAGTTGATGGAATTACTGTGCAACCTGCGGATTTGGCATCTGAACCTTTTGTGTGTAAAGTGCTTACTATTGCTGGAACATGTGATTTGCCTGCTAAAGCTTTAGTACTTAATTCGATGCAATTCAATGGGAAATATGGATGTCATAAATGTGAGCAGCCTGGGATAACTGTGAAGACTGGGGAGAGGGGACATGTTCATGCATTTCCATTCACAACTGAAAATCCAAAAGGGCCACCACGCACAGATGAAAAGTTTGCTCTTGATGCTAAAATGGCAAATGACACCAAAAGCACTGTAAGTGGGGTGAAGGGTCCCTGTGTGCTTAGTCAATTGAAAAGTTATAACATAATCCAAGGCACTGGCATTGATTACATGCACTCTGCTCTTTTGGGAGTGATGCGCCTTTTGATGGCTCTGTGGTTTTCTACAGAGTTTTCTTGTAAGCCTTTCAGCATGTCCAAAAATAGTCAAGAAATTGACTAGAGATTTAAAGATATCTCTCCTCCATCGTTAATGCGATATCCTCGGTCAGTGTTCTCACACAGAATGTTTTTTAAAGCATCAGAATATCGGGACCTTTTGCTATTCTATGGACCTGTTGTTTTCCGTGGTATTCTTCAATCAGTGTACTACAATCACTTCCTACTTCTAAGTGAAGCCATTTTCATTCTGTTGATGGAATCCATATCTGTAGAACAGGTTGATCATGCAGAGAAACTGTTGTGGAAATTCTGCTCTCAGATTGGTCACCTCTACGGTGAGCGGTACCAAACTGCAAATGTGCACCTTCTCGTTCACCTAGCAGACAGTGTCAGGGCCCTTGGTCCATCATGGACGCATTCATGTTTCCATTTTGAAGACAAGAATGGCTATTTGTTGAGGCTCATACATGGTAGGCCTACTCAAAATATACCAATTCAGATGGTCAATGCAGTCAAACTTGTGCAGTCTATTCCTGTTATTTCACAAACCATAAAGCCAATGATGCCGAATGCCATAGCTGAATTTTACACACAGTTGTCTAACGACCTTAGTTTTGATCAGAAAAACAATGATTTGTCTAGGACTAAACTAATTGGAGCATCAAGTGAACTTCAACTAGAGGAAATTCACATTCACATTGGAAAGACATGCTGGTCACTGCATTGATTCTAAAATGGTGAGAAGATTTGATAGGGCCCAAGTTAAGAGAAATTATCTCACATCAAGACATTATGGGAAAGGCCGCAATAGATGAAACAATTTTACAGTTGTTTTTTCTAGTGGAGCAGAGATAAAGTATGGACAGATTGAGTTCTTCTTTACCTCTGAACAGTCTCGTGCCAAATGGGCTCTTATTAATGAATTTAAAAGTGCAGATTTTACGTTGCTTAGAGATACTGTCACAAATGGTACATGGTTTCATGTTGTACCGCAAAATAACATTGAGCGGTGGTGTGTTTGCAGCTAATTTCCCAAACACACTTGAGAAGTTTTAGAGGGGGGGGATAAACAAAAAAGAACGAATGAAAACTACAATAAAGTATTTCTAAATGTCACTTGATTTCTGCTTACTTAGTTTTTTGTTATTTGTGTGTTTACACCATATGGTCTAAATAAATCTGTTACCTGATTTGATTGCTATTAACATTAAATACGGCTTTGGTATGTGATAGCCATGCAGACATTATTTAGCCTTCATTCATATTTATTGAACCCCAAATCAAATATAGCAGGTATACAAGCTCATAGCACAGCACTGAGTGCCAAACTACAAGCTTGTAGATCTGCTATTTTTTTTTTAAACTTATGATTTAGAAGACATTTGTAGAATTTTGTCTCAGGTCTCAAAGGGTTAAAAGGCAAACGATATATTCAGGGTCACTTCAATCTATATATGAATAGATAGTTTTGCAATTATAGTTAAAAGTTAATAGTAGGCTGCATTCAACTGTGGATAGTCTAAACCAGGGATAATTATGGGTTGGTATGATGAAGGGGCGCTAGCTTCTCTTATGTCCAGCTTTGAGTGTTTGTGTAAACAGTACACAAACATTGAAGACAAAAGTGTGTAAACACAAACATTGAAGACAATGGCCTTTATAGTTTGCCATATTGTATGTATGCAGTATGCTGCATGCTGCTGTGCAACAAAATAACACCTTTTGACGAGCGAAAAGGTAAGCTATACTGTAGGTATAGGATACACATCATATTGTGTACTGTATGCACACGCACACACACACACACACACACACACACACACACACACACACACACACACAGTTGCGGCCTATCTTTTGTTGTGGCTGTAGTCCTCACGGATTGCTAAGGCTTGCTAGATATTCACTATAAGCAATTAAGCATGGTCCTGACTCCTTGCCAAGAGAGGGCCATGGTCCTGACTCCTTGCCAAGAGAGGGCCATGGTCCTGACTCCTTGCCAAGAGAGGGCCATGGTCCCAACTCCTTGCCAAGAGAGGGCCAGACTCATAGATGTTTGCTTACGCTAACTGAATGCATACGCTAAAGTTTGCAAATTCAGAGCAGTGCTCTGGGAACATACAGAATGCACACCAGACACTGTGTTGTAGATTAAGAAATGGTAACATAACATGTTACCGACTGTGGCTCGGGGGCGACTGTGGCTCAAGAGGTAGAGCAGGTCGTCCAATGATCCATGGGTCGGCGGTTCGAATCCCGGCTCCTCCTGTCTACATGTTGAAGTGTCCTTGGGCAAGACACTGAACCCCAAATTGCTCCCGATGTATGAATGTGTGTGTGAATGTAATGCACAATATATCTAAAGCGCCTTGGATAAAGGCACTGTATAAATTTACCATTTACCATTCATGTCATTGTTCTGACCTCCCGTTAGTCCGATGGATTACTAAACTATTCCAAACCCTAACCCTAACCTCAGTCTTAACCGGCCACGTAGGTCACCAGAGTTGGGGTCCGTTACTCATAAAAGTAAGGCACTACATATTACAGATTACTTTTGAAAAAAGTAATGCCTTACATTACTTTATTACTCCCTGGAGAAAGTAACTAGTTACATTACTCGTTACATTACTTTTGCGTTACTCCATAAAAGCGCATGTCGCATTGTCACATAATTTACCACTTAACAAATCTTTATAATCCTAATAAGGAGGACATACACAACATCTTTCTTTATGCTCTTTACCAGGTTGTGGAGGAATAAAACAAAATGGGCCTTTCCAAAACGGTCTAGTGCAGTGGTTCTCTTGACCTTGAACTTTTTCTATGCAAACTTCTAATCAATTCTTCAATCAATCAAATCAAATATATTCAAATAAAAATAATGAGACTGAGAGAAATCAGTAGCCTATATGTTCACAGTGCTTTAGGATCCCTTTCTTTATGATGTGGAGTTCCCTGCTCCATGCTCATTAAATGTAGTTTTTCATGTCGGCATATTTGGTTTATTCATCTCTGCATTAACTAACTAGTGATTGTGACTCTGAGAGCACATACATTCTACAACAAACAAGACCCTCCCAGCTGGCAGTGTTGCCAGGTTTTGGAAGAGAAACAAGCAGCCATGTCTATGAAAACAAGCCCAAAAGAAGCCTGACTAGGCTATTATAACACAAGCCCAAAGTCGCTTATAATAAGTGGACATGGCAACACCCCAACTGCTCCGTCTCTGTGACAGTGGGAGACTGGCTCGCTGTGAGCAGTGCTGTTGCGGAGATTTTAATACCGAAACGACGTAAATTTGACATGTTCTAGTCCGCGACTCCAGCGCACCATTACTGTTCATGTTCAACTCATCTCCGTTGTGTGCATTAGTCCAAAGCAACACTGCTGAAAGCAGCCACATGACGCAATTAAGTAATGAGTAACTGCAGCACTAAAGCGACCAGTAACTGTAGTGTGATTATCAATTTTGGAGGAGTAGTGTCGTTATATTACTCGCTACCGACCAAAGTAGTGTCGTTACAGTAACGAGATTTTCCGTTACTCGTTACACCCAACTCTGTAGGTCACTAACCCTAACCTCAGTCTTAACCGGCCACGTAGGTCGGACTAACGGGAGGTCCGACTTATGGGCAGTCCCCTAAGAAACAGCTTGTCCATGCAGCCTGGCTTAGGAAAGTTAAGGGTCTCTCGGTGGACCAGTGGTAAAGTGATCGAGAGGCAGTGTCTTGAGTGTACAGGGTTTGATGAGGGCCCAGGTAGGGCTGGGCCTTAATTTTCGGGCCAGTTGAGAACTCTAGTTTTCGCCAGGCGCCAGCTGACGGGTGCTACTGCACGCACTAATAACTTTGGGCCCATCTAGAGTTTGAATGGACAGGTATCAGTCAAAAGGGAGATATCGAAAAGGAAGGTCGGGTGAGGTAGGATCAACATACAGTATGGAATGTCAGAACAGTATTTCATAAATACACAATTTCAATTGCATGATGCTTTGTTATGGTGCGTTCACATTCACACGGTAGTTTGTGTATATATATCTGTTGCAATGATCATACGGTCGTGGACGTATCTGCAGTCGTCGTGCATTGACAGCTTTTTTTACAGTCTATGATTGAGAGCTTGTATAGATAGCCTTTTTTATAGCATAATGTGGTCAAACCATAGACTGTAGGTCAAACCAGTATCTCGGTTGGATATGACATTTCAGCAAAGGTTAGCCCCAGTCTCTGATTGTGTGTGTGTGTGTGTGTGTGTGTGTGTGTGTGTGTGTGTGTGTGTGTCTCTCTCTCTCTCTCTCTCTCTCTCAGTTTTGGAACCGATAAAGACAGGCAGAAGTTATGGGTGTTAAAGATGAAAAAAAAAAAAGATTGGGAGCCTACAAACGGTGCCCGTCTTTGCAGTGAGCATTTTGAGGATGATCAGTTCTTCACAGACAGTAAGGTACAATCTCCCTGAATTGATGAATGGTAAAACACCATTAGGTCCAGTACCACTACCATCTGACATTGAGGAGGGTGCTGCTATTCAACTGTGTTAACAATAATGCAATTGTTGTCTTTGTCTCCACCAGGCCGAAGGCATGGGGGGAGAGTATGTTTTGCACTCCGTCCGTCCGTCCGTCCGTGTGTCCGTCCGTCCGTGAGCAGCTAATCTCGGCCACCGTTAACCCGGTCGATGCCAAATTTTGCACACACACTCCCTGGATGCCAACCATGAACCTCTGCCCCAAAATTTCCAGAACGGCCTGTTATAGCGCCACCAGGAGGCCGCTTTGTGCAAAACAAGTTTTTGCACAGTACACCTACAGATTTTGTCCAAACATCGCGCAAATTGGTACACAGTCTCTCTAGTTCACATCTGGCTTTTAGAGCGCCACCAGGAGGCCGACTTTTGTAAAACACATTTTTGGATATTACTCCTCCGGATTTTGTCCAAAAATCCCGCAAATCGTTACACAGTATCTCCATAGTCATGTGCTCAAGACGGATGTGTCTGATATTTCATATTCCATCCTAATTGGCTAACATTGGCTTTCAAATTTTGCAGGATTGGCCTGTTTTGAACAAAAAGCCTCAAATCATGAACGCAGCGTGCAATTTGACGTGACATCTTTCACGCACTTTCCTACTAGGCTGAGGAATATAGCCCACCCATTTCACATTGGCCTGTTATAGCGCCACCAACAGGTGGATTGTGCATGCGTGCGATCAACACGGATCTGCACCATTTCCCATATTCCATCCTTCATGATTGGCAAAGATTGGAACAAACAAACAACAAACATGTTTATATTACTCCTAAACATTCCTATCCTCCTGGTGGAGACCTGTGCCCAGAAGGGCACTTTTTCTAGTTTAATATTGATCTGGCCAGTAATGTGGTAAAGTCAAGGGATGTTTGAGATGCTATTTTCTTGATAATAACAGCATGTGGTTTGGATCATATTACCGCAGAGCATTAATGTATGCCAGGATGCTTTAAGATGGTTATTGAGGATATTTTCACAGCATGGCAAAGAACATGACATTACATATAATGCCAAAATATGTAACATCATTGTCGGATGTAGAGAGTACAGGAATTCAAATGTTTCAGTGTTCTATCTCACAGATGCTACTCTGGGTGTGTCTAGAGAATTAAAACATCTTGGTCTTATCCTCTCAGAGTATCTCGGGGTTGCAAAATATAATATCATGCGTTAACACTTGCCCACGTGCCCCTGGCAGGCAAAGTTGGTGTAGTTTGCTTTCAGGTTGCTGACCGTGCAAGTGCTTGTTTGAGAGGGGATGCAATGCAACCGTCTATAAAGATCTGTTTATAGCCGGGAGCCACATATTGGTCCACATATTGAGAGGCCTGCTCTGCCGGAAACATCACAAAAAAGGTTATGGCCATTTTTGTATACCACACCATAGACAATTACCAACCAATATAAGGCAACATTTCCCACATTTCATCATGCTTTAAGTAGCATGTGACAATAGAGCGTCGCAGTGACGTCAGAGCCCGACCCAGAAGTAAAACTCCCATTAATTTTGCCCATAGGGAATTATATTATCAGCCATAATATCATAACAATTAAATGTACACTTACCATCGTGGTCGTGGTTGTAAAATGGTTATATATGCTCCTGTAGAAACCCCAAGCATGCATGCTATCACTCTAGTTTTAGCAAAAACAATCTTTATGCGCGACCTCACGGAGATGTACTTCATTAGCCAGAATGCTAAAGTCCAAACATCCGGTGATGTCGTCTGTGATTGGTGGAGGTTGCGGTTTCCGTGGAAATTGTTACTGCCCCCTGTTGACCCGCCATAGATTAGAACACTAGTATTCTAATTCCATTTACAGTTAAAATGATTTCTTTATCTAATATGCTGCGGTATTTTAAAGACGAAGAAAATAGTGTCCGCAGAGGTGAAAATCACTACGAGTCTGGCCATGTCCTGGCATGTTCTTATTCCCAAGGCCAGCTTATTGTCCCTGTCAGAGCCAGTATGAAGAACAGGACTTTCAAAGTTATGGTGAGTTCAGAGTTAGCAACTAAGGTTTATCTTTCTACGTCTAAATAAATCAAACTGACTCAAACAATTCATGGCATACTGGGAATTACGAATGAATTAATTCATTAATCAATTAACAGCAGGGGAGAACACAAGTACCAGCCAGAAGTGCCACCATTATGACTGATGTTAAAATACAGTAGTGTACAGCAGGAGATCTCCCACACACACATATAAAATGCAATGATTATTTTAAGAACATATGCTATCCATTACATTGAAGCTGTGATTGTTATTTTTGTTATCAAGTATCAAACATTGAAGCTGTGATATCAAATCTACTGTACTCTCCCTTCTGTAGATTTCCACTGGTGACTCTGGAGTCATTACCAGTACTGACTGTGACTGTCCCCGTGGCGCGCATAAGTGCAGTCATGCTGCTGCATTGTTGATCTGGGGAATCCACGACCTTGGTTCCACGGATGTAGAGCACCAGTGGAATAAACCTAAATTGCCTGATGAGGTAATAATAATAATAATAGCCTAATAATAGTCCCTGAAGGGACATTTGTCCTCACAGGTTTGTTCACAACAAGACACAACACATAACCCTAAAGCACAACACAACATATCACCAAGACAATAATACTGTAGGCAGATTGTTTAATGCCACGATGGCTGAGGGGACAAAACTCCTGCTAAAGCCAACCTTTTTCCACTTTTTCCCCACACAATTTTCTGTGTCTTTGCCCAGATAGCATGAGGTTGAAGTAACGATACAGAGCATGATCAGTGTCACGTGTTATTGAAAGATAAAGTATGATCAGTGTAATTTGTTATTGAAGCGTGTGGTGCACTTATTATTCATATCAGAAAATGTAGGTGTGGGGATTCCGATAATCTTGGAAGCAAGACAGGTAATGCTGAAGTTTGTTCCTGTTAGGCATAGACATGTAACCAAGTGTACCAAAGGATTTACTGAAATAGTTCAAGGACTTAACTAGACCAGTAAACTGGGTTCCCCACAAAATGCAAGGACTTGAGACTTGTTCCACAAAACGGAAATTTATTAAACGTTTAAGAAGATGAATACAAAACATTTATTATCATATCAGAAAATATAAGGCGAACAATCTTTTAAAACCAGGTATACTAAAGCCAATAAACAGGTCCAACACTATTGATAAAAAGGGGAAACGATGTCACATTTGGAGCCAGTGGGGCCAATAGGCAAAATAGTTAAACAGCTAATAAGCGGGAGCTACGTAAACAGCTAGAAAACACAATAACTGATTAAAGACTAAGAAACTAATAAATTAACTAACCACACGCACAGCACAGCACAGCACACAGCATGCAGGAAAAAAACAGGAATGACACCGTGAAAAGAGGTGCAGTCACAGCCAAACCTTAGTCGTGGGCTAAACGTGAGATCCTACTGGTAGCTCTCCTCGGCATCCAGATGAAACACTCGCCACCATGTGGGGGGGGAAACAACAAGTCAACAAATGAAACAGCTCAAAGAAAACAGAAAACAGAAATGGCTCAAAATAAACTTAAACTAAACTAAAACAAAATAAACCAAAACAAAACAGCAGTGGCGATTACTAGGGAAATGGAGACAAACAACCATTTAGTAAAACATAACAAAACAAAGCATCAGGACACCAAATTGTTTACATATATATGTACCTTTAAGTGTCTGTGTTCTGTCATGTTATCCTTCTGGTACATCACACGTTATCACGTTATCCATCGTCACACGTGACCTAAACCTGGGTAGTAACAAAAATAATTAAAATGCTATATATACACACACATATATACATATACAGTACGCACACAATGCATCATGCCACTCACCCGGTCAGGGAAAAGAAAGGCGAACAAACAACCTGGGTCGCAAAACCCACAGCCGCCGACACCACAACAACAAGCTAACGTCTGGTTTCTGGTCGGGCATTTCAATACGTGATACGATTGACGCAGCGTGTGAGGCTGCTGCGACGGTGGCCCCAAAGGCTCAATTCCAGCCGGCTACAGACAGTATAGTGTAAAACATGCAGAAATATACAACAGAGCAGGTTGAATAATGCTTTTGTACAGTAATAACAGAAGATATAAGGGGCAATAGGGAGATGGTGATCTTAACCCATGAGGCCGATTGTTGCTATATACTGTAGATAGCAACAAGAACCCCAAAAGTGGTTCCTGTACTGATTACATGTTGTCTTTTGTCCAAAAGTGAGTCCAAGATATGTGAAACTGTCAACCTGTTCTACTGTTTAGGTCAAGGCAGTGGAAGACCTTTTTCCAAAGGAGAAGGTTGCATCTCCAGCCTGTGACCCAAACACGGATGACCGTGAGTGGCAGTTCCAAGGCCGGTGGGCAGGGATATCCTGGATCCTCCAGCCTGAGCCGGAGTCTGTGAACCCCATTGAACCCCTGCTGGACCTCACTGCTGGATCCATCATTGCCACCAACCAACATCTGGGCAGTGATGGCATCCTAGCAGCAATGCATCTGACGGTGGAGCAGATCATGGCCATCCAGACTGCTACAGTAGGACAGAAAGACAGTGAGCTCTGGCATACAATGAGAGAGGGTAGGCTGACAGCCAGCAATTTTGGCTGTGTACTTTTAGCAAAGCGTGTCACCCCTTCCCTCATTTCGAAAGTGTGCCAGAGCAAACGCCTGGACGGAGTACTGTCCATCCAGTGGGGCATTGCCAATGAGCAGGAGGGAATCAATGCTTTTGAGAAAACAGACAGGCATGAAGGTGATTACTTGATTTCTGTTTTTATTGCCAAAATTGCACATACACAAACACATGCAGGTGTTGACACCAGAGGTGGACACTGGACATAGTATTCGAACCCAGTACTTGAATAAGTTCATAGCTATGTAGGTATTTGGCATAAACAAATTGGTATGACATGTATCGCAAAGTACACAAAATTACTGTTAAATTGAACAGTAATTGAAATTTTACATGTCAATTTACTTTTCGGGCAAGTGGGCATGACCTTTTGTCACCAGTACTTACCTCTGAGAGCTTAGAGTGTCAATGTGTACAATACTGACAAAAGCACGAGTGCTTGCTTATTTTCATTATGTGTCCTTTCAATTGAATAAGGGATATTTGTGGCTTCTGGGTGCCTCCCCTGTTGACCTGGTGGGTGACACAGACCTCATTGAGGTCAAGTGCCCTTACATCTGGAGGGATCATACTGTAGAGGAAGCAGCAAAGCAAAAGTCCTTCTACCTTAAACAGGTAAATACATTTATTATTACACATTCCCCGATATGTTTTTTGTCTATACCCTGTTTTCACTATGGATTTGACACCCTGTAAAAGTAGACAACTATGTTGGCAAATTATTATCTCTAATCTTGTCATGGATAATCATGTAAAATCAGGTAATCAATTATGTTGTAATTCACTGCAATCATGTTATTTGATAATTCTACATTGTACAAATAATTCGGCTATTGGTGTTTTTAAAGCTGTTATATATTATGTAGAGACCTCGTTGTCGTGCCTCCTCATGGCACTATCATATTTTGCGTATTGATTTTGTATTGCCTTTACATTTTGTGCTAAATAAATCGAACCAGGTGGAAGATGGCACCTACCGGCTGAAGGACAAGCACCAGTACTGGCACCAGGTTCAGGGTCAGCTGCATTTAGCCCAGAAGACCACCTGCTACTTCACCACCTGGACCCTGAAGCAGTGTGTCATTTATACCCATTGTAGGCTACGGGATGAGTCCTGGCAGGATAAGATGGGCATCTTAGAGGCCTTCTACAAGAAGAACATGTTGCCTTGTACATAGTTAATTTATTTTATTTAGGTTGATTGTTCTGTTGCACTTTGTTCTGTTGCACAATTTTTTGTCCCCGTTTGCTGCTTATATTTTATTTATTTATTTTGATAAGTTTTATACAGGTTGTTTGAGTATATTTTGATGCCAGTAATTTTACAAAAGTAACATTGGACTGATAAAATAAAGATGTTCATTGTTCTTATCTTCACTGTTTTTACTATAAGCTATATTGATTTCACTCATGCCCCAAGTAAAATTAATACAGTAGGAGGCTATATTGATTTCACTCATGCCCCAAGTAAAATTAATACAGTAAGAAGTGCACTTGAGAGGAATCTGTAGTTTTTTCTGTGCTACTTTCCTCTACATTTCATCACTTTTAATGTGGTCGCTCATTGATGCACATTTCCCCCCCGGGTAGGGTGGCCAGACGTCCGGTTTCACGCCGGACAGTCCGGTTTTAGACCCACCTGTCCTCCTCCCACCTCAACCTCTGGCCGGACACATAATTGTCCGGTTTTTTGTGATATACAGTGCTTGTGTAATTTACTGTCATTTACGTCGTCTGCCTGGGTATTACAATTTCCGCAGCGCTGCTCAGCTCCGCCTCCGCAGCGAGCCGGCCACACTGTCTTAAAAAGAGAGAGGCTAGTGGAGACGTTCAGAGTGTTGCCATGTCCGCTTAATTATAAGCGACTTTAGGCTTGTTTTATATAGGCTACTAAGCCTAGTCAGGCTTCTTTTGGGCTTGTTTTCATAGACATGGTTGCTTGGTTCTCTTCCAAAATGGTCGGTTTGTTTGTTGTGCTCTCACAATCACTTTAGTATAGTTAATGCAGAGATAAACAAACCAAATATGCCGAAATGAAAAACTACATTTAATGCAGTGGACATGATGTCCTTGAACCACAACTTGTGGAGAACATGGATGAATGTAAGTACTACATTTCTCACAGTAGTGGCGCCACACTGGAAGAGCTGAGCAAGGAGCTTCACGAGAGTGATTAGTATCTGGTCTTCTAAAGACATGCATGTTACCTTCCAGCCGGAATGATAGACAATGGACTCTTCAAACCTCTTTGTGTAGCCAACGGAGATGTTCAACATACTTCTGTCTGGGAGGCCAGTTTCCATTCTAAGGACATTTTCCTTAATGGTTGATGCAGAGTACCTGAAACTTTCACGTTTTGGAACACGTTGGTCACTATGCAAACCTTCCTCTACAAGCAGTCCCTCTTCCACGGGTGGATTACCCTCCATGGGTGGGTGTTCCGCTACAAGCAGTCCCTCTTCCACGGGTGGATTATCCTCCATGTGTGGGTGTTCCGCTACAAGCAGTCCCTCTTCCACGGTGTTCCGCTACAAGCAGTCCCTCTTATACGGGTGGATTATCCTCCATGGGTGGGTGTTCCGCTACAAGCAGTCCCTCTTCCACGGGTGGATTACCCTCCATGGGTGGGTGTTCCGCTACAAGCAGTCCCTCTTCTACGGATGGACTGCCATCTATGGCTACACTTTCTTCCACGGGCAGATGCTGCTCCATGGCCTGACCCTAGGAGAGAAGATAAAATGAGACCTTTATTGATTGAAAAAAAAAACAGTTTACAATACAACAGGGAAAAAAGTAGACTTATAACATGATGGAAATACATCACAGTCAAGGGAACACCATCAGTAAGGTGGGCAAATATACAGTATCTCACAAAAGTGAGTACACCCCTCGCATTTCTCCAGTTATTTAATCATATCTCTTCATGAGACAAAACTGAAGAAATGTCAGTGTACAGCTTGGATATCAGTGTAGATTTTATTTCCCCCTCAAAATAACTAAAAACACAGACATTAATTCCAAACTGCTGGCAACAAAATGAGTACCCCCTTAAGTGAAAATGTCCAAAGTGGCCCAAGTGTCAATAGTTTGTGTGGCCACCATTACTTTCCAGCACTAGCTTCACCCTCCTGGGCATGGAGTTCCCTCTCCATGCTACTCCAAATCCTATTGAGCATCTCTGGGGCATCCTCAAACAGAAGGCAGAGGAGAGTAAGGTCTCTAACATCCGCCAGCTCCATGATGTCATCATGGAGGAGTGGGAGATGATTCCAGTGGCAACCTGTGAAGCTCTGGTGAACTCCATGCCCAGGAGGGTGAAGCTAGTGCTGGTAAGTAATGGTGGCCACTGGCCACACAAAATATTGACACTTGGGCCCAATTTGGACATTTTCACTTAAGGGTGTACTCACGTTTGTTGCCAGCAGTTTGGAATTAGTGGCTGTGTTTTTAGTTATTTTGAGTGGAAAATAAAATCTACACTGATATCCAAGCTGAAGCTGTACACCGACTACTTTACATTGTATCAAAGTGTAATTTCTTCAGCGTTGTCTCATGAAGAGATATATATATATTTGCAGAAATGCGAGTGGAGTTTCACTTTTGTGAGATACTGTATAATGTACAAATAAGATGTGCAACATACAATGCTCTCCATGGGTGGGTGTTGCTCCACAGCCTCCCTTTCCTTCCACGTCCAGGAAAACCCTTCTGAAGTCCCTCCATAAAGTGGCAGCTGCACACCCTCAAACTTTTATTGGGAACCATGTCTCCACGCCTGGGTGTAATATATACAATCATAATATGGCAAATAAATATGTGTTGTGTTATTTTAACAGGCAAATTTGACCGAAAACACTGAAATAATGGGGGTGGAACGAACTAATACTAAATAAAATGAGATCATAACATCTATGTGATTGCACAGCTCCCCCCCCCCCCTTTTCCCCTCACTGTATATGTATATTTTCCCTTTTTGCTTCCTTTATGATGAATTCCTGTTCTGCTCATTAACTATATAGAAGTGTCTAGTTGAGTGCCAATGATTCCGTCTGAAATCCTCTTTATACGTTTTAGGTTTTGCGAATATTGGAAAATGTAGTACTGAAATCAACCAGCAGGTGGAGCAGTTGAGTATGTTTTTTATAATTGGCCTGAACCCTGCACTGCATGTGCTAATAAAAAGTATTTATGCTCAAATTTTTTAATTATATAGTTATATATGTTATATAGCCTATAAAAGTTTAAGGGGATATGATGGACATATAGTGTGTGCCCTGATATAAAATACCACTGTGAATATGTGAATCAAATCCCTAGGAAGGTGATTAAACAAAGGGGAATCACCCTCCCCTATTAATTAACATCACATTTACCTCATTATTATTTATTCCTAACTTTAATCTGGTCGTGTTTTTAAGTGATGTGAGAAAAACTTTCTCCAAAAATCGCGATAAATCATTGAATGCTCTGAGGTTTGAACTCACGGCCAATGCGTAAAATGGACTTGCAGTCTAACGCCTAAAAGATCAAGCTATTGAAACTTGTGTAAACAACAGCTGATCTCCAGGCTCAAAGGTCTTGTACATCGCATAAAGTATGCATAGCTGGATAATGGACTCGTAGTCTAACATCTAACACAGTAAGCTAATAATCTATCTGACTGCTATTATTTACTGTGCATCGAAATGGAACAACTTCCCTTTCCCAAAACGTAGAAAAGCTTCTCTTCTCTCGCAATCTCTCTCTCTCTCTCTGCGCAATGTTGCTGCTCAGTTGCGGTGAGAGCGCTGAATATCTACCAAAGAAAATGTTCCTAAATCTGTGACATTTTACCGATTCCGTGTGATCATGATATAAAACAAAAAATCGTTCCTGTGTTGTGTTGTAGAAGAACACAAGAATCTGGTCGCGTTTTTAAGTGATGTGAGAAAAACAAAAATCTAAGCATTCTGTTGCAGTCACTTTGAGAAAAAGGGTCAGTGTCATTATATTTTGAAAATACTTTAAAATGAAATGGATCATGGATGTTTTGTGATAAAAAGACAAGCATTAATTTCAAAGAATTTGCATTTATTTCTGTGTAAAATTTGAAAACAAACGGAAATATAAAATACAAAATGATATACAGTAGACTTGAGCCGTGTCAAGTGTAAAAAGCATAAAAAGTATATATACAGTAGGCCGTGTCAAATGTGCCAAAAAATATAACATCTGATACAATCTGATTCAAGCATTTTGAGAGAAAAAAAATCACCCGTGTGAAGTGAGTGGCGCAGAGCTACATATCATGGTACAAATAAAGTAGCTGCAGTCCATAGCAGTCTGATTACTTCCCACTTGGTCGCCCTCCATTTTTAATAACAATCCGGCAAACACTGTGCAAGTGATTAATGTAGATATTGCATCTCTCTGTGGTCAAAACTGTGTTCCAAAACGTCTCAATCGCGTGGACAAGTTCATCTTTGGTGGTGGGTTTAGCTACGCCTTTCACAAATGCTTTGAGATCTTTCCAGACGAGTTCAATAGGGTTGAAATCTGGTGACTCCGCTGGGGTGCGCTGCCAATTAATTCCAGCGCGTTCAATGGCAAGGCGAGAGGCAGTGTGCTTGGGGTCGTTGTCTTGGAAAAAACGATGTGTTTTCAATTTCCATTCCTTCTTCATAAAGGGCTCAGCAGTGTTTTTAATCACTTCCTCTTCAAAAAACACACGATCCATAATTCCTTCAAAGATATAAAGAGGGCCAGGTCCACAGCGAGAAATGCCTCCCCAGACATGGAGCTTCAAGGGATGTTTTGGCTGGCATTTGGAAACCTCGTGATCTTTGTGGCGGTAGCATTTGTCTGCGAAGGCCTGCATCGCAACTGTAGTTTCGTCTGTAAACAGGACGTCATGCCAATTTTCACCAGAATCCAGCCAGGACTGCGCCTGCTGCACGCGCAAAATCTTATTTTTGTCACGTGTCATTGGCAAAGTTCTGTAAATAAAAGAACAGTAATTTTAGTAAATAGTAAATACATCCTCCAAACAGTGTCACATTACAGAAATGTTTCTTTTCTCTTTTTCTATAATTACCGGGTCTTTCCGTGTCTCCACTGAAGTTTTTTCAGAGCTCTTTTAAGCGTCCGCACTCCCAAGCTGATATTGTGCCTGGATGCCAGCAGTTCCTTTATTTTTGGCGTCGTCAGTTCATCATTCTCCATGAGCAGAGCATGGATAATTTGCAGGACCTCACTGCAAAGAGAAAAACAAATACTGCTTTTAATGTTTGTTTTTTGTTTTGTTTTACACATAGCCTACACACACAAACACAATGAATTTGATCAAATTAATACAGAATGTCGGCTTACCTGGTCAATTTACGTGCAAGCCTGGGTTTGTGTGCGAGTTGCGCTACTTTATATCTCAATAGCGTTCTCTTCGTCACGTCAATCCCAGAGTCTTGTAAGATCTTCTGTATGTATTTGATTTTGTAGCCTCGTTCCCATAAGCTACGGATCTGCTCACCCGTTTGACAATTGATCTTCGTCATGATGTCAGTATGTTGGCTACAATTAAGAATTGAACCTTATTATACAGTATTTTCTGTGTTGGCCACACCCCCTGGATAGGGTGAATGACAATGAACCATGAATTTATCAATTGGTCTTGAGTGGTCTATCAGAAGCATAGTCATAGTGAGCATAACATTATAATGTTACAATGGAGTCAATGTGTCCAGCCTGGGCGTGGTGCTGATTGATTGCGTTTTGAGAATGTTTCAAATTAGCATTCTATAGAGATGCAGAGAGAGAGCGATGCATGGTCACACACACATGGCCCTGCACATTCCTCCCTCAGACACTAGCCTACAATATTGTTCATATATCACTGTTAACAACATTAAAACTTATCATATGTTGCATTAAATGCAGCGAGCATGCGCCGCTGCATTCTGTCAGAATCTCATGTGTGTGTGTGTGTGTGTGTGTGTGTGGGGGGGGGGGGGGGGGGGGGGGGGGGGTGTCGCACGCGTGCGTGCGTGCGAACTTCATGACAGTGGTGCAGCAATACATTGTATTTTGATTTGAAATAAATAATGATGAATAAATGTCTATACTGTTGCTTGTGTGTGTGTTTTTTTAGACAATAGACCACTTAATTAACCATAAAAATATATAGACCTACACAGCAAAAATGGGAGAGTTAAAATTCCAGGGTTAAACATTGCAGAGTTGATTTCAACTCCCAAAGTGTCATTTTAACACCTTCAGATTTAAATTGGGTTCAGTGTTGGAGTCATTTGAAAGAGTTGATCACGCCAGTGTTACCAAACTCAGCCTAGAGTTAATTCCACCCCAAAAGTGGCCTGGTACCGACCGATTCGTATCGGTGGGTAGACTGACATATGTCAGAATTGTAAAGTTTTGTCAAATCGTCTTAGAGATAATCATAAATATGTATCTACAGGGAAAAGTAAGGGTCGAAAACCAAATCAAACACCAGATTATTGATCAGCGCGTCACCCTGAACGCGTCAATATAACTCTCCTCACACACGGACTTACTGTTCTCTAACCCTAACACAGCCACCAAAACGTGCAAAATATGCTCCGTTCATTGGCTCACTGTATATTGCATCTTTTCCCTTTTTTGCTTCCCATATGATGAATTCCTGTTCTGTACTTTATACTTTATACTAAATAATAATGATATCTCAAACTTATATACAGTAGCGCTTTTCTGAGTACCCAAAGACGCTTTACATGGGGCTTTACAGAGGTAAAATAAATTAAAAACAACTTTAATAGAAAAAGGAAAAATAACACTAAAAGCTAAAGAACATTAAAAGACAGTGACATATACTGTAGCAAACAACACTACAGTATAACCGGTTTGGCAAATTAAACCCCCAGAGATCTCCACGCCCCTGCACCCGCCCACTGGGATAGTATAAAGCATGAATGAATTGATCCAATCATTAATCATGGAACTAAGCAATTTCTATGGTCAAGCGAACACCGACGTCGGAAAGATGCCCCGAAAAGCTGCACCACAGCCGTTGCGTCAGCGTCCAAAGAGGTCAACAACAGCTAGAAAATCTTCAACGAAACAGCTGGCAGGACCGTCGGTGACGCCGGTGACGCCAGTCCAAGCCAGAAAGACACGCACCAGGACAAGATGTGTCCCCAGCACGACCGAGGGCCTGGCTAGACCAACTAAACCAACAACCATACGCATGGTTAAGAAAAAAGCGGGTAAAACTGTACTCCGTCCGCCTAATAGAAACCCACAGGGTGGCAACTATGGCACCATGATGCAATACAGTAAACTGAACATCGCCGCGGAACGACGAGTTGCTCGCAAAATGGACGAAATACATGCCTTGCGTAAGAGTGCAGAGACGCAAAAAGGAACTATTTCTGCACTTGAAGCTGAGCTTTCCCGTCTGCAAGAGTCACAGAACGAGCATGATGGACAGATATCGTCACAGAGGGATGTCAGCGCAGCAATAGAGGCCCGGAGAGAGAGAGACATTTTCAACCTGGCAAAAGTGCACAGACAAGCGCTGAAAGAATTGGATGCCAATCACGCACTCATCGTGCATGACCTCAAACAGGAGGTTACTAGACGGGACATGGCTATACTAGATCTGCAAAGGGACAATAGGCGGCTTATGTCCGAAAAAGCAGAGCTCGAGACTGAAAACATTCGTGTGCTACGCCTTAGTGCAGGAGTTCCTGCACAACGCCCTTCCGTGTTCCTGGAAGTTACTGTGCCGCGCCCAGATGTGGATATCCGAGTCTTCACAGAACCAGAGATGGACCGCATGAAGCGCCTGGCGGAGGGCGATGTTGGTACACTCGGCAGTTTGATTTTCCGATGTGCAATAACACTGCATACATACAGATTGTGGGCTGAAACCACGAACTGGGATGGTAAAAGGAACAAGTTTGCTCTACCACAAAACCTGAGAGACTGCATTATGGGTCATGTTAACACTGCATTCCCCATTAATTCCCAGAAAGCAAATGAAAAAGCAGTCAAAATTAAAGTGAACGATTATCTCCGCAACCCAAGAAAGGGGTTGTCCCTATTTTAGCATTGGAAAAAACGATTTACCTGCTCCAACTGTATACTTGTTAAACCTTTTTACACTTTTGTATTTTTTTGGCACGGCTGAAGTCAACTGTATAGTTTTGTTACCTTTTTACACTTTTTTTATATCTTTTTTGGCACGGCTGAAGTCAACTGTATAGTTTTGTATAGTGCAAGTGAACTTTGTATTTTATATTTCCAATATTCACAGAAATAAATGCAATGCAAATTGAATTCATTGAAATGAATGCGTGTCTTTTTTTATTACATAAGAAGCCTTCAAGAACCTTGCCTAGCCTTCAGCCTGCATGCTGTCAGCGAATTAAGCCCAGACCCCCGGCCATCTCACTGATCCCTCGATCTGTCCCCCCACCCCCCCTCTCTCTCTCTCAAGACCAACAACGACCCTTTCCATTTGCAGTGAGCTTGTAGAATGTAGATTGGCTATTCTCTCTCTCTCTCTCTCTCTCTCTCTCTCATACTGCAAGACGGTATCATGTCATTATAACGTGCTCAAAAACACTTGTTGCTGCTCACATCAGTTGCGGTGAGAGCGCCGAATATAAAATAGAAATCTGTGACATTTTTCCGATTCCGTCCCGTTATGTTAGAAACGGGGCTGAAACCCCTCCAATGTTTTCACAGAAATAAATGCAATGCAAATTGAATTAATTGAAATTAATGCGTGTCTTTTTTTATTACATAAGAAGCAATTAAAATAGCTTGTGTTTAAGTGTGGGGGCCAGACCTTATAATATACCATATTATATTTATTGGCTACTTCGGTATGCATTTATTTGACAAAACCCCTCCTATTTAAATAAACGGAGAGCGGCGTTTAATCTATATTAATCCATTTCACCACTAATATGACTGTAAAATCCGGGATTCGAACTGGGAGCTACAAAAAGAAGTATGCTTAAATCGAAAGCACTTACCACTAGGCTACGACGACGCCTTAACATAAAGACAGAGCGCATGGTAGATATAAAGCACAATGGTTGTAATCATGTTAAAAAAAAAAAATCGTTCCTGTGTTGTAGAAGAACACAAGAACGCTGGTGGAATAAATTTATTTTTCACGTCACATCATTAACAACTATTAGTGTTATCTTACATGTTTCTACATTTGTAGAATATATTATTATTAGTTGTTAATGACGTGACGTGACGTAATAAAAAGACCAAGCACCAAGACCAAGCACCAAGAGAGAGAGAGAGAGAGAGAATGACTTTGTCATTCTCTCTCTCTCTCTCTCTCTCTCTCTCTCCGCTTTCAATTTAAAGGGCTTTAATGGCATGAGAAAACATACGTTTACGTTTCAGTGGTCTCAGATTTTTATATAGCTCTCTACTCCCCCTAGTGGACATAATATATACATTGTGAAATGCGCAGATCACGCAGTCCTCGCCAAAATGAATCAGACGGAATCATTGGCACTCAACTGCATAATAAAGTAAAGTAATATATACAATCATAATATGGCAAATAAATATGTGTTGTGTTATTTTAACAGGCAAATTTGACCGAAAACACTGAAATAATGGGGGTGGAACGAACTAATACTAAATAAAATGAGATCATAACATCTATGTGATTGCACAGCTCCCCCCCCCCCTTTTCCCCTCACTGTATATGTATATTTTCCCTTTTTGCTTCCTTTATGATGAATTCCTGTTCTGCTCATTAACCCACTAATGGCCAAGTTGCCAACCTTAATAACATCTTATTGTGCCTTAGGCCAGCTTTGGCTGACTTTTTGAATGACAATAGAATAATGTGCGATATGACCACAATGTCACGAAATATCTCATTTTAAAGCTGCACATCTCTAGTTTACACCGAAAAACAAAATATGTTCCTAGCATGTTCCTTCGTTTACTTATAAGCACTTTAGTACACCTTGGTTTGACTTATCACTGAAACCAAGGTCTACTAAAAAGCTTATAAGTAAACGATGGAACAAGCTATAATCATAATTATTTTTTCATTGTAAAGTAGTGACTTGGAGCTATAAAATGAGACATTTCGTGACATTGTGGTCATATCTCACATTTTTCGATTGCCATTCAAAAAGTCGCCAAATCTGGCCAATGCTGGCCAATGCCCCATTTCTTAATTCGTCATTTTAATGCAATAAGAGGGATCAGCGATCTAAATACAATACATCAAGTTTTACTTTCGATTTCAAAGTAATACCCAGATGTTCCACTTGATGGCAGGAACGTTCCATTATTCTGATTTTGACAAAAGTGTTAAATCTGGCTAAATCACTTCCTGTCAAACGAGGTAAACAAAGGAAGCTAATTTGACCCCTAGCTTATAGCTTGTCCGTCCGGATTGCTAAACTAATCATTAGCTTTGTCATAACTTAGTCAGATTAAGCTTAAAAACGGCCAGGAACATCCCAAAATATCACATTTTTTGCCGCGGATCACATAGAGACGGCGCGCGTGCACGATAGTGCACGATCGCGCGGGTTTCGGCCGGTTTTTGGTAGATTACATAAAAATAATTAAAAAAATGTCAAACAATTGCAATATTTTGTTATAAAAAGACGTACTGACAGGGCAGTACGTCTACTACGCAGATAACGTCATTGGCTTGGAGGGATTTGTTGATTTACTACGTCAATTAACATGGCAGTCTATGGGCTTGACGTAGCCTTGGCCATCAAGGAGTTAACTATATAGAAGTGTCTAATTGTATGTCTCTAAATGTTTTGATGAATTGAACAATGTGGACCCTGTTGTAAACAAGTGTAATGCTTAATTGGGTCGTCCACTCACAGTTAACAGTCTCTGTATTGAGTTTGTGCTTGAAATGTACTGTAATTAATATTTCAATCAATCAATCAAACAGTTGCGCCAGCTGCTTATCCTATGCAGCTGTTTACATTAACATAGTGTTAGTTCACATATTAAGCTATTAACATAGTGTTAACAACGTAACTAGATCACAAATTGACATGGAAATTAAATGATAAGTTAAAACGTGGACCTACCGTATACGTCTCGTCCATAATGTGAACGCCGACTTGTTCTTCGGGAAAGTGTGGAAACGGCAAATATTGACCCCAGGCCGGTGGTTGCAGTCGGGAACAAAGCACTGCACCATAATTATGTTATGGTACAAAAGGACAGACACACACGACAGATAAACGTTTTAATGTAGACTAGAATCTACAACTATAATCAAAGAATACTACACCACTGACGACTCCAGTGCACAACGCGGGCAACTTCTCATTCCAGGAAGTGAACGTCAGTCACAATGATTCATGGGAGTGTAGTTTCAGCATTTTGGACAAAAAGTATGTACACAGTGTTGTACCCTAGCCCCCTTTTTCTTCTTTCTGATTATTTATTCGGTGCAATTTATTTTGTTTATTGTCATGATTTCTCACGACTCGAGTTGGCTTTGTACGAGCCTTAAAAGGTCTTTAAATAAATACGGCCTGAATTGGCTATGAGAGAAATGAATGGTAAGTTACTTCCTGGGCCGTTCGTCCGTTCTGAGAGGGGGAGGGACTGCGGCGCTCTATAGTAAGGGCATTTTATCAGGTATTTGACAAATCTGGGAACTAAATCGTTACCAAGAAATCTCTTCACCAATGGTTTTCTAAAGGTGTCTAATAACATGTTCTAAAAGTTTGAAATTCAACTCCTGGGGGAAATTGAGTTATCAGCATAATATGTGACCATACCCATGACATCCTATAGAAAAAAAGTCAAAATTTCATCATTCTTTCAGTAGCATGTGACATGAAACTAGGGGGTTTTCACGGTTCTGAATCCATTCCAAGCATTAGTTTTGCACAAAAAACACTCCTTGGGAGGAAAACGGCCATAGCCCTCATCACAAACGTGATGAGGTCAGCACATTTGGTCAAGTGGATATGGCCTAATTTAGCCCAAGGAGTGTTTTTTGTGCAAAACTAATGCTTGGAATGGATTCAGAATCATGAAAAACCCCTAGTTTCATATGTCACATGCTACTTAAAGACCTTTTGGCCTTATATAGGATGTTATGGGTATGGTCACATATTATGCTAATAACTCAATTTCCCACAGGAGTTAATAGACACATTTAGAAACACATTGGTGAAGAGATTTATTGGTAACGATTTAGTTCCCAGATTTTCATAGATTTCTCTTACTATTAGTGTTAATCTAGTTTTAGTCGACGGTTGATTTAGTCTACCAAAATGTATTTTGGCGGGGCTTGATTCCGTCGTAAAGACATATTTCACACTTAGCAGATCTACAAGCTCACAACGCGTCGCAGCGCGACATGTTGAGCTTATAGATCGGCTATTACCAGCATGAAACCAAGTGTAAAATGACTTGTGTCTTATACTCTTGTCCATTTCCTAACATTTTAGTCTAGTTTTTATTTTGACGCAATTGTCAATATATTTAGTCTTAGTTATCATTGCTTAGTTTTCATTTCGTTTGTCAGTGAAAAAAGGTAGTAGATGAACATTTTTCGTCTTAGTTTTAGTCGACGAAAACAACACGGGTTAGACTCCCGAGCCTGACGGCCCTTGCCGCGTGTCACTCCCCATCTCTCAAAGAATCCCGAATACAAGTACATTTATAAATTGCTGTATCAATATTTTCACAAAATGAGTAATTCTTCCACCAATGTATATAATTGTTATATAAATATTGATTTTGGTAAGGTGAAAACCTGACCTAACATCTACTTGTTTGTAAATATTTGTGGTTACATTGTGCATCTTATTTAACCTCACTTCTAAAGAAATAAATATTTATACATTATTCTGCAATTTGCCTTATGTAACATTTTTTTAGTCAACACAGTTTAATTTTGTAGTTTTGGTTTACTTTATTATAGGACTGGTTTCAGACCACAAAACACATCCCAGTCATCTAGGGTCTCAGACAGCATCCTCATCTTCCTCGCCATCTTCATTGGACTTTTGATCCGTCTGACATATTTTAACTTCTCCATTCCTACATGGGATCTATTAGGGATGTAGCTGAAGAGGTGATCTCCATGGAACTCTTTGACAAAAATCTTAATGTCGGCCTTCTGTCTCTTGTTGTAGCCTTCACGGCTTGACCAGGAGTCTGTGAAGGACACCACTCCTGCATGTGTAAGGATCCGGTCGATGTCCTTGCCAAAGGATCCACCCATTTCGGCACACCGGTGGACCTCTTTTTCTGTGTACCGGCCACGTGATCCTTTCATCATCTCTGAAATAACATATGATGTTATTTGACTTCACATTCAGTTAATCAATCATTTAATCTTTATAGTATAAAGTGGTGATGGACAGGACAGGGGGGAGACATGCATCAAAGATCATGAACGGGACTCGGCCAGAGCTTATATGTGGCATGCGCCTGGACTGCTAGCCCCCCGCCCCCATCTTTAAACATTTATAAAAAAAAAATGAAATATGATCAATTGATAAAATTAAAGATTTGCTCAGTATAGTAATTAATCTAGTTTTTATTTTACCTTTGAAGTCATTGTTTAGAAACTCATTGACAAGATCAAGGCCAACGTTTCCCCCTGGTCTTCCTGTGAGGTTAGCCACTCTGTTCCATATCAGATCTTGTCTCAGGTTTTCTGGAAGCCATCCTCCAATTCCTTCATGAAGAAAATTAGATATTTACAAATTGACACTTAGCTATGTATTAGGAGAGACAGGTGCATAGTGTATTTAAGTTTTTCTTTCAAAGATTACAACAAAAAAAAACATGTAATCCCAAGCTCTGCGGCTGTTATTTTTGGTGTTGCTACACAAATGTTCAGGTATTGAATTGGTACATCTTCCAACATGTGGTACCTCAACAGACAAAACAATTATTTTGGAGTCATATTACAGACCATAGCTCCAATAGGGCATGAAGAGGATTATGAAAAAGGAAGACCTTCATTCATTTATCTTTTGTTCATCACTTATAGAATGATTTTAGATGTGCGTGCGTCCGTCCCTTTGGGCTGTTTCCAAATGAGGATTATGACAGTGGACAATACAGGTTATGACCACGGATGTTCTTATGTGAATATGTATTATATAGTGATATGGTGCTGTCTGTGTCTGCAATATTCTCAGAAAGGTCTGAGGACACGTTACCAAAATGAAACACCCACGAGGGGAGCAGTGTCCTGGTGTGCATATTTTGTTATTTACTTTTTATAGTATTGATCCAGCAGCCGGCTTAACAAGACAGGATCTGTGTGCCTTTTGTCACTTTGACACGTTTTCAATTAGAAATGTAACCCGGTGGATATTTATATAGTGGGTATTAACCTGGTGGAACTGTGTTTTATTTTGTAACATTGACTGGTGCTTTTATTTTCTATGGGTCTGTGTATTTTGGTCAAAGCTGAATTAATGATGATGTCATTATTGTGTCAATTATAACTTGCCTAAGGTGATTGGTAGATGTGGGGAATTGGGTAGTTTCAGAGAGCCGGAGTCAGTGAGTGTACAGGTGCCTGTGATTTCTAATCAAGGAGAGAGAGAAGGAGAGCGGAGCACAGAGGCTGCGTCCGTTTTGCTGTGGGATCTAAAGTTTGAACTTTATGATGTCAAATAGTTTTTAGCTGTAGTTTCTGTGTGTGTCTGCTCGACAACTACAGTGAAGCTGCAGTAATCACGTGTGGACTCGGACTGAACGTCTACACAACGTTTTATACCGTGATATGCTGCGTGTGAAGTGATTATCAGTGCTTGCTAAATCAGCGAGGGCAAGTGACTTTTTAGCCGCACGTCTCACTAGCTCAGAGAGACGTTGTTGGGCTAGAGACCGTCAGCCTTCAAGTCTCTGCTAACGTCGGGACAGGAGGAGAGATGTTTCTGCGGTGAGCTGCCTGCCTGCATGCTCTGAGGACATTCTGCTGCTGTTTTCGTTTGGACGTCGGGACCGGTCTGCTTCTGGAGAGGAGCTCTGAACTATTGCATCACCCACAGACACTCGTCACACGAACGAAAGGTACCTTTTTATTTTCCTGGCTCAGGAGAGTGAAGGGGCCATTCCGTTTTAGGCCACCACGTACCCGAGCATCTACAGGCCTGCAACGGGGGTTATTAGTGTTTAATTCCTTATCGTCAGGGTGTAAGGTGTGAAAGGTTGTGGGCCCACATTTCAGTTTTACCAGTCTTTTGATCCATTGTTTATTGTGGTTGAAATCTAAAGTTCGTTGAACAAAGTGTTTTTCTTTTATTTAAGGTAATCCACCGGGTTAATAATTAGTCTAAACAATTAAGGTTCTTTGTCATTTCATATTTAAATCTTAAGGGTGTAGTGAGGTTACATTAAAATAGGATTTAAATTACATTTAAAAAGTCTAATTAGGATTTAAATTAGGATTTAAATTAGTATTAAATTAGGATTTAAATTAGTATTAAAATAGGATTCTAAAAACAGGGTTTTGGTATAGGGTTTAATTCTAAAAGGTATATTGTTTTACACTAGTTGGTATTATACCACAGGTATTTTTCTGGTTGGTGTGATTATTATTATTATTATGTCTGACCTTAAAGGTTTACAACTAGGGTTGTGATTTTTGAGTTTATTTTGTGTTTGCAATTTGAAGGAACTATTTGTATGTTATTGTCCGTTTATTTGTTTGTCTAAGTAAATATTATTATTTTATTATACTTAGCTGACTGGACATCTATTTCTTGGTAACAATATTAGTTGAAGTATACTTACCTGTTGATCTGGGAATTAAGATACTTGGCGTTCTAATTACCTGGAGGAAGAAAACAGTGTTGGTTATTTACAGTAGACAGGGACTGTGAATTAACTTAATTGCTAATACTTACCGGCGTACACCTGAAACACAAGAGGTAAATTAATCTAAACGTATTACGTATTTTAAAACCATAACTATAGGAACTCAGGGCCCTGCCCTTATTCACTAGTAGGGGGAAGGAGCGCTACAGAAATATAAAACATTAACTTAACAGTAAACAAACATTTTCAAATGGTGAAACTGAGGACAAAATATTTTACCGCTTAGCATGTAGTGCCCATTGATGAAGTACTTTGGATGACTGCCAAAGAATTTAAATTCTGTCTACCATGGCTGGACCATCACCTTCACGAACAGCATCCTTTCTGGCCAGATGGTTCAATCCCTCCCAGATCAAGGCCTTGGAGTAGTTGCGGACATAGTCTTCTTCATCTTCCCCAAGCTTGCAGTCTTCTGAACAGTACCATATGTCTGTAGTAGAATATGAATACTACATGTTAGTACATCCACACAGCCTACATACACATGTGGCCCTATTTTGGTTGTGCTTTACCCTTTATCCCTATACTTTTTGGCCATGTTTTACTTTCTTGTAAAACATTTTAAATAGTTCTAAAGAAGTTATAAAAAAGAGTTTTAAGAAAATGCAAAAAAACCCGTCAAAAAATCATTATGAACGTAACTTTTAGGCATACCCTCTGCACCAGGCCTGTCAGATGGCAGGAGGCACGCTGTGTGGTACCATTCGTGGTTCTTGCAAAAAAAAAAAAAATGGCATTGCACCATTCCCCCCCCCCCCCCTGTCTTTCCTGGCACCAGCAATGCACATAGGCCCAATCCGCTTCACATTTGGCACTACAAAACCAGTCTCCCTTTGGGGCCTTATCAAGGCCTGCGCACGTGACATGAAGCCATTGCTTAGTGCAAATTGAGCTGCTGCACTGCAACATGGCCTCGTCTTTGTCTGGAAATACAGAAAACAGTACTTTTATTTAAATTTAATTTGAGAAATACAAAGAACCCTAACAGGTAAAGTAATTACAATGTTATGTAAACAAAAAAGATCATTGGACTATTAAAAAAAATTACCCTCTCCGCAAGCGCAGTACAGATAGTAGTCCTCTTCCTGCCCCGTTACTGCACTAGCTGCAGCGTCTACAACAAGGTCGATCTGCTTGTCATCAGGAGGCATCCAGGCAAATTGCACGATGTAGCTGGCAATGTTTAGGAGCCATGCCATTTGGTCTTCCTTTGTTTGACCCAAGTCAACTGGGACCTCATCAGAAGTTGACATTCCAGACTTTGTTGTGGCCAGCAGAGTCACATATGCAGATGTAGCAAACTATGTTTATAAAAAGGACAAATTATCCATATTAGGTGAAATGCATCCAGCATCATTAACTTGACATGCAAAATTACAGTATTTTGTCTATATAATTTACCAATACATTTATACAACAAATATTACTATGTAATTACTCACCTCCATCATGTCCCAAGAATGCTGGATATTAGCTGACACCTTTTTCTTTAGAGACTTGTGGTCAAATTTATGTTTTAAATGTGCAATGGTCCCTCTGCTGAACTCACTTTCACCTTTAAACAGGAGATCCCAAGTCTCCTATTGTACAAAATAAATAAAAACATTATTAGGACGGTAAACTTTATTTATTCGCAGTGCTTTAAACAAGTTGACTTTATGAAAAAAAGAAAACACTAATGTGTTATAGAGTATAGCAAATAAAACGTTGAGAATTATTGTAGATTTCGTCCAAAAACATGAACTAACCTGCAAAAAAAGCATTTCTTTGTGAAACTCTTGTGGTGTAGGGATCAGTCCGTCAAGTCGATCACTAGGTGTCTCACCACCATTCCGGCTTCTCTTGGCGTGGATCATACGTTCCACACTTAGCCCATCCCCACAACACATTATGGGCAAAGGTGCACCATCCACTACGGGAACAAACTTGTGGAGGAAACTCATAATTCCAGTGGTTGTGCTGGGGTTGGATGATAACACACCAAGGTTGACCTATGAGACAGTGACAGAGTTGCATTTGTTAATGGATCATTCAACATCCGACAAATTATTTCAATAGTTAATATCTTACAATGTTGCTTTTGCTGTTCATCTCCTTGGTGTACTCGTGTGTAACGTGCTGCTTCACCTCGTGACGGATTTCGGACAATGCCGGAAGGTTGTCAACCAAAATCCTCATAACCAAGGTTACCATTCGGTTACGCAATCTTTGGAACACCTAATAATAAAGTGGAGACAACATTATAATATAATATATAATAACAGTAAGCATTGCATCAACATAAAACATATATGATATCATAAGTAGTTGGTTGATTCAATCTTTCACCTCAGGTGTTGGCAGAATTTTGCTTGGGTGAACTTCAATGGCTCGGCATGCAGGTCCTGGTAGATGACTGAAGTTCACCTTATTTTGGTGTCCAAAGCAGAGCGCAAACAGCAAGAACTTGTTTGCATGGTCTTGGCTTTGATGTTTCCCATGAACAAACATCTAGGGAAAAAAACAAGTATGGCAGTATTAATTATCAGTATTGCCTCTTGGTCAATGCATTTTTCTTTTTTCCAGGTGTGCATCGAGTGTGGCTGTGTGCCGCTTAAGGTGAATGCACTCTAAAGGCCACTGTCACAGTCGTCTGCTTGTGCGGTAATCTGATTACACCTCTGGTCAGCTTGCTCGAGTGATGCAGATTATTATTTTTTTTAACTACAACTACCTATGAAATACCTTGAATCTGTAGATGCATGCATCCAAAATATATAATATCAAACAGTCAATCAAATCTTATGTTGTGCCTTGCCCTATAGCTCTCAGAAAATGTTTAAGCAGACAACAAAAGTAACAGAACATTATGATTGTAAAGGGGCTTTATGGTATCTGTTTTATTTTAAACATACCTGGACATTGTCCCATGTCAAAGAGTACGTACAGGTGCTCTTGTGTGAAGAACCACCACACAGAGCTAGCCTCCTTTTGAGCGGTGTTTTCTGAAAAAGGTACAATATGTTGTAACATTTAGTATTGCACAAAAAACATTTTGCAGTGATTGACAATAGAATCCTGCACACGTCTTCACTTTAGTTGAGATTGTATTGAGCAACGTTTCGGTCGTCAGACCTTCATCAGGCTGACGACCGAAACGTTGCTCAATGAAATCTAAACTCAAGTGAAGACAGTGTGTTTCTCTACTTCTCAGTTCCAGTTATCCGACGCACCTGTCCATTGTAGGTGTGCAGAAGTGATTGACAATACAAATATTAGTGCCATTTTCTAATTATTTTGAACCTTTTAATTGTTATAATACATGTTTTGTTAACAGAACTTATACATATGGGTACCTCTGCTTTTTCTTTCCATTCTTTAATGTTGGTGTCATGTCCTAGTCGTAGTCTATCGACGGCAGTTCTTGTGGCATCGACACCCAGCGACACACCCATGTGGTTGAGGGTTCTGATGACCTTATGACTGCAGCCCTGCTTCCACAATTGAATTCCCATGCCTTCCGGATGTGAAAAGTGATATTGCTAAAGCCAATCCAGTCCTCTGATCCAACATTGTTTTGTACTCTCTGAAAAGCATGTGCAAGTGTTAAGAGAAACTTAGTTGTGATACATACATAATACATGTTTAATAATAATAACATAGGTTGCCACCCATACACAACTTAGTTAATACACATATCTGTATTTGTATTTCTATGTTGTATCCCTTAAAAATGTTCCTAGACCATCACCCTGAGGAGGCCTTGTGTTACATTGGCTCACATGCCAGTGCCATCTACATATTCCTAATCTCTAATCCTGTTGTGATTGGGAGACTGTAAACAGGGGTGCGGCTCCTCCTGCAGCCCTTTAGTAATCGGGTGGAGCCCTATTTAAATTCTGCTCTACACTTAAGTTCAGTGTTTGTCAGATCCTCAAGTAACATGCTGTGTTTCTCTTGCTCCAGAACCTGTGCCTTGTCTTGGACTTTGCCTCTTCGCTACCAGCCTACGCCTATGTTAAGTTTGCCTATACCTTGTTTGGACTTTTTGCATTTTTGTTGTGCTCTGGACTTTGCCTCTTTGCTACCAGCCTATGCCTACGCTAAGTTTGCCTATACCTTGTTTTGAGTTTTTGCCTGCTTTTGCATTTTTGTAATTTTGGGCTGGAAATAAATCTTTGTGTTTTGAAGTTTGAACTTGCCTCTGTGTTTGAGTCTGCAATTGGGTTCTCCAGGAGCTCACTATAAAGTATGTCTACAGTTCAGGCAGTACACAATACATATCAAGTACATTGTATATTCACCTACAAGTACATTGTACAAGTACACGCACACACACACACACTTAGGTAAGCAACCATTATAACGTTAAAAAAAAACATATCGGTACTCGACTCCTGTAGAAAGTCGACCTGCTGATGTTGCCGCTGTAAGTCTGGATCTGCTTGTTGGAAAACGGGCTAGACACCGCCTCCCTCTTATCACAATTCTCCTTACTACAGCTCTCCTTGAGAGAAATGACAGACATAGGGGCACGGTGGCACAGTTGGTAGTGCTGTCGCCTCACAGCTAGAAGGTCCTGGGTTCGATTCCCGCTCGGGGCGCTGTGGGTGCTGGCGGCGTGTTTCCTCCTCCGCGTCATCATTGCCCATACCCGAAGGCGGGGTTGGCGAAAGGGCCTTTCTGTGTGGAGTTTGCATGTTCTCCCCGTGTCCCCTAGGGCAGTGTTTCTCAACCTATGTACCGCGGCACTTTACTGTGCCTTTGAAATCTCCAGGTGTGCCTCGAGATTTTGACCAAAAGTAACACTAGCCCTCCCCCGAAAGCGATAGATAGGCGTCCTATTGTTGCGTCGTTGTTGTTGTCACACGTCTAAATAGACATGCGAAAACAACATGACGACGGAACAATAGACTCTTCACTCTTAACGACCATCGGCCATAGAAATGTTAATCGCCTGGCAACTTTACTGTATAAATGGGGCACAGCACAGACATTTCGCTCCCTCCAGAAAGACACCACCAGAACCCGACAGCAGCACACACAGCGCCGCCGAGTCACCTCCACCTGACGACGGCACAGCAACAACAGCAACAACAACGCCTACAAAGAAAGCCCCTGCCAGACTGTACCGCGATGATTACATGAAGTTTGGATTCACGTTTACTGGGGATAAAACGTACCCGATTCCGCTGTGTATAGTTTGTGGATTCAAGCTTGCAAACAGCGCATGGTTCCGAGTAAACTGAAGCGCCACCTTCATACCAATCATGATGAACTCGCTACGAAGGACAAACACTTTTTCGTGAGCTTGAAAGAAAAAAAGGAGAAAGACACAACGAAGCAGGCAAGTCTCTTGATACTTGAAAGAATATCCAGCTATCACAGCCAGCGCAATGGCAGTGCTGCTCCCCTTTTCCACAACCTACCTGTGAGCTTAGCTTTTCAAGCCTGACTTGAAAATGAAGAGCTCCGTGTCTGTTTGTCCAGCATCCAGCCAGGATAAAAACTCTTTGTTCAGGAAAACAAGCTCAAGGTTCACACTAAGACAGAACTTGTCAAAAATATTTACTTTTCTTTTTATCAATTGTTTTTTACGATTTTCTTTGTACAAAAGTGCTCAAGTTTAAGACCATTGTATTGTGGCAAAAGATTTTTGTTCTTGTTTTTACAACTCCTTTTTTTATTTAGAAGTATTACTTTGCATTGACAAATTGAACATGTGTGTGCTACATTTTGTATGAGTTTTCAAAAATAAATTCGTGAAACTGAGGCACTGTCTCTGTCCTTTTCTTTCTCTTTAAAGTAATTTGACGAGTGCTGTCATGTGTGTTTTTAAAAGTATATTGGGTTCATATATATATATATATATATATATATATCATATATTATATATACAGTATATACACACACCATATATCTAGGTGTGCCCCGAGATTTTTAGGCTATGAAAAGTGTGCCCCGGGACAAAAAAGGTTGAGAGACACTGCCCTAGGGTAGGTACCCTCACAAAAACATGCAGTAATCCTGGTCTCTAAACTGCCTCCCCCTGGCCAGCCGGGGCGCCTGATGGAGGGGAAAGGAACTGGTTGGAATAACGTGTTCCTTCCACGCGCTACGTCCAACCAGGGAAACTCCCCCCTGTCAGGTGTAAAGGAGCAACTTGGACACTCATAGGGGATTCACACTGAGACGGACTGAATCCGTTTCATTGGAACCGTTTCCGAATACGGTTGCCTGGTACCCGATGGCCATGATTCACATTGCCAGAGATTCAACAGCGCACCCGGGTACACTTGCATAACACACTTTCATCCTCCTGATGACGGTGTGCTTGATGGCTGGCGCAAGGACACCTACCTCATCAACTATGCGACATTATTGATCCCCGTCTCAAATAAATGCAGTGTACATTGCATTGCAATGCCTCTTTGCCGTTACTTCACTGTCAGCTTGTCGCTGTGTCAGTCAGTTCTGTGCGCCAGTGTCGTCTTTGCTTAGTTCAGTTAGTTGTTTGATATGGATCCTACTTTAGCATTATTATTATTTTTACTTTGGAGACTACGCCAAGCCCAACAAGAGCCAACGTCCTATATTAGCTATTTGCATGTAGTCCGCAGAATAAGATCGGCGCGTACTGCGCGTATACGCAGATTCAACAGGAGACAGGCGGCGTTGAGAAATGCGTTTGTGTCCAAACTATTTGCTGACTACTACTCGCGCTCGACAACAAGGTGAGAAACATACGAGTTGTTCACCAGAAAATACATGTTCATTTCCACAATGCTTTAGAAATAGTGTAAATAAGTTATGGTATGGTATAAATAATATCCCTTCAGATGCAACTTGCAACCATCTGAATCATTCCAGCCCTATTCTCTAGAAACTAGGAACTAGAAAACGATATCACATGAAAGAGCTGTGGCGATATCCGAGCGCTTAAAAAATACAAGAGGGGGGATATAAAAGAGTAGGCCTACTTTATTACATGTTAAAATGCCAATGTTCCGACTCCTAAAGTGCATCTCTTCATCAGGGCATGAATGAAGCACACACACACACACACACACACACACACACACACAGCAGGCCGAGCAATCAGCATTAGTGTGGAAACACACAGATCCGTGTAATAGCACATGTATGTGTAATAACACAAGAAAACCAGATAAACAATCTATCAACATATTTAATTTGATTGTGTTGCTCACGTGAGCAACACACAATAGACACACTTTCCACACTGATGCTGTGTGTGTGCGTGCGCCAGGTGTAGCGAAATCCCTTCACGACGGACGACGTACGTCGCGACATTTCATATATGCACAGCACTTAATGATAAAACCACTCTA
Organism: Protomyctophum parallelum; assembly: GCF_964188405.1. Lineage (NCBI taxonomy): Eukaryota > Metazoa > Chordata > Actinopteri > Myctophiformes > Myctophidae > Protomyctophum > Protomyctophum parallelum. Next base: position 3,388,893 of record NC_139716.1, on the reverse strand, counting down.
TAAAATACCAGCCTATTTACATGTACACATAGTGACATAATACAACAGTGTTTGGTCATGTACTTAACTAGCCGCCAGGGCGGGACCCCCCAGGGTCTGAGCTGTGACGCCGTCCAACTCCCCAGGGGATGCTTAGCTGGCCGGCGTGCCGCGCTGACAATACAGTCTCTTTAAACTTGGTCAGCTGTCATCGTAGGTCGCGGAGCGAGGCGGCCGATCACCCTGCTACTTGCCCAGCCCTGTCTATGGAGACCGTAAGTGTAGTCTCCCCTCCTGCTTCATTCAAAGCTAACTCCCCCTCGCTGTCTGTCTTCGCTGTCGGCTGGACTAAAACCAGCGAACGGCCCCTCCCGTCCCCAGAGTGCCGTGCCGCAAGACTTATGCTCCGACCTGTACAAACACCCAAGTGTCCCTTTTACACTGGTGTCCACCACCTGAATTCACTGCCGTCAATCAGTGCGTCTCTGCTCATCAATCACTGAGCTCCTCCTCTGCTGCACACATCACAATATGTTATAGCTCTAGAGACGCAGAGACAGAGACATATTTATTTAAAATAATCCTGTCTCGCACGGCCTATATAGAGCCAATAAACGGAGCACCCCCCCCCCCTCTCTCTCTCTCTCTCTCTCTCACTCTCTCTCTCTCTCTCAGCACACGCTGTGCTGTGATATAAATCAGTCGGCAAATGATCATTGAGTAACGTTAGCTCTGCCTCTGACTCGCACATTATGTGAGATCACATATAAAAGGCCTTTAATATAGCCACAGATATAGTACAATAATCCAACATTAATGGTCGATCTTTTTTCCAGGCGAGACGAAGAAGTGGAAGAAGAGGTACAGTTATCTTTTACTATTCATGAACATATGAAAATAACAAACATGCTTGTGAGAATGTATAACGATTTAAGTAATGTAATTTATTTTGTTTATTCCACAGACTGACAGTGAGGACTAAAGGAAAAAGAAATCTGCGTTTTTTCAATGTTTTTAGGCGGTGATTCCGGAGGAAAATCTGTGGGATTCTGCGGAGTGTATTATAATTTTTTCTTTTGATCCATGCATCAATGTGTTTAGAGAGCAAAAATAACTCTAAATATGCTAAATAAACATTAAAGTACAAACCTTTAAAAAAATTAAAAACATCTCCTTAATCCTTGGGAAGTACAAATATCTTACTGCCTTGACAACATCACTTTTAGGTATAAAATAACAGCAAATATAGCACATCTCGGGGAATTTAATGTTGTAATAACATATCCAACAGGCTGTGTACTGATAACAGGTACTGGTACGTGAATATGCAATGTACTTATATATGTGCAGCCGCGTCACGTTCCTATAACGGCGGTGGGTGCCAAAAAAATAATAATAAAAAAAGCCCAAACTGGTACACCCGATACTATTTAATATTTCCCTTATTTTTGATACATTTTCTTATCACATCTATGGTATGAAAACAATGCTAAGGAGTTGCTTCAATGAAATATAATTGCTTTAAGCTGAAAACGATATGTTTAATGATGTTTTTTAGCATTGTTACATTTATCATGCATGCCAATTAATCCGACATGCGCAGCAATTGTAACACTGGAACAGCGTCCACGTTCGGTTTAATAACTCCCGACCTGTTTTATAAAAAAAATAACTTGAAGTGGTTTATGGTAGCTGACATGTGTAGGTCCGTTGCCTGAAAATATTACATGTGTAGATAAACGGATCTCTGAGTAAAAAAATGAAATGTGCAAAGTGTTACATCGTTGGCGGCTGTCCGAACCATGGAAATGTCAACCGGGTCGTCACACACCAGAACCAGACGATGGTCCGAGTACTTAGATAAGAATCATAAAGTGTTTATCATAACATTTAATACAACAGTAAATTGAATGAAAGAATGAATGAATGCATTGATGAATTTCGGTGCTAAGACAATGTAAGTGAATGTTAGTCAATAAAATGAGAAAGACAGGCTGTTATAGAAGTAAGAAAACAATCACTATATATTTTGCGTGCTCTGCGCTGGCTGGCTGGCTGGCTGGCTGGCTGACTGACTGACTGACTGACTGACTGACTGACTGACTGACTGACAGACAGAAATGACGCTATGAGCGTGGTGAGCTTTGATGATCGGCTAAAGTATAGGCTAATATAGCCTTGTATAGAAATGCATATGACCCCCCGCCCCGGCCCCCTCAAAGGGTCCACATGGGGTGGGGGGGGGGCACGGATAGGAGCACAAGCGCTCAAACTATAGGTGCATGCGAGAATAGGCCCTATAGTTGCACACATGGCTATGTGCACAAGCCACGCATTATCACAGTTTCTCTGTAAAGGTTGCTCACACACACACACACACACACACACACACCCTCACACACACACACACACACACACACACACACACACACACACACACACACACACACACACACCGCGCTCTGAGCTTGTAGATCAGATGCCGGCCGACAGACAGACAGACAGACAGACAGACAGACAGACAGACAGACAGACAGACAGACAGACAGTCAATGCGCTATACGAGCGCGGTGAGCTTTGAATATAGCCGTTGCGCTGTGCGTAAAATAGTATTTTTTTCCAGTATGAGGCTCCTATACGCAGCAAGTGGGGGGAGGCACACGGATAGCAGCACAAGCGCTCAGACGCTCACACACACACACACACACACACGCACACACACGCGCACACGCGCACACGCACACACACACACACACACACACACACACACACACACACACACACAGACGGACCCCCGTGGACTACCGTGATCCCCAGGGGTCCACAGACGCGGGTCGGGCCATCCCGTATAGGAGCTGGTAGATCAGCTATTTTCGGTGGGCAGGTGACAGCTCTGGAACGCAGGGTCGCCTGGGGACGGCGAAGGGCTCCACGGACCGGCAAGGTGCACGCGGTGGCCTGGCACACGTGCACACGTGCCAGGCCACAGGGCGCAGGGCGGACCGGCAAGGTGCACGCGGTGGGCGTAGGGCAGCGCAGGGCACCGCGCAGGGCACCGCGCACCGGGCATATAACAAAGTCAAACTATTACGTCGCAAACGGGTAGATATAGCCGCGACGAGTCACGTTCTGTCGCGACGAGTCCAGCTCACGCCACAACGGGTAGATATAGCCGTGACGAGTCCCGTTATGTCGCGACGGAAAATAATAGCCAACATATTACGTCGCAAACGGGTAGATATAGCCGCGACGAGTCCGTTCTGCCGGGACGAATTGATATTTACGCCAGGACGTACTCGAATATACGTTGCGACGGAAAAATATACGTCGCGACGTACGTCGTCCGTCGTGAAGGGATTTCGCTGTCTCTCGCGTGCGCACGCACTTCATTCATGCCCTGCAAAGACTCTTTAGTCGGAAAATGTTGGCATTTTAACATGTAATAATTAAGTTGGCCTACTCTGATTTTCTCATTTCTCATTTCTCATTATTTTAATTAATAGTGCTCTGATCACCCCTCTTGCTTGCCCCTTTGATCCTTGAAGCACAAACCATACTTTTTTAACTTTTGTACCGCCAGTCCGCCACTGAGCACCTTGATTTTTTTTAACTAGAAAACTACTTCTACACTATTCAAAATATTAAGTATTGATGACATATTAACATAATAGTTTATTTCTACTTCAGGACAATTTGGGTTGAAGAGAGGTCTAGGGCATGGTGGCAGCTTGTCCTTACATCCTGGGGAGATCGGCAGTGGCAACAAAACTTTCGGATGAAGAGGACCACCTTCATGGAGCTGTGTGACATTCTTCGGCCACATCTTGAGAGGGATACAACCCATTTCAGGTGTCCTGTTTCTGTGGAACACCGTGTGGCCATCTGCATTGTGAGACTGTCGACCAACACATTACACAGAGTCATAGCCCATTTATTTGGTGTTGCCATCTCAACAGCGTGTGAGATCACCAATGAGGTCGTAGAGGTAATTGTGGAAACAATGCTCTCGCAGTACATCCAAAACACCATCCGAACCGGAATTTAACACCATCATCCAAGGTTTCCGCGAATGTACTGGATTCTCACACTGTGGAGGGGTTATTGATGGATCACATATCGGGATGAGGTCAGCAGCAAACACACCTGCAGATTACTACAACCGCAAGGGCTTCTACTCTGTCATTCTGCAAGCTGTTGTAGACCACCGGCTCAGATTCTGGGACATAAATGTGGGATGGCCAGGCAGAGTCCATGATGCTAGAGTTTTTGCAAATTCTAGTGTTTTTGACAGGGTTTGTCAGAGTGGCACACTGTTCCCCAATCGCACAGACAGGATTGCAGGTATTTATTATGTTTCTTCTCCTTTTTGAATATGCATTTGTTTTTAAATTGCCATGTTCAAAATAACCATTTTAAATCAAATCAAATCAGGTGTAGATGTGCCAGTGGTGATGTTGGGTGATGCTGCCTACCCACTCCTCCCTTGGCTAATGAAACCCTACCCTGAAACCGGTGCTACTCCTGCCCAGAGAACCTTCAACTACCGACTCAGCAAGGCACGGATCACCATGGAGAGGGCATTTGGCCGTCTCAAGGGACGATGGCAATGCCTGATGAAGAGGTACTGTAGAGCGTTCATCACCTAATGCTCACTCTGTAGGTTTATGTGCATTTTATTTTTATACCATCGAAGTGGATATACTGAGAGCTGGACCAGTAATGTGAAATAAACTGTTTATAAAGTATTCCCTCTGTTTGGTCATTCTACAGGTATGATTGCGACATCAAAAACCTAAACGCCACCATCACAGCCTGCTGTATACTGCACAATTTCTGTGAAGTACACAATGAGCCCTATGAGGAGGGGGATTTGGAGGCTAGTGCTGCAGACGATGAGGAAGACGAATTATATCCCCCTCAGGAAAACACACAGGCCAACGCCATCAGAGATGCCCTGTCAACTTTGTTTTCTTCCTGAACCCTACATGGGCGAAACTTTTCAGTTACCATTACAATAAATCCTTATTTATCAGCAGTTTATCATGTGGACATTACTTTTTTTTCTTCACTTGATTATTTTTGCCGTTTAAAGAACTGTGGAGATAAATTTAACTTTACGCTCTCAAGAGTCATTTTGCTCTTGCCTGTCATCTCATACCTATAGCATGGAATTGTGGACAAAATCATATCCAACGACAACAAAATGGTAACATTTTAGGTCTGCAAGGCAAAATATCATCAAATGGTGGTCCGTGGCTCAAATGCAGAAGAAATAATGGGCCTTGATGAAAAACACTGCTCTTGTGATTTGACAGTCTTCATCCAAGCATCAAGACTGTTGTTCTCCTGTTGCTGACGAACCTGCTCTGCCTGCATAAACTCTACATGCTGACTCTGCTGCATATCCATGAAGGATGTCATCATGCTGCTCAAATCAGTTTTGGCTTTCCTCTTCCTTTTGTTGTGAATTGTCACTGGTGTAGAATAGTCACTGCGTGTCTCATCTGAAGTGCCAGTCAGCATAAAAGTATGAACAAACAAAAACATTAGACCTTTCAACTACAATAGCATTTGATGGTATCAAGTAGGCTACATGCACAAAATTAACAAACTATTGATCAAAAATATTGTCAGCAATTGACAGGCAACCAGAAATTGTGTAGGAATCTTGGATGAATGATTCTCTTTCAGCCTGAGGTGTAAAGTAATTTATAGTTCTAATCCACCATATAGGCTAAATGAGACCATTATTTTTACTCTACATTTGATAGTTTGTTTAGATTTTATTTACATTATTCATATAGCCTATGCCTATGTATTCTAGTCATTCATTTAAAGTGCTACATTAGTAATACATGGTAACATAAACTAAACCATATAAAGAAGCCAAATTATACAAATCATACATTTATTATGGATACGGGCAAATGCTTGTGACCGTTCTAGTATACCTATAGTTTAGATGATTTTTATACACATTTCACCACAAGATCTGCACACAAGTATCTCACTTGTAATGACAACATTAACGATAATGTGAAATACTACTATACCGCTTGCTGCCAGACTAAACGGTCCGCTACTGCCCTCATCGGACGCGGGGTTGGGAGGTGGAGATTCTGCTGCTGCTGCTGCTGATGATGAAGACGATGATGACGACGGTGTTGACGGAGTTAGCGGGGGTTGTATGGGATGTGACTCCAGAAAGTCTGGGTCACTTGCTGGCTTGTGGCCAAGGATGCCGTCTACAGCATCGAACCACGGGAGTTTGTCCTTTTCGTCTGTCGAGCTGCCAGACTTACGCATCGCATCCTTTACTTTATGATACTGTGTTTTGATCATCTTTACTTTGACACGGCATTGTTCTGTTGTTCTGTTAAACCCTCGCACACTCACTGATCACTCCATAGATTTCTGAATTTTTGTGTGTATTGTCTAACTGTGTTTGGATGTTTTGGTTGGCCCAAATTTCCAACAAACAGGATATTTCTTCATTAGTCCAGAGCGTTCCTCTCGCCATGGTTGAAACGAATGGAAAACGTACAAAAGAAAGGCTCAAATAAAGTTTCGAATGAGTCAGATAATTGCTTATAAGTCTGGCAGCTCAACAGACGAAAAGGACAAACAAACACACAGCACGTAGGCTACAGCAATGCAGCAGTCGAATATAGGCCTACTTAGTACTTACTACCTGAAGCTGATCGAACTATACCCGAGGCTCACTGCAGCGTTGCAAACGAGTAGGAAGATGTCTCACAAAGATGACATACCGGTATATATAGCCAAACCAAGCGACAGATCACAGCTGGGTCTCATCAGTGCAATCAATTCACTCACAGTTCGTACAATGTAATACGTTTCACATTCAGTATTAAAAAGTATTTTTCATATTTTGTAGTTTACAAATTTATATTTAGTACCAAAATCCAAACTGTTCAATTACAAGAAAAATAATCAATAAAAGCTCTTCATTGAAGTTCATTCATTCCTTTAGGGAACTCAGTGTTAAGCCTCTCTTTGAAGCAGAACACGGTCCCTGTCTCTCAGTGGGTGAACATTTTAGCGCTAGTGTTACGCGTCTTGCAGCGTCTGTGTCAGGTTTTTTTCATGACGCTTGGCTCTTCGACTAGATATGATGTCACGTTCTAAAAAAAACAGTCCACTTCCTTCTTTAGGTATACATGCATTCACATTGGAACGATCCGTATCTGAATACACTTCAACAGTCCAGAGACCCTCCCCCCATGCGGTCCCGGGGACGGTTGGGCGATCCGCTCTCGGGAACGGTACGCATCATTCACACTACCACAACATCTGCCAAGTGGTCCCGGGTGCGCACCCGGGACCATAGTGTGAATCCCCTATCAAGCATGAAGGAAGCATGAGTTAAGTCCGTTGCTCTCCCCAGGTTGGCGGAGGGTGTGTAGAGCCCAGGATCACATTAGATGATTGACACAGGGGTGAAAAATGGGTTACAAAATCGTGGGATAAAAAATATATATATAAAAAAAAAAAAAAAGACAGACATGAGACATGTAAGTAAGGCGTCTTAAGCTTGTTTGCTTGCAGTTGCGCACACACACTCACTCACTCACTTTTTGGGTGGTGGGAATGTGGCCCTCAAACTGGCCATCAGGAGTGGTGCCTCTTTGTCTGCCCAGGCCAGCGCACCATCCCATGAGAATAAAGCCATTTCCTTTGGGTCTGCCTTTGTTCTGAATGGGCCCATCTTATCCTGAGACAGAATCTTTCTCTGCATATAGTATATATACACAATAGTAAAACATCCACATTTAACTTCAAATTAACAGTATCTGTAAGACATTCGGTAGCCAGAACTTACCTCCTTCATAACAGCTTGACTGAAGGCTTTAATCAAATGTGGTCTGACATGGGACTTTAAAAAACACCTGAATGCATTATAATATTGACGGTTGGCAAGATATCCTTTGGCCTGGGCAAATGGTCCATATTCTGTTTTTTTTACTGTAGGTACTTTACTTGCAGAGCTTTGTGAGATGGTTTCTGGTGATTGTGTTGGAGAGAATCCAGATGTTGATGGAGAGTCAGACAATCCAGATCTTTGCTTCTTTAATTGTGGTGTTTTAACTGGTGAGAGAACGGATGTTGCACGCTTCGTAGCAGAAGGGGAGGGGGTTCTAACTTTGTATTTCCTGCCTTTTCCTTTAGGCTTTGCTCTCTGTCTAAGATGACTCAAACACTCAAAACAAATGCTTGCATCTTTCAGTGTGTTGGGGGAGGGGGCTTCAGGAAATACAGCTTTGGCTGTTTTAGGGGTTGTTACAGTCAAAACCTTCACTTTTTTTATAGCTTCCGCCGGAACCCTTTGTAAAGACTGTATTACAGCCAACACACATCTTTGTGTGTGTGTGGGGTTTAATTTCTGTGATATCCGGCCTGCAATACAAACAAATAAAATGACAATAACATTAACATAACCCTCGGGTATAAGGTCTTATACAAAAAATAAACAACAACTACAGTGTCCTACATAGCCTTTCCAAAAAATAAAAATAAATAAGCCTATAAAAGTATTAAATGGATCAAACTATTGTAGAAAATAAAGAGTAGGCCTACTAACCTATCATTACTTAAGCCTACAACCTACAACAATACAGTAATCAATAATAACTTCTCAATAACTGTAGGCTAATAAGCTGAAAAAACACTAACTGAAAGAAAGAAAAAAAAATGCAGATCTATAAACAAATAATCTAAGGAAAGTAAAAACTATACTGTAACATTAGACAAACCAACAAACAGATCATATAAGCTAAAACAACGTATGCAGAAATGTAAAATTGAAAGTAGTGAAAATAATATACACCCCATCCCCTACAGTACTGTCCACACATGTACATCTTAATGGATAATAAATCGATTACACTTACAAATAGCAATCTTGCTACTTTTCATTCAATTGTGTAAGTTCTTAACTTTGTTTTCTGTGGTGTTTGTTTGCTCTCCTGCCTCCATTGACAAAACATCAATTGCATCTAGACGTGGCAGACTTATCTTCTTCCTTTGGGCATTGAAAATCATTGCAAGTGACAACCGACAGGGGCGCTGAGGCGCAGTTGAAGCCGACAGGCGGAAGTTGAAGGCAAAACCGGGCAAAACACAGAAATGACCGGACAAAAATGCTTTTTATTAAAGAACGAGGAATGCAGCAGTGCTAATCGCGGGAGCAGCAACTAACTAACACCCGTGGGATAAAAAGTGAGTACTTTATATTTGTAATCCGAATGTTTATATATACGGATTCTTTGTAAATGTAGCGAGCGCAAAAAACAGGGTGCAGTTACGTCATGACTGTCATGATAATCATCATGGCAGTCATGTATCAGGGCTAGGCTGGGGGCTACACCTGCATTCATTCTTGTGTCCCTGTGTTTTGGAGAATAAAACACCTTGCATTTTGACCTGCTCTTGACTATCTGTTTTGCAATTGGGTCCTACATCTCCTGAGTCGCACCGTGAAGGGGGCTATAGTGGAAAGGTCTCTATTTACTAGTCAGTGTGCCTTTTTCTTTTTTTTGCAGAGCGGAACATTTACAAAAAATGAGAATAGTTTAAGTTGTTTTAGAGAAATGCACATGATGTGAGCTGCAGACCAAACATGAAAAATTGTCTCAAGATCTCTGCAGCAGCTTCTTCAAATTAGAACCAGCTTCATGCAGCCTAAATCAAGAAGGCAATGACATTGTTTTCTCTTCATTTAATACATTCTAAACTGACAGTAGCAGTAATGACATATTCACTGATGTATTTGCACTGTGCCCTTCTTTCCTCTGTTGGTGGGGCTGGTGGGGTGGGCGGGAGAGGGTGAGCAAGTTGTCTGTGTATAGCCTATATTATGTATCTATTTGTTATGTGTATCTTTGTACTCTCATGTTTCATGGGTCCCCCTTGCCTTGCAATGAGATGTTGCATGTCAAGGGCCGATCCCTTCAATACATAGTGAGTGTGTGTGTGTGTGTGTGTGTGTGTGTGTGTGTGTGTGTGTGTGTGTGTGTGTGTGTGTGTGTGTGTGTGTGTGCGTTTTTTTAAATATTTATATACAGTATGTATCTATACCGTCCGTACAGATAGTTAAGAAAGAAAGTACAATTTCTTCCGTAATATAATTTGGAAAAGTGAAACTTTCATATATCCTCGATTAATTGTGCATAAAGTCAAAATATTACCGTACATTTTTAAATCTTGATTGTGGCATAATGCTCATTAATATCAAAAACCCATATTTCAAAATATTAGAACATTACACAAGACCACTCACAAAAGGAGGATTTAGAATACAGAAATCTTGACCATCTGAAAAAGTATGTTAACTGGGCTACTTTTGAACTAATGTCTTCATCAATGGGGTGTGGCATGGAGTTGATCTGTGGCACTGTTGAGGTGGTGCTTACAATGTTTTACTTTGATCTATTTGACAACAATAATATGAATGTGTACAACTTAAACATATGAGGGAAATGTTTCACCAAGAGGCTGCTCTATTTTCTGTAGAAAAGGCACTCTAGGTGGAGCTTTAACTTCATTACAGCAAGACAGTGTGAGCAAACCATTACTGGTTGCTTAACTGTATTGTCACCGTTGTGTGTGCATCAGACCCACTGCAAAATGGGCAGGGGTGAGGTGGGTTTGAGGGGGAGTGAGGCCAGGAAGTAGCCTGGCCAGTTTGTTTTGGGAAGTCTGGAGCCTTGTTTTAAGGGCCTTAGAGGTGCTGTGAAGTGAAGTAGAGAAAAGATTGTGAATATAGAGAGTTTGTAGGCTACAGTACATTAAGAAAATGCTCAAAGGAAATGCTTAAACCTCTGCTTCTCTGCCACATCACATAGTGACACAAATAAAGCAACTAAAGGTCCAGTGAGTGAATAAGATTTTGTTGATGAATGCTGTGATGACAAAATATTCATCTACAAAACTTGTAGAAATTGTTGGAAAGGAAAATTAGCATCTCCATGAAACTTGTCAACATACTGAAGCACAATGTACTCTAGAAATCACACCCGTGTGAACTGAGTGGTGCAACTCCCCCCCCCCCCCCCCCCCCTTTCTCTCTCTCTCAAGCAGGCAGCAACAGTGCAGCACTCTCTCTGTTTCTGGCACAACAGCACCCCTACTGGTACTAATAGTCATACTGGTGCTCATTAACACATAGACACATAGGTGAACAAACACATAGGTAGGTGAACACGGACATTGCTGTTCCTTGGAGTGGTTGCACCACTCAAAAAGACAGCTGCTGTGTTGAAAGTGTTAGGCCATGTTATCTGCATGGTGTTGATCCACTGACAGTGAATACTTAAGACTGCTTTCATCACAGTCATCTTTTTAGAGTACATTGTGCTTCAGTATGTTGACAAGCTTCATGGAGATGCTGATTTTCCTTTCCAGCTCGAATTGGCACCTGCCCACAGAGCCAAAACTACTAGTAACTGGTGTACTGACCATGGTATTACTATTACTGTGCTTAACTGACCAGCCAACTGGCCTGACCTGAACGCCACAGAGAATCTACTGTAGGTTGTATTGTCAAGAGGAAGGTGTGAGACATAAGACTCAACAATACAAATGCAAATACAAATTATTTTACCCTCAATTTTGTGGGCTAGCTATGTCTTCTGTAAATCAAAATGACAATATATGAATTTCAAATCTAAAGTCACTTGGCTATGAAGAATTCCATACTGCAGTTGAAATAATAGACACTAGATGGCAGTAAAGTACTTTACAACATCCGGGGTTTCCTCACAGCATTACTGACTTTTATTTCTTCCACAGTGTGATTTTAAATGTTTAACCACTTAAGTTAAGACAGAGTTTGTCATGATAGGCTACAAAGAACTGTCAAAACAGCCAATCTACAAGCTTGTAGATATGTTTGTTTTTGGTGTGGTGTTTTTGTGTTATAAAGAGCGGACGTAGAATGACAGGCTGGGTGCTGGGCTGAAGAAACTTCAGCAGATAATGGATGGACAAAGAAACTTTCTTTATTGAGAAATCTGACAACTATCTATTTGATCTTCATCAGGTCATGTGAACACAAACAAAAGTGTGTACTTTTATGATAATAGGGTGTCCCCAAACTCCCCATTATCCAATCAAATCACCACATTTTGTGGTGCCACTCCTGCCACTGCAGGTGTGACACATCAACCCTGAGTGAGTGGGTGGGAACCCAGACATTTTAATGTTATCTGTTCAGAATGTTTTTCAGTGCACACCAATTTAAAACATTTTAATCGCATACATGTATACCTACAGTATATCTGTGGTTACTCATTTCATCAATACATCACAAGATCTCACAAGTCCTGTCTACTAGGTCTGTGGGCTGTCACCCATGGGCGTAATAATTTGACCACATTTACCAGGAGGGGCAAATGTTTGGGGGGAATCCTGCACGATTTATTTTTTTACAATGCCCTAACCCCTAAAAATGAGTTATTTAGGAAAGCAGTGCACGCATGCACACACACACACACACACACACACACACACACACACACACACACACACACACACACACTACAGCCGTACAGCGAGTCATCATGTCATGATAAGAGAGATGATTACAAACTACAACAATTACAAGTTACAACAACAACCGGCATTGACAGGCAATACAACCCCCCGTTGTATTGCCAAACCAAGTAAACTCTGGCAATAAAATAGAAGTACAGAAAAATACTGATGTAATATAGTTATTATAGTATATTGTGGAGAACAATCAAGAGAACAAAGAAGATGGCCTGTGCCAGTGGCATGTAGATGGCCACCCCCCCAAAAAAAGAAAAAGCTGTAGTAGGTAAAATGCATGTGAATGCATAATGAACTGTAGCTGATGTTTTTCTTTCTTTTCATTACTCATTAAAAATGTAATGACTTTACATAGGCCTACTAATATTCTCATAACTACCCTCTTCTGTAAGAAGTAGGCCATAGGCTACACAGTATACATAAGCATGAGATTCATATAGGGGATTCACACTATGGTCCCGGGTGCGCACTCGGGACCACTTGGCAGATGTTGTGGTAGTGTGAATGATGCGTACCGTTCCCGGGAGCGGATCGCCCAACCGTCCCCGGGACCGCATGGGGGGAGGGTCTCTGGACGGTTGAAGTGTATTTAGATACGGATCGTTCCAATGTGAATGCATTCAGTCGACGAGCCAAGCGTCAAAAACCAGCGCATTTCTCAACGCCGCCCTTCTCCTGTTGAATCTGCTTATACGCGCAGCACCGCGCTGATCTTATTCTGCGGACTACACGTGGCTCTTGGGCTTTGCTTGGCACAGTTTCCAAAGTAAAACAAAATAATAATAATGCTAAAGTAGAATCCATAGCAAACTAATACACTGGAGCACAGAACTGACTGACACAGTGAATAGCAGGGAGGCTGACAAGTAGTATAACGGCAAAAAGCCAAAGAGGCAATGCAATTCAGTGTGTCTGGATTTATTTGAGACAATGTCGCACAGTTGATGGTCAGTGTCCGTGCGCGCCAGCCATCAAGCACACCGTCATCAGGAGGATTAAAGTGTGTTATGCAAGTGTACCCGGGTGCGCTGTTGAATCTCGGGCAATGTGAATCATGGCCATCGGGGACCAGGCAACCGTATTCGAAAACGGTTCCAATGAAACGGATTCAGTCCGTCTCAGTGTGAATCCCCTAATAGGTTGCAGAACTTAAAGCTCACAACGAGGGGCGGCATGATGCATTGTGAATTCATGAGTTTGACTTTGGAGATTATATTCGGGGCGCAACACTGCTGAATGTCAAATAATTGCTCGTTAATAGATTCCACCTGCTGCCTGCACAGTGCTAAACATGTTGCCTAATCTGCAGCTAGTTTTAACAAGATGAATTGCACATACTGTAGTGTAGGCTACTATACAGGCCGTTTATCGAGGAATATGGACAGTAAACGATGGGTTTATCCTACCTGGGGTCTCTCAATGCAAAGCCGGTTTGGCTGCTTGCTTGCAAAGAATATAATTTAGAGAGCAAGTTGAAGCATGGATAGCAACTTCAGAATGTTTCATTTCCACCCAAGAAGACGAAGCACTTTGACGAGGTGAGTCCATGCTGGCTGTTCTGTGCACCTCGCAGAGGGACCTGCCTGGCTGTGCTGCCTATCTTAGATATAGCCTATAATCTATTCTACACTACACCATTATTCACCAGTCTTTCCAGATTGGTAAATCACCATAATGTATATCTGTTCTCCAAAAATAGCTCATCTACAAGCCCATGCATGGGCTGCAGATCGGCTATTTTCGGAGAAGAGATTTATAGACATTATGTGCAAATATAAAATAGCTGTGATACTTATGTAAGTGGTTGGGGAAATAATCCATTAACACTGGTTAGTTTGGAGGGGGCGAGGGGACTATGACATCACCTCTCAGGAAAGAGACGGCATTCACTGTACTTTCCCACTCTGGGAGGTGGTTTCAAAATGAGCCGGTCAAGTCCTCAAAAACGCCGTCTCCGCGTGGCAGAAAGGGCAGATCTAAATACTTGCCCGGGTAACGCAGAATACGTCCTGGTCTGGACAGCCTGTCAAGCTTTGAGATGCACAGCGTCAATGCGTGACAGAGAATAAGCAAGTCCTTTTTACTATCATTAGCCTACCGGCATATTTATTTGTATCATACTGTTGTTTTCATTTCAGCGGCATATTCTGGCGCTCTCCAGCATAGAACGTAATGACGTCACGTCATGTGCGTAAACCTTGTACACAGCATACAATACAACACAGTACAAACAGATAGAGTAAGGGCGCCACCTATCAGTATTCAGTCAACTTAACACAGCCCCTTAGAAGAGTATTTCTGAACCATATGTTTCATTATTATTTAAAAAAAAATTATAATAATAATAAATTAAACTAAGAGATTTCTACAGAAAGTGTCTGGATTTCATCTTCCTGATTTAAGCCCCTCTGTATCATGGTTTGAAGAGTATGAATTTCTCTTTATAATAAAAGGTTATCAATGTTACCTCCCCTTCTTGGAGCTTTAACATGTTCTATACCGATGTTCTATAACGCCAGATTAGTTGAAATCGGTTCCTGCTCATTGTTTTGCTGAAGTATGGTGACTCTACAATCTCCTCTGTAGACCAATACATAGCCAGCTCAGGTTTCCATACAATACGTGTGAGGAAATAGAGCCTGAGGAAGACTTTGAATTCCTTCAGGTCCATTGGACTCCAGACTGGAGCCCTGGAATGTGGCAGGTCATCTTCACCGAAAGCACCAATGCACTACTGAGCATACAGGTTGGTCTGGTTTGTCAGCAGTTCATCTGTCAGAAACAGTTCAAGGAAGTCTGAAGGCTGACCCGACTGAATATCTGCGGCTGCAGGTCCCGGCACAGCGCTGAATGCAATGTCCTGTGGGTACCGGCCCTCAGTCACATCCTTCCAACCAGGATCTTCTGGAAGCTTTGCTCCAGGTCTGCCACGCTCTGGAACTATAGAAAACTAGAACTGCACTCTGTCGAGTGCATACTTGCTTGTTGCACACTAGTAGGCCATAAATGGCCAACTAGTGCGCAAGCAGAGCGCGCAAGTCCTTTCGACCGCTGTAAACTGTCAAATCTCAGTATCTCTGTGAAGGAACGTTTGAAATGTATAATTTTTAGATGTAACTATTTGCTACCTACCTACTTTATGCATATAAACACCTAGTATTATTAAGTATGATTCAAGTTTCTATCTATATAAGTTTGGGTGAAGAGCTAGTCATACATATACACACCACGTACTCTGGTCCCAGCAGATCAGGCACAACTTGCTATTTTATTTTTACTGATTATGTATATAGTATACGTATGATAGCTCTAAATGATGACGTAAGAGATATGGTCATTTGTGGTCGTTTGGTCCCAGCAAAGCAGGCATATACTATATAGGCATATACTATACAGTATATAGTATATATATAGTATATAGTCATATACTATATACGTATACATATATACTATATAGAGTGTGTAGTTGTAAATTGTTTAGCGGTATACTGTGGTTACTTTGCGCCAAAAACCGTGACAGCTGTCCCGCCATTTGATGTTTATGCAAGAAAACAGCAAATCTGTGCCTGGTTTGCTGGGACCAGATTACATAAATGACCATATTTCTTACGTCATCATTAAGAGCTAGTCATATAGTATACGTATGACTAGCTGTAAATGATGACGTAAGAAATATATATAGTATATATATAGTATATAGGCATATACTATATACGTATACATATATAGCCTACTATATAGAGTGTGTAGTTGTAAGTTGATTAGCGGTATACTGTGGTTACTTTGCGCCAAAAACTGACAGCTGTCCCGCCATTTGATGTTTATGCAAGAAAACAGCAAATCTGTGCCTGGTTTGCTGGGACCAAACGGCCACAAATGACCATATTTCTTACGTCATCATTAAGAGCTAGTCATACATATACACACCACGTACTCTGGTCCCAGCAGATCAGGCACAATTTGCTATTTTATTTTTACTGATTATTGATTGATTGATTGAAATCTTTATTAACAGTTTGTAGAATTTACAGTACATTTTAAGCACAAACTCAATACAAAGACTGTCAACTGTGAGTGGACGACCCAATTAAGCATTACACTTGTTTACAACAGGGTCCACATTGTTCAATTCATCAAAACATTTAAAGACATACAAACATTTAGAGACATACAAATAGACATTTCTCTGTAGGTAAAGAACAGAACAGGAATTCATCATATGGGAAGCAAAAAAGGGAAAAGATACTATATACAGTGAGGGAAAATGGGGTGGGGGGGTGTGGGGGATTCAGATTTTACAGAGGCCAGTTTCGAATTGCAGCCATCCGTAGGTGCCCTTTGAGAGCGGTTTTGAAGGAGTCAAGGGATTCACATGTCTTAATGACTGTTGGTAGGGCGTTCCACATTTTGGTGGCATAGGAGCGAAAAGAATTTAGTCCCTTGTTTGTGCCGAATCTGGGTTGTACATGGTTTGTTGCACTCCCTCTGGTGTTGTGGGTGTGTACTTCGTTTACATTAAGGAAGTATTTAGACAGGTACATGGGTATCTTGGTGGTGTATCGAATCTTGTGGACCAGACCCATTGCAAGATGCTGTACTCTGTCGTCGACCCTAAGCCATCCCAGCCTGTCAAAGTGGGCAGGGGTGAGGTGGGTTCGGGGGGTGAGGCCAAGTAGGAGCCTGACCAGTTTGTTTTGAGAGGTCTGGAGCCTTGTTTTAAGGGCCTTTGAGGTGCTGTGGTACCAAGAGGTGGATGCATAGTCAAAGAAACCTTGTACGAGGGCTCCTGTTAAGGTCTTCAAGGTGTTTTTGCTGACCAGTGAGGAGATCCTGTAAAGGAATCTTGTTCTTTGATTGACTTTTTTGATTACGTTGGTGGCCATTTTATCACCGGAAAGATTGGCCTCCAGGATGGAACCTAGGTAGGTAATTTCATCTTTTCGTGTGATAATATTGTCACCCACTCTAACCAAGAAGCCATCTGCCTTGCTGAGTTTACTATTTGATCCGAAGAGGATGGATTCAGTTTTATGTATATAGTATACGTATGACTAGCTCTAAATGATGACGTAAGAAATATATATAGTATATATATAGTATATAGGCATATACTATATACGTATACATATATACTCTATACTCTATACTGTATAAAGTGTGTAGTTGTAAGTTGATTAGCGGTATACTGTGGTTACTTTGCGCCAAAAACCGTGACAGCTGTCCCGCCATTTGATGTTTATGCAAGAAAACAGCAAATCTGTGCCTGGTTTGCTGGGACCAAATGACCACAAATGACCATATTTCTTACGTCATCATTAAGAGCTAGTCATACATATACACACCAGGTACTCTGGTCCCAGCAGATCAGGCACAATTTGCTATTTTATTTTTACTGATTATGTATATAGTATACGTATGTCTAGCTCTAAATGATGACGTAAGAAATATGATAATTTGTGGTCATTTGGTCCCAGGAAAACAGGCACAGATTTGATGTTTTTCTGCATAAACATCGAATGGCGGGACAGCTGTCACGGCGGAAGAGACCGGGCGAAAACATTACTTGCGCGCTCTGCTTGCGCAAGTAAAAACATAACTAAATAAATTACTATAAAAATACACGTCTTTTGCTGTTTTATGTGTTTTAGCTCTACAGTGTATTGAGCTTTTGATTTTCTGTGCAGCACTTTGTAAAATTAGAGTTGTAAAATGTGCTATAAAAGTTAAGGCTAAGCTTGAGAAAAATATATATATTTGTCTTACCTTGACTGCCAACAGATTCTGTAGAAGGTGCTGTGCTATAGTGGAGGGCTCATCTGCCTCCATCGGCATGTCTGAAATCACAGTAAAATAGTGCACAAACAATTAGTGTCTCAGTAAACTAGAGAGTGTAGTCAGTGTCTCAATAACAAAATAGCTGATCTACAAGCTCACAATGTGCACACACAATTTATTTATTCATATAGTAAACTATAGGATCATCATAGGATACAGAGAGACAGTGTAGTGCCTCAGTAAACTTTGAACGCTCAGGTTTGATTTCATTGAGTGTGCTTTTTTGTCTTACCTCCAACAGCTGGCAAGTAAATAGATGGAGCAGGCTGTTCCTCCATCTCCCCGTCTGAAATAACATCACACATTGTATCAAATACACCACATGCATATATAGTGATACAGTATGAATATATTCATTTTATTCCATCTAGCACACGACGATACAAATGTATTCTTACCACGTCTGCTCCTAAAGTCCTCCTGTGCTCTATCGTAAGGCTCCCAGTCTTCATCACGAGCGTCACGAGGGTCATCACATTGATCACAACCGCCATCATCATCAGACTGAGATGGCTGAGAGTTGTACGGGGACTCAACCTGACATGTGAAAAGTAAACACCACAAGGAGTGCAAGCACTTAGTTTAGTCTAAAGAGATCCTATTCTTTTATGTGTTTGCAGCCAACTGCAACACTTTTTATACCAATATAAATAATTTCATAGACATGCATGATGATAACAAAATGCATACCAGCTCTCGACGAAGATCAACTCGTGGAACAGAAACCCTGCTGCTGCGGCCGATCCCGACACCCAGCCCAACAGCAGGCATGTTCTCTGGTGAGACCATGGGCGAGACGGCCGCTGCCGCAGGACCCCCCGGTGACACGGGAACGCCGACAATGTCTCCCCCTCCATCATCCGACACTTCGTTGTCTGTCTCCACCGAAACGTTATTCTTTATAGCTTCCTCCAGTTCTTCCATGTGCCTTGCACTGTTTGCAGCACTAAACACCTCCTCCAGTGTTCTCTGACCGCGGGAGGGACGTGGGCCTTTACCACCCTTAGTCTAACTAAACTAAACTAAACTAAACTGCATAACTAAACTAAAAACTAACAACTAATATTCCTCCTCCTACTACTAGCTTGATCGCAATCACGTTCTCTAATCTCTCTCGACAAATACCAACCAAAACTACTCTCTCAGTACAAACTCACTCTGCCATCAGAAACCAGCTCACGCTACAATAAAACAATAACCCGTGAAAGCCTCCTTTATGCTGCCCTGATGCTGCTCTGTTTGTTCACGTGATTTTCAGTGTAAACCCAATGAACTCATTGGCCGGGCCATATTGACATGCATTAAGCTAAGGGCCTTAATGCAAACGTGAAGCAAGCGCTGTTGCCTGGATCAACACAGGTCTCCTCCAGGTCTGTTGAAGAGGGGCGCAACAACGCAAGCGTAAAATAAAAGCTAAACAGACTCCAGATCTGGTGAGTCGTGGGTGTGTGCGCGTAACGAGCATGCGCGCAACAAATTCACGGGACCATGCTCACATAAATATACGCTTGCGTTGTCGCACTGCGACTTCTCCGAGCAAAAACGCAGGTCTCATTGAAAATGAACTATATGCGCGTTTTATCGCTCCCCGTTTGCAAGGCCCTTTAGGGTGTATATTAACCGATATCTACTGTAACATGAAAAGACGTAAAGTTACGTTCTGGCACCGGCGCGGGGTGGAGGAATTAACACAACGGGACGTTCCTGGCCTGGATTGGGTTAACTTCTTTACATTTGAAACATTACTCTTCTTAGAACTATAGTTTATATCGACCAGGTGTGTTACACCTATACCAGGTGCAATAGGATAGGCCTGTCATATTTATTACGTAATCGCCCAGTCACAATTATATTCAGATAATCAAAATATTTATTTCATAATTGTATGCTCTCCCCTGTCACGTGAAAAGAAGCAGCTTGGACTACTCATTCATAGAAGGAAGCATGAGGTCAGTCCGCTGCCTCCCCAGGTTGGCAGAGGAAGTGTAGCACCGAGGATTGCATTAGATAATTGACACTGGGTGAAAAAAAATGCGTTACAAAATCGTGAGATACATTTTTAATAAAACAAAAAAATTGTGTACTTGTCATCGCTTCCATACGACTGGAACTATGCACAAAAACAAATTTCACCAACGTTTACTTTCATACATTCTCAAATATTTTCGAAAAATAGTGGATATGGCCGAACTAAGCTTGCAAAGTGTCATATTGTGGTGCACGTTCAATGGTATTAATGGTTTTATAAAGTTAGTAAATCTGTGATGTCAGTTATTTGTCATGGAAAGGGTGCGTAAAGGGGCGGGGCTGAGCCCTCACTCACTTACCTATTTCAAATGGGACAGCCCTCAAGCCCTGGCAGACTTCACATGGTGCAGCTGAGTCAGTGAGTCAGTAAGGGAGCGGATTGGAATTGTGAGTGTGTGTTCTGAAAGTTTTAGCTCCTGTTTCATCGTCTTTCGTAAGGAGTAAGAACAGTTGTAGTTTTCTACTCTCTCTTTGTTGTAGTGTACAGATATACACGTTGAGCCTTTTATGTTTAAAGTTGATCAAATAAGTAAAGGAGGGAGGGAGGGTATACTATTTGGCGCTGCACTGCGGCGACATGGACATAAGGGCTACGCTTGCATGCGGGCCCTTTGTCTAAGACAAATTTATTCCTCGCGAAAAAAATAATAAAGAACCTTGATACAAGCTCCAAATATCAGCCTGGACAGTGATAGAAGATGGACCACCTGGGCGGTATGTTTGAATAACAGACCACACAACAAATAAGGTAATATAGAATCCATTTAAAATGCTTCTATCTTTGGTTGTACTTCACATCATTTTTAAGTGTTTTGCCCAAACAGTGTCACGGACACTGTAATCATGTAATATGTTGTAATAAGTCATGAGCTGAAGTGCTGTCACGGTGGTTCTTGACATGGCTGTGCTGTGGCATCGACACCACACAAAGCCAGTGTGCGTGTGTCTACGATGTGTAGCCATCCATGATCCGTTACTACATGTGACGGCCACAATACTGGGTTTTAAGCTGAAAGCCACACACACACACACCACCTCTCATCGCCACAAAACGTGCATTGTTTATTTCCAAGTCTCACCACAGATTAATTTTTTTGGTGAACTATCACTTTAACCAGAGATCATGCTTTCCAGAAGTGAATAAATACCACACATAGAAACAACTTAAGTGTTAGCAATATTGGTGTAAATCATATATTCGCTGAACAAAAATGTTAATGGGGTATTATAATAATAATGTCTTTGTGAAAGTAGCTGTTACATAAATACATAACATTGACTAAAGTACAGCTGTGTGACTATATTGCATTTCTGGATGAGTGATAGACTTATTTTCATTCATTGTCAATGAGAACTTAATGTATTTGTAAGACAAAAATCACACCCATGTGAAGTGAGGGGCACTCTTATCATCATATGTCATCATACATCATCTTATTCTTGCCAATCATAGTCTTTGAATGCGAAACAGAAGGCACTGGAGCAGCTCAGACCATTTAGGCCCTTCATTTAATAACAGGGTGCAAATAAAAGTGACAACGCTTCGATGTTTCAGTTACATCTTCGTCAGGTCATAGCCCGAGGGGGCAACACAGTAAGGCTTAAGTACACACATGGTACAGGGGCGGGCCCTTAGTTGACCAATGTCACACAGCCAGCAATCATTAGTTCATACATATTTTTGACGTGGAACATATAAGTAAGGAATTATCCAGATGAAGGTTAAAGTGCATTTAGACTATACATATACAGACTATAAATACACATGTATGTAGAAAAGATAGTACACAAATAGAACATTTTTAGTTTAAGAGACAACTGTCAAGTACATCAAAATCAAAAATAAAATCTAAATTGAGGCAGAAGACCAAACCTAGTTTGGGAATAGACTGGCTTTTGGGGCCAAAAACCAGGTAAATGGCCAAGGACATACAGCACAATGAACAATAACAAGGGCAGCACAGCAGCAGTAGTGTAGAGAAGAAGCAGCCTGAGTGGTGGTCTGGTGGTGACACTTGTTGGATTCTGAAGGAAAATTAGAGGAAGCAGGACAGTTTCAGTTCCTCATTTAGGCCCATGGGTTCCAGTGTGTTGTTATGAGTATGTATCCAATGGGCCTCTCTGCATAGCACTTTCTTGATAATGTCTCCACCTCGTGAGGAGTTAGAGATCTTTTCTCTACCCCAGAAGCGTAATGATGCTGGGGAGCCATGGCTGGCTTGTATGTAGTGCCTAGCCATGGCATATTCTAGGTTACCAGTGTGTATTGCAGTTTTGTGTACCCCAATTCTGATTTTTTGTTTGGTTTGGGCATTTCAATAAGTATACCCCATGTGTAGAGTTACAATTGATGAAGGATTTAATTTACCAGTGCGGGGATGTGTGAAATATTTGGCGTTAGAGGAGTTGGAACATTGGGCTGGGGTAAGGTCAGCGTTCACCAGACGGTCTATCAGGCTATGACTGCGTCTGAAACAGAAAATAGGGGGGGGGGGGGATATAAAAAACGTGGTTAACTAGGTACCACCATCTACAGAAAACCCCTCAGTAGGAAGTAGGAACACCCTCCTTAAAGCCGACAGTAACCACCCCAAACGGCTCACAAGCAACAACCCTGTAGGCCAATTCCTACGTTTTAGGAGAAACTGTAGCTCTGTAACTATCTATTCATAGTCTGTATAATTATAGTCTAAATGCACTTTAACCTTCATCTGGATAATTCCTTACTTATATGTTCCACGTGAAACATATGTATGAACTAATGATTGCTGGCTGTGTGACATTGGTCAACTAAGGGCCCGCCCCTGTACCATGTGTGTACCTTACTGTGTTGCCCCCTCGGGCTATGACCTGACGAAGATGTAACTGAAACAATCGAAACGTTGTCACTTTTATTTGCACCCTGCTATTAAATTAAGGTCCTAAATGGTCTGAGCTGCTCCAGTGCCTTCTTTTTCGCATGTAACATGTCCTGCTTCTGAGATGCACCAGACTGGCCTGCCATAGGCTAGAGGCGCGGTTGGAACTCCCTTCTACATAGTCTTTTAATGTTTGTGTTTACACAAACACTTAAAAGTGGTCATTCATTATCAATGGCATTTAATGTTTGTGTTAGGACAAAGTTTGTGTTTACACACACTAAAAGCTGGACATAGGAGGGGATAGCGTCCTTCAACAGTGTATACTGTACTCACAGTCGGCTATACATACTGCCTTTCAAACACAGATAGTGAAGGTCTCTTCTGAGAAAGTGCCTGTTATTCACTCTCATGAAAGTACATCAACTATTAAGGAAGACTAAAGAGACTAATGAAATAGTATTTTGTATTCATTGAACATGCTCATAAAGTGCTGTGTGCTCAACGTGAGGGCCAGGGGTGCACCCCTCACTTTGCATTGGATAGAAGCATTCTTCATCTAGGGGACAATCGAAACAATAGAAACGATACAATAATTTACCAGACAGATATTATCGCTGGCGGGCCAGTTCAGCCCATATGAGCCACCTGTTGCCTATACCACTGCCGTAAAGCATGTGTCTAAAACATCTTTACTAATTTAACTGGCTGACGACACTGGAAAACACCACAAGAGAATCAGTTAATTTAGATTATGCAAGTTGCAGGCATAGAAGCTCAGTGGTAGTGGGAGTGTAGAGACATAGCAGCATGACAGAAACACACGTCAAATCATATTTTCACAAATCTAGGTTAAAGGTTCAAGGTTGCACTTTATTGTTACATCTTGTGTACTATAACCATGGGTTAGGACCAATCTATGGCTGTGTATTTGGAATACATGAATAGGGCTATTAACATTCATCCAATATTCAAACATGTATTCACCTAAACCTACTTACAGTAAGTTGATTTAAAATGTATTTGTGTGTCCTCGTGCTCCGGACTGACATCACACCTCCATATATGGTCACGACTCGTGACGTCACACCACCATATATGGCCGTCTCCATATATGAAGATCAAGATGAACACTGACCTCATCAAACCCAAGGTTTTCACCATTGAGAGAAAGTGTTTCAAAGTGTAACAAATAGGGATGTCTCCATACACTTTTGTTTAGTTCCTGATCCGATCCTGGTACCACAATTAGCCCATTCCGATACTGAATACAGATACCAGTGTTGTGATCTCGTGTTGTGTTTATAGTGGACTCCTCACTTGCAGTTTGGGCAACTCAAAAGCAAACTCCGCATGCCCCAACATTTTATTTACCTGCCATAGTGTCAACCCCTTTCCCCTATGTCGGATCGGTGGTTAGACTAACATATTTAGCGATACCGATATGACAAATAAGGGCCAATACCTATATTTTTCCGATACCGATACAGTATCGGGACATCTCTAATAACAACATGTAAGGGATAAGGGTGATTAACCACCTCTTATCTTTCATTTGCCATTGTTCTATTGTCATGGGTGACATCACAACTATGCAAAGTCGAAGATGTCTCATCATGATGTCACGAACTGTCGAAGCTGGTGAGGTAGAACTGGTAGAACTTGATCTGAACACTGTCCTCTGAAAAGAAAGCAATCTCTATAATAAGCACACAACACACACCCACTGCACCTCTGCACTTAAATGGCCCTTTGATCATGTAACGTGCGATGGAAACACTAACTGTACTGATACGACTCAATTATTGAAATCCCAAGACTAAGATAACGATGTCCTAGTATCACCGGGTGTATGTGTTTGTTCTGACGTACTAACAGTCCGACAGGCATTAGTCCGACACCTTACCCTACCCCAAACCATTGATTAATCATTGACCTCCAGAAACCTACCTCAGAGGTGACTAGATTAAGCCAGACTAAATCTAAAGATTGAGAAACTTTTAGTGCTTCTAGTAAGACTAAATCTTAATTACCCAGACTCTTCTTCAACAAAGATTCTTTGTTCTGTACTCATTCAATAACAAAACACTGAAGTCCTTAAACCAGAAACCTAACCTCACAGGGAAGCCACAGGTTAGACTCAGGGTATAGCACGGGTCCACCCGGCCACCGAATACCCGAGAGCTGAACCGAGAACCGAGCCTATTGCCCAAACATATATTGACTTAATTGTCCCTCGGGCAGGGTTGGATCCATTCCAAATAAATGCAGTTACCTGAGAGGATCCATGAGGATCCAAGCAAAAGCATATATGTATATTATACAGCTCCATCTCACTGAATTAGAATAGTATATTAATGTGTGCAGTTAATACTTGGTCTGGACTACTTGTGAAGACCATGGTATCACTGTGCTTAACTGACCAGCCAACTGGCCTGACCTGAACCCCACAGAGAATCTAGGTTGTATTGTCAAGAGGAAGGTGTGAGACATGAGACTGAACAATACAAATTCATTTACGGCTGTTATCAAAGCAAACCTGGGCGGAATTCCATAACACATCAACAGTGCCACAGACTGATCACCTTCATGCCACGCCCCATTGATGAAATAATTTCTTCAAAAGTAGCCCAGATCAAATATTAACTGCATACATTAATATGCTTTTTTTTTTGTGGTCTCGTAAAATATTCTAATTCATTGAGATAGGATTTTTTGATTTTCATGAGCTGTAGGTCATAATTAATCATCAAGATTAAAAAAGGTTTTAAATACTTCACTTTATGCACAATGAATTGAGAATATATGAAAGTTTCACTTTTTGAATTTTATTACAGAAGAAACTGAACTTTTACAAAATATTCTAATTCAGTGAGATGGAGCTGTACTGTATATCCCTTCAACTTTAAAAATAGGTTTAAAAAATAGTAATTGTAATTATTTCATTCTAAATTCCATATCATCTGTTGAATAGACGAGGGCTGGGTCGCGTCATGCTCCTCGTCGACATGCCATCTCTCTCTTTCTCGTTCTCTTGTTCTCTCGTTCTCTCTCACCCCAATCCCGAAAGCGTCCACAGTACACACACACACACACACACACACACACACACACACACACACACACACACACACACACACACACAGTGTAGTCTGTGTGCCAGTGTGAGTGTGTGTGTGTGTGGGGAGTACAAATCAAAGCGTGCAATGTGGGAATGTTTTGTTGTGATTGTCGACGGCTCCGGTAAGAATGTCACTAGACTAAATGCACTAATATTATGCAACCCTCCGCCGCCTGAGGAGACTGCTGCATATGTGATGTGATCCTCCTGAACAACACAAGCAACAACAACAAAACAGGTTCCACTGCTCCAGTGAATATTGTTTGTACTAGAATCTCTTTTGACCTTTGGCCAGTCGACTTTCTAGTGTCACGCGTCATTGGCTCCCTTGCAACGTTGTCACCTTTGCAATGTTGCACTGCTATAATTGTAGTGAGCAAGGAAGGTGTCGGTGTGAGTAATTAGATTTAGGGTGTAAATGCAGACAGGTGTTGTATTCACTTTTATTTTATTTATAGGATTTTCAATTTTGATAGACAAACAACCCCACATATACCCCACCATCCCCGGTTCCCTCACAAAAGAAGATAACAACAACAAAAGCAACAATAATAAAACCATAAACCACGATAATAAAAAACAGGTAATAAAGGATATAAATAATAAATGAATACAATAAGAAATAATACAATAAATACAATACAAATTGTCCAATTATGGCTATAAAGCAAAAATGAAAAACTTTGAAAGAGTTAAGTGTACATCGTTTCTAGAAATCAAGGGAAACAGAAAAATGACATGTAGGAAAACACTAATAACAGCTAGGATACAGCATCAAAAGATAGTGAAAGGGTGAATTAAATGAAAGGGGACCAAGCCTTTACACATTTCTGGCGAGATTTGTAGTTTGTATTAACTTTTGATCCCAAAATAAATGCATTACAAAGTGATACTTATCCTGTCAAGACATTAAAAGGCAGTCTCATTTAGAAGATCATACAACGAAGATAGCATTTGTTGTGTAATGGCATGGTTTATTGTCATGTTGTAATCTGAGTGTTTGTAGCAATTTATGTAAAGAAATGTAAGGAAGGCTGAATAGTAGTAAATTAAATTATATTGAGAATATGACAGTAGGCCTATGTAGTATGAACATTACATTAACAGTGAAGCGGTAATGAGGAGCAATTGTTTGTTGCATCAGGGGAACAGTACAAAGCATGTTGAATATGAAGGTCATTTGTCACCATGCATCCAGGTAGTAGCAGCAAATGCCAAGGGTGTGAGGTAGGCTAAATATTGGGCAACAATGTTTTCAAATCAGACCCGTGTGAAGTGAGGGGCACTCTTATCACTTGTAGGCTGTGTTGGGACCCTCAAAAAAGTGCCTAGAAAATTAATTTCGTTCCCGCGTCATGGGCAGATTGGGCACTACTCATTCAATGCATTTTTTCATAGATAATACCCTTCTGAACTTTGGGTTAAAAGTTATACTCGTGTTATTGATTTTGGCAACACAAAATCTTTATATGTCATAAATACTGTACATATTCCTAACATCTGAAACAAGTACTGGTGCCATAGTTTACTCATATGTGAATCTAGATCATGAAATGTAGCAAATTTGTTAAACTAAACTTCAACTAACGTTATTGGCACCCAGCACAATGAAACATACACATAGTAAATTTAGCCAAAAAGTTATGTTTCACAACCTACTGTGTAATGATAGGTAGAAAAGAAAAGCAGCGCACCTTGGCCCAGAATGGCTGATGGTCTATCAAAATGTTACCACGCCCCCCTAAATTGGAATAATGCAAAAAATGTACAAGACTAAAAATAAATGCAATAAAGGTCAGAATTATTTCAACATATTTTATGCAACATTTATTAAAGTAATAGTCCCGGGCCTTACGGATATTTCCATGCCAATCAATATTAAAGGGACGTAATTTGGCCCGGATGTAGCCCAGGGCATGCTCTAATTTAATGATTAAGCTAGGGCGCCCGAGCCTGTGACCTTCGGGTCGCCATGGCGGCCAAATCCAATATGGCTGTTACAGCCAGTTTTGGCTGTAACATTTGAACCAGATGAGCTACAAATGCAGTGTCTATTTATTTAGTTATTTGACCATTACAAACATGTTGGAATACTTATCATTACAATGGGGTGTGTCTGGTAGCCTACTTTGCATTTCCAAGATGGTGGCTAAAATATCTGAGCATTCGAGAAGAACACATCATCAGAGTAGTCAGAAACGGGTCTCATGGTCGCAGCTTACGTATTTCCTGTAGGCGGACTCGACATAGCTGCAGGATTTTAACCCTCACCAGGCGCACCTCTTCTACTACAGTGAACGGTAGAGTGATTGATGTTAGTCTGCCTCAAGTCAAACGTTACTCTTTTACCTGCTTTTTACTAACACTAACAATACAAAGATACCCAGAACATCGAGATGAACCTGTTTAGTTTATGGCTGCTCCAACAGCAATGGCAACATTCCAAAAAGAAAAGAAAACGGAATGTCAAAATATCCACCGTGGGGTCTGAGACCAGAGCCATTGAGTAATGGTTGAGACGAAGCATGAGTGAAAGGTCATACTAAGCATTTAAAGTAGCATTCCAATGACTCAATGGCTCTGGTCTCAGACCCCGCGGTG
The DNA here is from genome assembly GCF_964188405.1 of Protomyctophum parallelum. NCBI lineage: Eukaryota > Metazoa > Chordata > Actinopteri > Myctophiformes > Myctophidae > Protomyctophum > Protomyctophum parallelum. The sequence goes on along the minus strand of NC_139716.1, from coordinate 3,359,901 downwards.
GATATTTTGACATTCCGTTTGTTTAGTTTTTTGGAATGTTGCCACTACTGCTGGAGCCTGGAGCAGCCATAAACTAAACAGGTTATAATCTCGATGTAAGCTGCGACCATGAGACCCGTTTCTGCATTCGTCTATAGGGTGAGCAGGAAAGGTGACCTTGGGGAGTGCCCGTGATGTACACCAGCACCTCTGAACAGACAACCCTGCAGTCTCACATACTGCAGTCTGCCCGAGAGATTCTTAGATCCATGCCACCAAACCATGCCCCCCCCCCCCACCCCCATCAACACAAGCTTCTGCAAGCAGCTGTGACTGGATAGTTTTGAAGACATTGGAGAAGTTAAAAAAAGCATGATTCTAACTGAAGGGGACCAATGTAGTCACTCACCATCGGTGAGTGACGATTTTATACATGTGGTGGGGAGCTCAGAGTGGAAAGTAGGCTTTCTAATAACACATAACAGTATTTATATTTCCACAACAGAGGAGAGGCTGGTCTGCATTTCATGCGAGCGCAGGAAGAGTCCCATAGCTCTAATGAAGGCATTAGACTATATTTACTATACTGTTACGCCAACACCTATGTATGGGCGATTGGGCGTACACACTGTAGGTGGTTCTGGACAATCGGACATAACAATCTACCTGGAGTCAGCAGCAACGCACATGCCGAGTTTGAAGTTGGTCGGTTGAACGATTTTCGAGATACGTCTACTAGATGGCCGTGTATATGCACGTACAGAGATTTTGTGCATTCATTATTTAATACTCCTATCTGTATCAATAGGAATGTGTATATTAGAGTGTTCTAGATAGATGTAATCATACATCAGAGCATTTCAATGTGTTTAAAATAGACACCACGTTTGTCAAAAAATTCAAAAGTTCACTCGTTTTCACATAGCCATAGGGTTCCACACACCCAATCATAATGATAAACATTCCAATGCGTTTGTAATGGTCCAAAAACATGACAGACACAAAGTTTGCATCTGGTTTTACAGCCAAAACAGTTTTAGTTAGCAGCCATTGAGGTCGTGATGGCGACCCCAAAGGTCGCCAGCTGTACATTAATGTCAGATGCTGTGACACTTTGTGATACTTGAATAAATGTTTCATACCATAATTGTAATAATTCTGACCTTTTTTGCATTTGTCTTTAGTCTTGTCCATTTTTTGCATTATTCAATTTAGGGGGGTGTGGTAACAATTTGATAGATTTGTAGCCTTTGTGGGCCGACGTGGACTGCTTTTCTTTTCTACCTTTCATTACACAGTAGGTTGTGAAAGATTTGATGTACTGTATGAAATATAAGCTTTTGGCTTGCACAAATGTGTATGCTTCATGTGCTGTGTGCCAATCACTTAAGTTGATGATCTAGATTCACATATGAGTAAACTAAGGCACCAGTACTTGTTTCAGATGTTAGGTATTATGTATTTATGACATTTGAGAAAGATGCCAAAATCAATATAACACATTTTACAAGCAAAAACAGCAGTACAAGATTTTCATATACATTTCTGGCCTGTGACAAAATACTTCAGGATATTATGAGTATAGAACTTTTAACCCAAAGTCCAGAAGGGTATTATCTATGAAAACATGCATTGAATGTGTAGTGCCCATGACGCGGGAACGAACCTGAACGAAAAGGGACCTCACAATATGGACTATTGTGGCATCAATGTTCTGTCTTCACTTTTTGTCCTCAATACGTACTTTGCTCAGCCAACGAAATCATTGCTATTGTTGTGTCTATGATGTTGTCCATGAATTGCTTTGACTGTGGAGAGGTCCTGTCAAACAGTGCCTGAAGTGCAGGAGGGGGGGTCATTGAATGGCTGGAGCTGGATCGTTCCATGACGACAACAGGCACTGAAGGTCTTTGTATTTGGTGACATTTCGCAGGGGAACATGACGGCATTACATGAACTGCAGATGGAATCCATTGCAGGTGTACGAAAGGCAACTATGTCTGTGTGTTGGCTGCGTCCATGCTCTGTGGAAGTTGTTGGTTTTTGTTTTCCCATATTGATGATCCTTGTGTCGTTCTGCAAGGTGAGATAGGACAGCATGCATGAGTTAGCATGCATAGATAGATAGATAGATAGATAGATAGATAGATAGATAGATAGATAGATAGATAGATAGATAGATAGATAGATACTTTATTGATCCCGAAGGCAATTTGTTCTGTCCAACAGCTCCAGTGCAAAACATACATACAGAATAAAAACAGCATGATGAACATAAAAAAATACATTACATCACAATCCTCGTAGCTCGTCTATCTTCTTATTAGTCAGCGCATTCACATTCCCCATTAACATAGTGAATGTGATGTGTTGTGCAGATGTACTGTAAGTGAAGTAAATGTGAGGGTGAGCGATGTAGTGGAGTGGAGGGGTAATGGGAAGGACACAAGTACTTACTTTTGGTTGGGGGGGGGGGGGCGTGGTTATGGAGCGCGTCTGTCTCAGTCTGAGGAGGGCGCTGTGGCGGCAGCTGTCTGTGAATTGAAGACGGTGGGGGGGGGGGTTAGTGATGGTGTCATTGGTGTGTAGTTGGTGTTTGACTGTATATTGACCATTTGCAGACCGCGGCCATCTTGCCATCAGAGTTTGGAAGCACTCGTTTTCAGTAAAGCAACGTCCTGCTGCCTCCTACATTATGTGCAAATTCAAAACAGGTGGTAGCAGGGCAGTTGAGTGATATCTAACGAGCACTTCCAAACTGCAACACAAAAGAATCACCTGCAAGGAAAGAAAGTAGCTCATAACATGTCTACAGTGGATTTTTGAGTGGTGCAACCACTCCTACAAGCAGCAATGTCCGTGTACCTGTTTACATGTTTACCTGTGTACCTGTATGTATAAGTGAGCACGAGTATGTGACTTATTTATACCAGTAGGGGGCACCAGAAACAGAGAGAGGGGTATTGCTGTGCCTGCTAATGAGAGAGAGAGAGAGAGAGAGAGAGAGAGAGAGAGAGAGAGAGAGATAGAGAGAGGGGGGGGGGGGGGGTGTGGGGGGGAATTGCACCACTCAGTTCACACGGGTGTGATTTTTATGAAACAAACACTTTGCAGATAGAAATAGGATAATTCAAGCTTTTCGTACAGCTGCAATGTTGGTGAGTTTGACGTTATTTAATACAATCAGATAGGACTTTTCTGTTTGGATGAATGGGCTGAAATTGCACCTTGTTAGCACCTTGCCATTAACATATAATTATGATAAGATGGCCGCGTTCTGCATATGGTCCATTGGGAAGAACAGAAGAACTTACTTTTAGTGGGGGGCGGGTTTAAGGAGCGAGTGTGTGTCATTGGCTGTGAAGGGAAGACAGTAGGGGAGGGGGCAAGGAGAGAAAATAGGTCAGGTGGGGTATGATAGTGAGTGTCGGGGGGGGGGGGGGGGTAAATAGGTTTGTTATGGTGGGGAGTTTGTGAATGGCAGTATGTGACAATGATGTTGTGTTGATACTGTAAAGTAAATGTAAATGCACAATGATGTTGTTTGGATATAGAGAGTATGCACATGCATGATTTCCCCATCAGGACACATCCCCCTCATCTAGACTGAGTGGCAAAACATTGAGCAGCATGTAGTGTTGGAGTTTGGAAGCGCTCGTTGGAAATCAATCAACCGTCCTGCATACCACCTGTTTCTAAATGTCACATAATGCATGGGAGGCAATAACACAAAATGTTGTTATTAAAAACAAGCACTTCCAAACTTCCAACTAAAATAATCAAATGCAGGGCATTTCTTCACAGAAAGTAGCTCATAAGGTTTCTATGGTGGATTCTTATGAAACAAAAACTTTGCAGATAGAAAGAGGATAATTCAAGCTTTTCGTACAGCTGCAATGTTGGTGAGTTTAAAATTGTTTAATGCAATCAGACAGGACTTTTCTGTTTTGATGAATGGGCTGTCAAGGGCAGAAAGTCGTTTTTTGCCACTCAGTGGGTGTTCCCGCATAACTTCCAGGTACGATGATGTCACGCGCTATAGTAAAAATAAATGTGGCAAAATGTATTGGTTACCTGTGGGCTGGGTGGCTTCCAATGGTGGGGTGTGACTGTGTCCTGCTGAGAGTCCCGAGCAGGGTTGTCGGAGAAGTTAGGATTCTCATCATGGCGTGGTTCTGCAAAGTGTGATTGTACAGCAGCATGCATGATCTAGGCGGAATGTGAAGATGGCAGTTGAGGAATTTGTGGGTGACATAGTGAATGTAATGTTTCGTAGATGTAATGGAAGTCATTGTGAGAGTTGAGGGGTATTGAGAAGGACAGAAGTACTTACTTTTGGTGGAGGGCGTGGGTAAGGAGCGAGTATATATGTGTCATCACTGCAGTTTGCTGCGATGTGAAGACAGGGGAGGGGTTTGGGGGGAGGCAAGAAGAGTTTGCTGTGGTATGGTGTCAGTGAATGGCAGTATGTGACATTGTTGTGTTTGGAATGTATTACATGGAAATGTGTCAGTGTACTGTTGGTCGCTTCCAATGAGGTGGGGGAGGGGGGGGGCTGTTTCCCTGGCGATTTGCCCATTCAGGGTTGGCTGAGTAATGCAGTCAGTCACATTGTTGTAAAGGATAGAAAAGCTCATTTAGAAAGGCAAGGTAGCCGTATTTTTATATGGCTGTTGTAGTAAGTGTTAATTAATGCTTGTGACGTTAGTGGATTTGGTGCAGTGAAAGGGTCACACACACACACACACACACACACACACACACACACACACACACACACAGAGAATATAAAGGTGGACAGCTGTGTGAAGTGAGGGGCGCTGTTATCATACATCACATACATACGTATCATCATATACATCACATTCCATGCTCAGCCAATCCAGTACAGTACACTACAGCGCACAGACAGTGCAGTATAGAAGTATAGTTGCACCACTCAGTTCACACAGAAAACAGTGGCGTGCACAGACATTTAGAGGGGCAGATGCTCAAGTGAAAAAAGGGCACCTTGTGCAGCGTGTGGAACCGGCCATTTGCCTTAATAGTGTGAGTTTTATAGATGTTGGGGCCTAAATAATATATTAGAAGCTTATTATGGGGTGTTTTTGTTTTTTTCAAAAGGGCAAAAGTGTCTATCTGTGCACGCCACTGACAGAAAACATGGTTATGAAATGGCTGTGTGACTGTAAGCAGAAGAGGACACACACACACACACACACACACACACACACACACACACACACACACACACACGCACGCACGCACGCACGCACGCACACACACACACACACACACACACACACACACACACACACACACACACACACACTGGGTATTATTGGAAAAGGGTGGTTATCATGTTAAATAGACTTGCAGTGTTTGTGTGCTTGGGCGGACGCTGTAGTCTATCCACGTTTTTCCCCGCCAAGGCACTGGGGCTCCTTGTGTGTGTGCTTTGCTTCCTTCAGGCTGCTTGTTTTTTTCTGTAAAGTCACTTGCATTATTGGTAGTTGCTGGTTGATGTTTTTTTGGGCTTGATTCTAAAGTGCACAGTAGTTGCTTATTTGGTCTTGCTTCCACATTTCTTCACATCAAGGAACCCTAGATTAATATGTAATTGTCCACGGTCATCCATCTGAACATATTTTGTGCCTTTTTTATTAAAATGTTTAAAACATATTCAAAATATTTCAATTTATTCTCAATGTGTTTTTGAGTGGTGCAACCACTCCTACAACCAGCAATGTCCGTGCCTATCTATGTGGCTATGTGGCCATGAGCACGAGTATATGACTATAGGGTACCAGTAGGGGGCGCCGGAAACAGAGAGAGGGCTAGTGCTGCAATGTTGCCTGCTAGAGAGAGAGAGAGAGAGAGAGAGAGAGAGAGAGAGAGAGAGAGATAGAGATAGAGATAGAGAGAGAGAGAGAGAGAGAGAGAGAGAGAGAGATAGAGATAGAGATAGAGATAGAGATAGAGAGAGAGAGAGAGAGAGAGAGAGAGAGAGGTGGGGGGGCGGGGAGCTCAGTTCACACAGGTGTGATTTTTAAATAACAGATGTACAACCTCACAATGTGTCACTGTGAGCTTGTAGATCAGCTATTTCCATGTGTGGTTGTTTCTCTGGTCACTTGTTTCTCTTGCAAAACTGGCAACACAGCAAGAGAAAGAAGAACGTATGCAGACGTATGGGCCATATGGAAAAGGTGAATACCCGTTGCTTGTGCTGCTGCACACCGAGTGGCATGTCGTGTGTTGTTTCCCGGAGTCCGTCGTCCGAGGGACTTTTTTTCTTTTCGTGGAGCCATCGTCCGTGGTGAAGAGAAGTGCTGAGGATGTTGAGGCAGAAATTGCTTGTTGAGAGTCTGTGTCGTTGTGTGAGAAGTGCGCAGGTGTCCACCAAAAAGACACTGGTTAAAAGTCTGTACAAGTCGTGGTGTGTGTGTGTGTGTGTGTGTGTGTGTGTGTGTGTGTGTGTGTGTGTGTGTGTGTGTGTGTGGTAACCATAGACAGTAAAGAAATATGGACAAAGCGTTCTCCGGGTCTGATATGGACGTAAAATGAAGCCTGTCATTGTAAATCGCCATCTTTCTAGATCCGTTTGGGCCCAGCTGAGCCATTGGCTGGCCCAGACAACGAGGCGGGACTTCCCCCCTTCTTCTTCGTTGGTTTTTATTTTGACTCGAGTGGGTGGGGGATCCCGTTCATAGACTGTAACGGTGGCCACGCCCCTCAGAACATACGCGACTTTATGGTCATTTTTTTAATAAATGGGACCATCATTTTCCAAAAAGAATATTATGACTTTAAACTAGTGACTGGAAGCAGAAAGTATTCATGACCATGTTTATTAAGGTAATACAGTCTAGGTGAAGTTGGGCCCAAATACATGGATCTCTATGGAGCTATGGGGTTTTTTGAGCCCAATGACAGCGCCACAACAGGCCATTATATGAACTTTCAGGAAATCCCGATTTCCTTAGTGGCTTCACAAAATATCTGTCTGACTGCCCCCCTGGTGCTAACTGAGAAAGTATTCAATGTACTGGGGGCCGGGGTGGGAGAGCGCTGTGTGTTGTGGTGGACGCGGACAGTGTGTGGTCTGTGGGTGTGTGTGTGTGGGGGGGGGGGGGGCACAGACCTTCTCCTCGCCTCTGATACAGGTTTAAAGGGATTGTTCACAATGTTTTAACTTTCTAACTTTTTTAACTTGTATGAAAACTTGCCATTAATATAGTGGTTGCAACTGTATTAATTCATTGCCCGAGTGCGTATTGTTGACCTATTTCTAAAATCTCAGCGCAACTTTCGTTCAACTTTGACCCCTCTATCACATGGAACTATTTTTGGGCGTAGTGATATGGACACAAAAAACATAGTTCTGTGTGATAGAGGGGTCAAAAATTAACAAAGGTTGCACTAGAAATAGGTCAAGAATACAAAGGACGCTAGTTTTGTGAATTCATTTATTTTTAATGCGTGGCCCCCTGTGTCCCCCACAAAATGACTGGAACTACTAAATATTTCATCAAAACCAGAGCGGAACTCCCACCATGGGATTCGGGCAATTAATACAGTTGCAACCACTATATTAATGGTACTTCATACAGCTTAGGTTTAAAAAATCTGAACTATCCCGTTAAGGCACCTTTGCATCGAACTATTGTGACACAGCATTCCTTTAAATCCTACATGCCCTTCATCAATCACTTGTCACATGTACATAATTATCTGTTTTGACCCTCAGGTATTGTTCCATGACCTGCATACTTTCTCATCAACATAGACTACAGTACCGCACCTTAATTGAAACCAACGGCTATTTAAAGGAGAATTCCATGCTAGAAGGCTTTCTTACCTTTCTTTGTAGTTGTTACGTCCCCACCAAAGAGGTCCAGGTGTTTTTTTGTGTAAAAACTCCTTATTGTAATACTGGCTATTTCCCCTACCATAAGCCCTCAATGAATTGCATTCAATTGAATGGGGCTATGGGGGTGTTGTGCTAATTTGCTTATTTCCATCGAAACAAGTGTGCAGCTTGGGATATTATCTACATTATGAAGAGAGGATATATACAAAAATATAATGATTTTGAGCGATGGAAATAAGCGAATTAGCACAACACCCCATTCAATTCCCATTCAATGAAATTCAATTAATTTAGGGCTTATGGTAGGGGAAATGCCAATAGGGAGGTTTTGCACAAAATAACACCTGGACCTCTTTGGTGGGGATGTAACAACTACAAGCTTTCTAGCATGGAATTCTCCTTTAAGCTACGATGACACAAACAAAACTCGTTTAGCTTGTAGAACTTCTTGTCTCTTCCTGTCCTCAAGTAACACTGTCCTCTGAGAAGCCATCTATATACTGTAACTGTTGCATTCAAAGTGTTAAGTAGCCAAATGTGCCGGGGACCCCAAAGGCAAAGACACTGAGTCAGGAGTGAACAAAAGGACATTTATTTCAAACTTGGTTTGTTAGGAGCATGAGGGGAGTCCTGGAAGGAGGGGTGGAGCTGGGAGACACTGGGTTTGTGGAGGGAGCCTGGAACAAAACAGAGGAATAAAGTTAGAACAAAAACAGCAGATCTACCACAAGAAAAACTCAAAAGCAAAAATAGAAGATCTACAATATGCACAACGCTAAGGTACGCTAGGAACTGTTTCTAAACTGCAGGTAACACTAACCACAGTAGTCAACGTCCAAGCGTCGGGCACCGGCTCTCAGCACAACAGTAACTGTAATAACCTAATATGAAGTAATACACACGCATTGGCCTTTGCAGCCAAGAGGCCCTTTTTCTGTACTGATAAGCAATGTTCCCTCTAATTTTTTTTCGGTCTGAGCAAACACTCAAACCTCCTGAGCAGACATCAGCAACTACTGAGCAAACATACGTCACCTTGACACCAACTATCCAAACGTTAGATAATGCGAAGTGAGCGCCCCTCACTTCACACAGGTGTGATTTATTTTCTTTTTTCAAAATGGATTTTGGTATACGAGTGAATCAATGAATAGTTACATAAGGTTACGCAAGTTACAATTTTTTTTATTTTATATCAAGGTGGTAGGCTAGCAATTTTAGAAATATTCAGTTATCAGTGGTTCTCAACCTTTTCAGGCCCCCAAAGTAATCATATTTGAACTGGGGACCCCCCCACCCAGACAAGCAACAGAATGGTTCCACAGATAAATATTGTGAAAATAGCCAATCTACAAGCTCGTTGTGTTTTCACCAGTTTGACCAGTTTTTATAGCATGGTTTGCTGATTACTTTTGATGCAGTAATGGTATTTTTTCTTTTAGAGCCTTTGAGGCATTATAAAAGTCTTAAAAGTCCTTAAATTGTCACTTCACTGTCATCTGGGTTGAGAACGACTGGTATATGAATAGCCTACTCAGTACTCAATTGTGCATTACATGGAGGGCATGAGAAACCGTAAACTTTATTGGGACACACACACACACACACACACACACACTAAGACCGAGTTTGTTGGTGTGTCAACTCCTATAGTTTCTCAGATTGTCGAACGTCAGCAGCCCCTACTACGCCAGATATGAGCTATTATTATATGTAGCTCTACATAGCAGAGGGATTGATTGATTGAAGAAAGCTGTATTAACAGATTGGATAATTACAGAGAGAGGTTCCATATGGAACTAGACCGCTAGAGATGAATGTTAACTTCCACATGTTGTTTCATTCACAAGTACACTGGACTGCGGAGGCTTGTTGTGCTGTAGTGATAACAACGTTAGCTAACCAGCTAATGCGAAGCTAACGTTATTCCCCCTCTCCTTGTTGCGCACAGCCGCACTTCCATCCGTTCGCCTTTTAAATCTAAATGTCCCATCAACGCACGGGTCCAAGGCGCAACGCGATCTTATCTGGTTCTTGGGGTTTCACACACTGACTGCACTGCAGTGCTGCCTGCTACGTCTCCACCTATTAAGGTCCTCACTCGCCGCGCAGACGGCGCACTGGGCGCAGTATACACAGGAGGAGAGGAGAGGAGAGCAAAGAGTCAAAAAAGGAGGGGAGGAGACCTGTCTGTCGCCTCGCCTCAGTGTGTGTGTGTAATCTAAATAAACTGTGAAGTAAATAGAAATAAAGTGTGGGCAAATGTCGACTCAGGATAGGTATTATTACTGTAATGTAGATGATACTCGGGGGGAACACCTTTTTCTTTTAAAGAAAACTTTTTTTTACACCAGCGTCGGTGTCTGTGCGCGACAGATTTCAGTTGTGCGCGAGAGCATTTGGCCATGTGCGCGCGCGCGCACGGGCGCACGTTAGGGGGAACATTGCTGATAAGACCCAATTATTCAAATCCCAAACATGGAATATGCTTGGACTAGGGATGGGAATTAACGATTGAATCATTAATTGATAATTGATAAATGTTGATAACCTTATTGACCGATTAACCAGTTAGTTTATAAGCGGCGGTTTTGTAAAAAGAATTGAGTATCTTAATGTCCTCGATGTCTAACAGAAATCTACATTTCGCTGATATACAGAAAGAATACAAACGGCATATAGTCCTTAATGCAATATTTATTTGACAATATGATACACGGCCAGGCAATGGCATGAAATGAAAAGTCTTGTCTTTCACATCACATGCAAAAGTATAGATGTTTCTGTGGCTACCAAGGTGGGGGGGGGAGGTTAACCAGCCCACACATTGTTAAGTTTAATTGATTGAATCCTTAATGGTGATTTAACGATTAACGGGTAACTATTAACATCAATAACGTGGACCATGCATATGTCACATATAATGCCAGTCTCAGGACTGCAACCTTCATTCCCTGAAGAATCCCTCCTAGGTCGAAATGTTGGATTCTTGTCAATGAATATATAGCATCGAGTTACGACGAGTGCTGACTTTTTCTTATTTTGTCAGGACTGTAACCTGCCAGTATAGAGTGGATAACGTCCTTGTCTCGCTGGGTAACTATATGCATACAGTAGCTAATAACTTTAAACCTTGGCATGTCATTATAGGCTATACAAATAAAAGAGAATTGCTTATCTACAAGCTCACAACATGCTGTGATGAGTTGTGAGCTTGTAGATCGTAGATTATTTAATTCATATTTTTGAATAATAGTGGCTTGTTTTAAAATGTGTAGTGCAGTGGAATAGAATAGACACTATATGGCACATCAAGAGTCCTTTAGTAGGCTACTGTAGGATATACAATTGTGTTTCTTGTGATATTATTGAAAACTTGTTTTGCATGTCTGTGGCAAAAATAAAATATGAATGGTGATGACCCCTGGTGCAGATAGCTGCTATACTATCATGACTATTGGTGGTGGTGGTGGCAATATTAATTCTGGAGTCTGGATTTATCAAATCCTCTGTTGAGGAGAGAGGGCAATACTATAATATACTACACTATTACACTATTACACTCATTACAGTATTACTTATTGTAACTTATTGTAGAAAAAGTTCTATACTACCTATATACCACGTTTTCGATGTAAAAGGTGGTATACCACGGTGGTACAGTATATATATACAAAAATAATAATAAAATAAAGGCTACAGAAAGTCAGTCAGTCAGTCAGTCAGTCTGTCTGTCTGTCTGTCTGTCTGTCTGTCCCCCAAATTGCAATAATTTCAACCCCACAAAACGTACGATTTTGTCATCTAGTATCCTTTTGACGGCTTGATTTATTTGTTTTCCTCCATGGACACAGAGGAAAACAGATTAGAAAGTAAATCATAATCATTCATTAATTTAAAATTCCTCCACCCGCTATTTTTAATCCTTCATGTAAACGGCACACAAGCAGAGGACCTGTCATTGGTCAAAAGCCGGCCAGAGGGCTGAGCATGACAAATATTAGCCCCAATGGTGATAAAATCAACGGAGGCTTGTCATGTTGTCAGCTGTCAATCACCGATAATAGAAATCAGTCCATTAATAAGATACGGGGGGTTAAGCCCCACTAGCCCATTGATATCTGTCATCCCTGGTAATAGATGAAAGCCACACAAAGAGCCATAGAACCATGATTGTCTGGACTGCATATGTTGTGATAAAATATCCCCTGCGTCTGACCTAAGACTGAGCCTGAACAACCGACTATACATGAATGTGCCCTGTAAATGATGCCAAACTATTGGCTAAACTGAGTGGTGGTGACGCCATAGCACAGGAGATTAAATACCATTGTGAATAAACATGACATAAAGAGTCATCAGAGAGTGAATGAGATTGTATCACTATCTGCTCCCCTTAGGTGGCAGCCATCTTGAAAAAATGGTTTGCTATACTGGGAAGTGAGGACGCTGTATCGACTGTTCGCTGCTTCACCTCCCAATGAATAAATGCATGAATGGACATATTGTAAAGCACTTTGAGCACTTGGAAAAGCGCTATAAAAATGCAATTCAATTCATTATAACTACACTTGAGCTTTTTTAAATAATTTAGTTTTTATTTATTTATTAGTTTTTATTTCCTGAAAAATGAACATTTTGGAGTTAGGTGGTTTCTTCCAGACACCAGAGATATGGTACTTGTTGCGTATAGTACTTATAACCCTCATGGGCAACTTTGACGATGGAGAGGGCCACTATATTTCCACACTCACTCCAGAGGGCCACAGTGCATATTACTGTCGTAGCAAAAATAGCCGATATACAAGCTCAAAACGCGCCGCACCGCAGCACGTTTTGAGCTTGTAGATCAGCTATTTTTGCTATTATTTGAATTGAAATCCAGATTTCTTTTGTTGAAATTTGATGAACTAAATACAAATACTTTGGACATAAGAAAATATCATTTTAATACTACTCATTAAGCTACTAATTTAGACTGAAGTAAGTAAGGCTGGTCATCTTTGCAAATCTATAATAATAATAATAATACAAGTATTCTGATATTAACCTGAGGGCCACATTAAGTGTAGGTGGGGGCCGCCAGTTGCCCATGTACACTCTACATGGATTCTGAGGTGTGCTACCTTACCCTGCCGCCGAGCAGATATAATGAAGTGTGCCCAAAGTGAAAAGTTTCAATAATTGTATTCTTAGTCTTTCATCATCCTTTAGCCTGCTGGAACTGTCTGCTCTGTCAGTCATGACCTATTGTAAAAGTGTAAATAATTGAAAAATGTTGCGCGCACAACGCACATGTACGAGCATCCAGCACCCCTAGCCCCGCTCGGAACCCAACGGTACATAAAGTTTCTGACATTTGGATGACTTTACCCCGTAGGGTCCCGTGCCACCATCGGACACCGGCTAAATGGTACACAGACATAAATAACTTCGGAAACGTCCGTGCTGCGCATTCTTGATGGGGGTTAGATAATTCAAAAGAAGCATATAGGAGCTATAGGAGACAACGGAAACATCTGAGAATTTTCCTTTGGCGCAGAAGCCGTTAAGTATATTTTATCTGTGTTTGACCGTTTTGGCAGCTCTGAAATTCTCTCTTCCTTCCTTCCTTGACTTCCTTATTGACATCCCATTGTACCGCCTCCCGCACGACAGTGGCTAGCTGTGACAGAGCAGATCAGAGGCATGAACGTAGGGACAGGCAGCTATAATATTATCACATGCACAACGTTATGCGTGCGTGTGTGTGTGTGTGTGTGTGTGTGTGTGTGTGTGTGTGTGTGTGTGTGTGTGTGCATGTGCGTGCGTGACAAGAACCTTGTGCTGCCAAGTGGAAGACAATGAAGAAAAAATAATGTATCCCTCTCCCTGCAGATGCAGATAGCCTAGGCCAACACAGCCTCAGCACCAACTACTTGGCATATCTAGTGTACCACCCCACACCGAGTACCACTAGGGTGGCCAGACGTCCGGTTTCACGCCGGACAGTCCGGTTTTAGACCCACCTGTCCTCCTCCCACCTCAAACTCCGGCCGGACACATAATTGTCAGTTTTTTTGTGATACAATGCTTGTGTCATAACTGTCATTTACGTCGTCTGGGTATTAAAATCTCCGCAGCGCTTCTCAGCTCCGCAGGGAGCCGGCCACACTCCCTCTGTCAAGAGAGAGGAGACGTTCGTAGTGTTGCCATGTCCGCTTAATTATAAGCGACTTTGGGCTTGTTTTATAAAATAGCCTACTAAGCCTAGTCAGGCTTTTTTGGGCTTGTTTTCATATACATGGTTGCTTGGTTCTCTTCCAAAACCTGGCAAAACTGCCAGTGGGACGGTCGGTTTGTTTGTTGTGGAATGTGTGCTCTCACAACACTTTAGGATAGTTAATGCAGAGATAAATAAACCAAATATGCCAAAATGAAAAACTACATTTAATGAGCAATGGAGCAAGTTACTCGACATCATAAAGAAAGGGAGGCTAAAGCACTGTGAACATATAGGCTACTGGCATCATCAGGGGAGAGGGCCCCGCAAAAGTGTCCTCTTTTCTGAGGTCTTGCAGGTGGCCACCCTAAGTACCACACCTCACCACTCGGACGTTGTAGAAAATCCCCTCACGCGGTGAGTAGGGGGAAAGTGTAGAGAAGATCAGTGTACTTATGTTTAGTAATCTTCCCAAATTGGCGCACCTGGGGTTGGCCTAAATAGGCAGCAGAATGCTCAGGGAGCAAACATCTGTGTGGGGAGAGGCAGCACCACTAGAATTGTGGTTCTGAGTTCCATTTGGTTCCATTATGATGCATTAATTTCAAAACATGAGCAAATTGGAATTTTGGCAATGAATGGAGAATTCTCAGCAAATCTGACGGCAATAAATAAGAACTTCTGAACTATCCATCTGGTCCAACTGGTTACTCTGATCGGTATACTGATGTCTGAATATATATACATTTGTCCAGCAAACATAGTTTCTTTCAGACGTGGTTTGGAGTTGGTGGGTTGTCGGTGTCGTCCTGCTCTCCCAACACACCTAGCTGCACCAGGGCCAGTTGAAGAGGACAAGGAAGTTGAGAGTGAGGAGGATGAGGAGCAGTGTTGGAACTAACGCCCTTACTTTAAGTTACTTTACATAACAAAACTACTTTTTGCTGTAACTTGTAACGTAAAAGTAACCATTATAGTTACTGTGTTTTCAATGGGTGAGTTAGTAGTTACCCACGTTACATAATGTAATCCAAAAGAACAGTGTCCTTCTCCTGCCAGTGTGGAGAATGTCATGTAAACTGACCAGAGTGAAACACATTCCACATGAGAAAGAGAAAGTGGCTTCCACAGGGCATGATGTCATCATAATGATGATCATTGGTCAACATAGGGTAACATAGGGTAATTACTTTAGGCCTGTCTGCAGGGCATCAGTATTATATCCATATCATTAGACTGGATATTGTCTGTGATTTTGGATATTGTACTATTGGCATAAGTGTTCTATGCCTGTTTTTTAGAGTAGAGCTTAAAACAAACCACAACTGGACCAGTGACATTTTGGAAAAAATAATATTTGAAAACAATGTGTCTGAATTGGAAGATCTTGGAAAAACGAGGTCTTATTGCGACGTCAGGTTGCACTTACTATAAACGAGGTCTTATTGCGACGTCAGGTTGCACTTACTATAAACGTGTAGGAAGCCTGTAATGGTCACATCACGCTCTTCATGTAATGCTGCACAACACGCGGGCGACACGGTGACAACTACACACACACGCCGGCAGAAGCCTGTAAAGCCACCGCCCCCACACCAGACAGTGTGAGCTACTCAGCTCGACCCCGCATTACACCAGGAAATGTCGCATCATGGATCAGCCCAGCTGATGACAGTCTTGTCAAAACTTGACTATTGTAACTCCCTTTTTACTGGCCTACCGGCATGTGCACTTAAGCCCCTCCAACTGATCCAAAATGCCGCAGCTCGCTTGGTCTTCAACCAGCCAAAAGTCTCACATGTCTCCCCCCTTCTCCGCTCCCTCCATTGGCTCCCAGTCGCTGCCCGCACAGAATACAAAACTCTGATGCTGATGTTGTGTACTATGTGAGCCATGCCATTTGCCTTGATGATGCCACTGTTGTCTAAATTTAGCTTCGGGAACACTGAATTATTTTACCCATAGTTTACACTAGCATTATCAGCACTGCATGCTGAAATCATGTCCAGTTGCAGGCAATTTTCTTCTAACTTGCTTGTAATCTGGCGGTGTATGGTAGCAGATGTCTCATCAGATGTCACTATCCTCATAAAAGTCAAGTATCTTGCTTTTCAAACCCAGCTCTGGGTGTGGGCAGTTTTGTCACATGGGACTTCTTGAACCACTGGTCTGTAACTATGGATGCTGCCTTACGTCCACATGCCATTTTCTTTGCAATATCACTGTCTGAAAATATGACTGATGCTGATGCTGTGCTGTTACCTTATCTGCGTTAATTGGAATCTTGTTTTGGTTTTAAAACAAACGTGCCCATGCACCGTGAAGCATCCATTGTCGGTGTCGCTTCACGTCATATTCACCTCCATGTGTGACCAGTGCCAGCAGAATATGCCTCATGTCGCCAGAATGAACATGCCTTAAATCAATAAATAAACTCGTTTTTTTTTTTTATGTGATTTTCGTTTTTTTTCATATTAATACAGTTTGAATGTTGAAGAAGGTTTTCATTCAAACAGATTGTTCATTTGGGCAAATGAAATGTATACATTTATACGTCAAAGTGGGCTTGTTTTTTAACAAGTTTCTGGAGGCAGAAGAGCGCAGTTCCGAGATTTGCATGTTGGTTACGATTGGTCCTGTAATCTCTTTGTCCTCAGGTTTCACGCTCTGATCACCGCCCATTAGCGTGCTTGTGTTTGTAAACACAGAAGTATTCTGGGCATTTGGGTTAGACTTTACAGAAAATAAACAAAACCACGTATAGCTACTCGCTGAAATACACTTCCCAGCTTGGAGTCTTTCACCAACAAACAACAGGCTAGAAGCTAGCTAGCCTAGTTAGCCGTTTGTGTCGTGTGTTAAAGAGCAAAGAGATCACACGTCTTTTCTTTTAATCACAACTCGCTCATTTCTTGCTCATTTAAAAAAAGGTTATATACTATGTAAACTATGAAAT